>NW_009258886.1:196506-243423 GCF_000687185.1 Egretta garzetta
GAGTACCTCAGCCTTCTCCTCATCTGCTGTTACCAGCTTGCCCGTCTCGCTCATCAGCAGGGGTATGCTTTCTTTAACCATCCTTTTCCGGCTGATATACCTGTAGAATCCCTTTTTATTATTCTTTGCATCCCTAGCCAAGTTTAGCTCTAGCTGTGCCTTGGCCTTCCTGACCCCATTCCTACACAACCGGACCGCGTCCCTGTACTCTTCCCAGGATGCCTGTCCCTGCTTCCACTGCCTGTGCAGTTCCCTCTTCCTCCTTAGTTTGACCAGTCTTTTCAATAAAGATGACTTTCCTGTTACAGGGCAACTCATGCATGCCCTGTCTTCAAGAGGTCAATGCTGAATTGGGGGAGAAGAGATAAGTGAGGATTTTGACTAGTTGGAAATGTAAGGGCTTCAGCTGGACTTTGAATTTCAGTTTTCTAGGCCTATCTACGAAACTTGGCTCTCATGTGGGTAAAAAACCAAACATTTTTAATGTAATGTAGTCTAGGAATTGATTTTGTTTCCATAAAGCTGTACTCGATCCCTCCACAGATGACATGGGCATTTGTCTTGGCATGGGAGTATCTCAGAAGCTGCCTGTTCTGGGCATGGCAAGCCTGAAGGGCCCCTGGGCGACCATCAGGATCCCGGCTGACACCAGCCTCTGGGTTTTGAGAGCTCTCTGGCCTCAGCTTCCCATTTTGCAGCTGAGGAGCTCAAGCAGTGCTGGTCTTGGGACAGCAAACATACAGAGCCTGGTTCCCGTAAGCCACTTCATCCTCAGACAGTGAGCTCCCAGAAAAGCAGATTACACAGAGTGTCCGGTTTAGGGAGGACCATCCATGCTATATAGCTCTTGACATCCCTGGACATTGTGTCTTGATGAGGCATACATTTTAGGGACTTAATAGGGAATGGGAAACAAAGGGATAATCCATCTGTATTGAAAAGACAAAAGGGAAATGTGGGAAGTATTCCAGCCCTCTGCCGCAAAAATACCTTTATGTATTACTCATCTGAGTGATTGCAACATGTTCTGACAGTTCTGATGCCAAATCTGTGACTAAAATACCAAGGAAAGCCAGGTGTCCATAGTCTTTCTAGCAATGAGTGACATCCCAGATATATTCTTTGAGAAAGCCTGTTTTGTGTGAGATAGCTTGGGGTCCAAATATTTGCAAACCCAAACTCTGGGTTCACCTGCACGCTGGGGAGCAGCTGTGGGTCTGGCATTTCTAGAGCAGTATAGAAAGTCTCAGCCTTGGTGTTGTGAAAGTAAATGTGTGTGTGCTTTCACTCAGAGCAACTTCACAAAATGAGAAGTTTCCTTAGTGCTGTGGGCAGATGTGGCCCAGACGTGGAGCTGGGACTGAGTTACATGGAGTAGTTCAGGTATTCAAACCACTGGTCTGATTGAAGGGAGAAATAATTTTCCCATTAAATCTGTTCCTGCCTAGTGTATTTCAGATATTTAGCACTTGGATTTCTTCTCTTCTTGTGGTATGGACAGATACTGAAAAAAAATACTATGTGGCAACTGGATATCACTCTTCACTTAAATTTCTCAAAGTATATTGCAAAGGAGAGAAAATGCTCCTTTCCCCTGTTCTCACAAATGTAAGGGGTATAAAGGCGGGACAGAAGTGCTGCAGGTGGCCAAAGGGAGTGACAGAAAAGGTGGAATAAGGTCTCCATGTTCTCCATTTCCAGGGGTGTCCCAAGCTCAGAAGAGCAGGCGAGGGCTGACAAATGAGCTGGAGACAGCGCTGTAATCGTGGGCTCTCGGCTTGTGCCCCTGCTAAGTGTCGGAGTCCTGTTCTGGGCCAAGGGAGGGAACTTTGGAAAGGGCACCAAAGCACATTACCTTATGAGAAGTGATCATAAACATTGCTGTAGTGGAAGACATAGTTCTTGCTTAGAGATGTCTGAATTGTCAGAGGGTTTGTTGCTCACTGCATTGGATTTTTACTTCTTTTTAGCATTTCAGGTTGTCAATAAAGCACTTAAGTATATACAAATAATGCTGAATGTGGGGAACTATAGGTGTAAAACCAAAAAGGACCATGAAATATCCTGGGTTTGACTTCCTCCCCATTAGAGGCCACTAAGCTTTATCCAGTTAATTGTGTACTGGTTTCAGTAACTTCTGCTAATTCAAGCTTGATCCCAATTTGAGGATGTCAAAGATGCAGGAGTCACCATTTCCTTTGGTAGTTTATTCCATGAGTTTGTGTCTCTTGCTGGAGGGACTAGGGATGAGCCCAGTAAGAGGAAGACCTGAAAATAAGGTTTATTTATACCTTTGAAACTGTGCAGCTTTATGTTTGGCTGCTCAGTCTAGAGATTTGCTAGCTGCTCATTTATAACAGGGAAATAATTTCTATATATTTTGTCAAGTCACTTCTTGATGTTTGTCCTTTATCTTGACTTCCATGTTCTGAGCAAGCTGAGCTTCTTCATTCTCCCACTGTAACACATTTTCTCTGGCTGATGAAAAACTTTTCTGACTCCTTGCTGCCTCACTTTCAATTTTCAAATATCTTCTAAAAAACTTAGATAACAGATCTGTCTGCGGTATTCCGGCATTGGTCTTGTCAGTCTCACATACTCTGATAAAATTGTTCATCTGCTCACTCCTCCTCTGTTTGGATGCTCCTCTCTTCTTGTTCAGGGACAGGAACAATGGTAATGAAAGTGAAAATTCCTTTTTTCAAGTTCCAAATATAGCTAATTGTTTGGAACTACGTGGTGTGGATTTCTCAAAGTAGAAAATGAAAATGTACTAAATAGGTAAAGGAAACGAGACGAGAGCCTGAGAACAGCCAACTGTTCTAGAAGAGCTCTGAGAATAGCACATTTCCCATATCTCTAAGCCTATTCTTAGGCTAGTCATTTACTGGATGAACTCCTAGTGTACTTCTCTCGGCAATGCCTCAGTTAAGGAGGCCTAAGTGAAGTCTGGATAAAACACAGTCTGCCCCCATCGCAGCTCTGTGCTCCCTGAGTCTGCAGCGCTGTTGGGATTTATGCTCCTGTGCATGTCGCTGCGCAGCGGCGGGCTGTTCCAGGTACCCAGTCTTTCATCTTCTCACTCGTCTGTGAAGTTCATGGGTGGAGCTTTTCTTTTCACTTGGACGAGATGTTGAGCCATGAATGTGCCCGCATCGCTAATTTTATGACAACTTCATGTAAAACTATACACATAAACCATAAACACATAAAACACTGTTATTTGATCACACTGACAGTGGTCCGCCTATGTTACTTTTCTAAGTGTGACTAACAAAGGACTCCAGTTTAGGGTTAGAAACAACAACTACAAGCAGATATTTGAAGACATATTTTCAAAAAGTTGGGTTTCTTCTGAAAATTAGACTGGTCAAACTGATACTGATCAGCTGGATTTCCAGTAGAAATTTTGGGAAACCCTTAGGACCTCAGCAACTTCTTTGAGGTGCTCAAAGAGAAGTAGAGCTCTTCTGAATATCTAGCCAATAAACCCCGGGGCCACTGAAGCAGAGGATTTCATAACTTAATTGAAAGTGGGGTAAAACAAAGCTGATCTATGAAAAAACATCAGAACAAGGCAAAACCCTAGAGTCTCAAATTGAGTGCATACCCAATTATAAATGCTTACCTTTATATCAGGCTGGTGGATTTTTTGTAATAGGCCAGTGGACCATCCCTGCTCCCACTGCAGTCCATGCAAAGGACTCCAGGGAAAAGCAGGATTGGAATCCCTTTAATTACCCACTTACAGATATTTAAATTTATATCTATTTTAAAATGGTTATCAAGGCTGGGCAAACCACAGTTGCAATAAAAGTCAAATTGATCACAGAGTTCTAGCCACCTTTTCTTGTCCCCCAATGTTATGATTCTTTGTAGACTCCCTAGCTCTTATTTCTCTAGAGCAGGAGAATGAGGGCTATGAGCCAACCAGGCTATTATTTATTACAATCTGTAGTGGGAGTGATGGCAGCTGTTGATGGTAGTTTTTCATTAACAGTTAAGTAAAGCCAATAAATGTTGTAATGCGCTGTGCAATGGCAGATGGTGAGCTACAGAAAGAGTTTCTACCTCAACCAGTGCTCCATGTTCATCTCCACTTTGAAATACTATCTAAATAGAAAAGAGTTTTAAAAAGGACCGCCTGTTCAGCTACCTTATTCCCACATAACTTTTATGTGTCTGGAAATGTAGTCCAAATACAAACTGCTAGGATAAAACAGACTGCTTGCGACCAAAAGGAGGAGAAAAAAAATCCCTTTCCACTGACAATTTGGCTCCTACCTACAACTCAGTTTCTAGCCTATCTTACGCTCTTTTTCTTTGCAGAATTGAGTGGATGCCTAGGCCCTGAATAAAGCACCAGCCCATGCTGAACTTCAAACTTTTACAGCTTTCTTTTCCAGAATCAGTCATGAAGTTTAGGGTAGAAATGCCCCTTCCACACTGTTCCGTATGTTCCACTTGGCTTTTCGCTTGAAGACTTTCCTGGTGAGTTAGCTTATGCTCAGATTTTATCATAGGCGAAAGGTGGCCTCACGCAGAGAAGCCTAAGCCTGACTGTTTGAAGTGGAATCATCTGAAGGAGAAAAGCAATATTTGGTTCTTGAATTTCAGCAATATCAGCCCTTAGGAAAATTTCTCTTTTTCTTACATTCTAGCATTCTACAAGGCCTCTGATGACTGGCAGAAAGATCTTGCTGGTAACCGGCAACTGCGCTACTTTGGATACTGTCATGATGACTATAGTACAGGATCTGGAGAGATGTTGTAAGTGGTTTCCCAGGCATTTTGTAGCGGCTTGTATATCTAATGACGGTAATGCACTTCTAGCATTGTCATTTTTATATTGAAGAGAAAAGAATATAAATAATGAATTGGACCAGGGTACTAAACCTTTAAGCAGTTCCCACGTCTGCTAGTGGTCCCTGCTGCATTCTGAGTCACGAGCTAGTGGAAACAGCAGTGCACGTATAGGCCCTCCCTGCCAGTAAATAGGTTATTTGATGCCTGAAGCATCAGCGCAGTTTCTGTACGTTATTGCTGTTATATACTGGGAATGCTGCAGCACCATATTTCCAAGTGAATGCACAAACTTCATGAGTCATAGCTATGCTCTGAAAGGAGGGACAGAACTAATTTTTGGTTTATCTGTACTGCAATGCCTGGCAAGTTAAAGCAAAACAATCAAAAATATAAAGTCAGAGTCTGATAAATCAATATGCTGATGCCCATATGAAAAAGTAACCTAGTGCTCAAAAGTTAGATTACTGTAGTTTAATCCACGTGCTCCAAGAAAGCTGCTATTCCAAGCGTGGCTGGTAAGAGCGGGTGTATTCCCCATGTGCCAGCTGCTTCATTGCTATTGTTTGGTGAGATCATACCACTCTATCACCGCCACAAAATCACTATAAACAGCAATCCAACCAAAGGGCATTGCACAGACTCTCTGCAATACAGCAAACACCTCTCAGCAGGATCGCTAGTGCAAAAGGTGGGTTAGATGTAGGGTGCTGTAACAGGCATTCTGCCTTGAGGACTAAACCAAAAATGTTCTGCTCTCCCTCAGTCTCCTGCTGCAGCAGAAATGGAGAGCAGCTGCGTGTAATGAAGGTAGCGTACAAGCTGGAAGTATATGTGACAGTACATTGTATGCTGCTTCTCCTTCATCCAGCTGCTGGGAAGGGGTATTGGTGAGCTTTTCTCACTCATTGCTCTTTGCAAACACTAATTTCCACCCTTAAGCCATTAAACGTGAATTGTGGCACTTTGTGTATTTTCCATGGCTGCTAGGAAAAAAAAAGCAGCAGCAGAACTTTCAGTGATGACATTTTTAAGACTAAAAAATGAAAACAAATCAGCATTTTTCTCATTAGGTGAACCTGTGGAAGCCCTTGTGAATGCAGCTTGGACCTGCACGATCTACAGAGGACACATTGATCCAGTCGTGACGCTTTTAGGTACAGATCTTAAAAATCGGAGAAAAACATGCAGAGCTAAAACCCTGTTTTTGCACAACACTGTGGTCTGGTACAAAGTAAAAGCACATCAATGTCATGGAAACTTTATTATTGCTCCCAGTTGATGAAATCCTCTTTATCACCAGCATTCTTGATATACTTCTTTTCACAAAAAGAAGATAAACTGTACTTATTTGTTGTTTTCTCTGAGGGAAGTCAATGAGAAAACAGAAGAGAGTTTTCCATGGGGGAGACTGCAATGATTATTTTTCCCCCCAAGTGGTTGCAGCAGCACTGAGAGCAGAACGGTGCCTGCCTTCGCATGTAATTACAAACAGTCTGCAATCCCAAATCAAAAGGGACCTCACACAGGTGCTTAAAACATCTCTTTGGGAGCTACCTATGCTACGTGGGCAAATGGTTACAAGCATCTGCATTCAGACATCAGGAGATCCGTAACTGCAGCCTGGGACCCGACAGACGTGGTTCTGATCCGTAGCACTCGGACCTAGACTGGAGATCAGCCCCAGGCTGCAGGAGGTCCCCATCTTTGATTCAGGTCTAGACTTCTCGCTCTTTTTAAATTTAAGAAACACTGATGGCTCTATTAATTTCCAGTAGAGTTACATGTTCATCTCCTGTCCAAAAAATTCCTTATGATTGACATCAGTGGTATGGATCTTAAGGAACGATTACCCTCCTCTGAGGCAGCATTGCTTCCTTCTCCTGTGGAGCTCATGGTCTCCTCCCCACTGGGATCTTCTCAGTTAAACCTGGAAATGAGCACCAGACACCCTTAGCGGGTTTAGGAGCTCTCCCCAGCCTCTGCCAAGAGTCCATCCCCACGCTGGAGGAGCAGCACACGCCTGCCCGGGTGTGCGAAGCCCCTGGATGCTACGGTCTCTGCCAGTGCAGCCATCTGCTCCCAGCCTACTGGCGTGGAAGGAGGTGGGCTGGCCTGCGCCCATGGCAGAGCCCTCGCCCTTATAAAGCACCCCTGCGCAATTCCTCTTCAGTGGCTTTTGATTTGGCTTGGAGTGATGGGGGGAAGGGGAAGGGGCTGTCTTGCTTTTTGTTTCCTCAGCTGGGGACTTCCAGCGTGTCATTTTCTTCCACACATCTTAAGTCTCCAATCAGGGGCAATTATGATAGCACATTATGTAAATATTAAAGACAATTGCAGAGCTTTAATTAAAGCCAACTTTGTTTCTTTTCCCCCTCCCTCCCTCCCTCCTCTCGATTTCGTCGGGAACACAATAAACTTAATCAGCTGCCCCAAATTATGCATGCATTAGCCCGTGAGATTCAGCAAGGCCAGGCTTCTCAAGGACAAAGAAATATACTGAGCTCCAGCATCTCACTTTGTTTTCTCCAGCCATCTTTTGTGGCATGTCATGGGAAAAATTCTAATGAGCCTCTCCGTGCTGCTGGAGAAATTCCTGTCAGGCACAAGCCAGTTGCTCTCTCTACTCTCTGTTTTCAGATACGCATTTTCTGTTAGCCCGCTCTCTTGCGAAGAAGAAAAGTTGCATCAGGATAGACTGGACTGGCACTGGCTGACCATAATCTATAACAATTTTGCTTTTCTGGAGTCGATTTTCCTCCCTCCTCAAACAACTTTAAGCTTTTTGGCACTGCAGCACACTGACGAACACATGTTAGTTTGCATCTATAAAATCGTTTCTCTACGTCTACTTTCATTGTGCGTGGATTTGATTGTGCTTGTCACATAGTATTTTTCTAGAATCTGCTATAAAGATGAGGATGTGATACGAAGTCTTCTGCTTCTAGGGAAATTTCTGGCACATTGGAGATGCAAAGGATTTACTAACCCTCCCTCCCCGTAAATCTTACAGCTAGCAAAACTGCTCAAATTTACAAAGCTTCAGGAGGGAGATACACACTGTCCCTCTGAATTTAGGAGGGGAGGTTGCAGCTGACCCGTCTTTTTTCTAATAATTTTTAATTTATTTTCTTTTTTTTTTTGCCTTATCTCTCTGCTGTGAGTTTAAAGACAGAATAATTTTCATCTCCAGGCCTGGGTTCTTTCTGCTGTGACCTGCCCGGCTCTGCTTTGTGCTCCCTGACCGCTGCAAATGCGAGCGTGCTTCGGATTAGCCTGGTTCTGCGGCACCAGGCAAACGCGTTGTTTCCTGACGCCGGGGTTCTGAACCGGCTGCGTGCCTGCATGCGCGCGCACAAGTGGGGAGGAGGAGGAGGAATAAGAAGGGAATGAGGAGAGGGGGCATCTGGGGGACGCAGCCGTGGAGTCCCGCTGGGGCAGCGGGCTCAGCTGCTGGAGCCACCTGGAAGCAGAAGCTGGTGCTTTAGGATCTGTGCGTACGTCCCTCAGCTCAGCCGTCATTTTGAGCACCGTGCTGCGTGGCAGTGGCAGGGACCTGCTTCAACCAAATGGTTGTGGGTGTTCTTGTTTGCTCACTGACAGAATAATAACTTGCTGCTCTTTGTATTGAGGGAAAAAGAACCCTGAAAATGCAGCTTTCTGGAAATATTTGTGCTTAGTTGTGTCAGCGCGGCAGTCTCAACTTAAGAAGAGAAAACTAAAATAGCAATTTCTCCTGGTCTTTGGCTGGCTTGCTCACCAGCATGCCACGCGTAGTTTAACAATAGACAGGCTCGGTGTGTGCCTGGTGTGGGAAAGCACCGAGAGGAAATGAGGGCGTAATCTCAAGCATGACATCATTCCATCTACCGAACCAGCACCCATGCTTTATTTCTCCAGATCAAAGAGAGATATTTACATATCTAAATTGAAGCTGTTTGCCATGATGGGAATGAAATCTACACCATTTAACACCTTTCCTAAGACATTATCCACCATATTTTAGAAAATAAATACCTTGGCTTTGGTTTGAGCTTTGTGTGCTGCTATGAGGAAGCTGATCCTCTGGCACAGCCCTCTGCCTGCCGATGATGAGGACGGTGGGAATGCACCTCCTCTGAGGTGCAGGGAACTGCCCAAGAGCAGGATACTTGCAAGGGACCACGTCACTCAGGGAGTCTGGCTCCAGAGCAGCTCAGGGGAGAAAGGAGAAAAAAATCTTTCTTTGCCCTCTACGCAAATCAGCTTGTGCCCATCGAGGTGAATTGAGAGGGGAGTCCCCAGGCAAAGCTGAGAATTTGCTATCCTATTTCTATTGGATCCTACTCAGGTTTTGTTTTCACTGCCAGGAAAGCGTTAATGTTAGTGTAGATTAGCCCGCTTTAGTTTCCCAAGGTCGGTGAGATGACAGGCGTGTCCCACCAGCCTGGGACACAGTACTTACTTTATTTACCTACCTAAGAAAAAAATCTACCAGTGCCTAGGCCCCATAGGGATTTTAAGTGGTGTGGATGTGGCTTACTAATTATTTCCTGCTAACACAACTGGTTTTTCTAGTGAAGACACAATCTTAAGTTCTTTTACTGCCTCAACCATGCAAGAATATACTATGAATATACTTATTACTGACAGCCAATGGATTTATTTTTTTGGCTGTGATGTAGTGAATTTTACCTGCACTTTAAATCCCAATTTTCTGAGCCCATAAAATCTCTGTTCATTCGAATACGCGTTCCCCTTCCTTTGCTATAATATACCAAGGTATATTACACTTGTCAGCAGAAAATGCTGGCAAAGGAGAACAAGCAGGGAAGTGAATTTTCAATCAGAAGAAGAGAGCTGAACTATTAAAATTAGTGAGACTAAGATGATTTTACATGTATGGTAAGTAGGAAATTTTGTATTAATTTACCTGATAAGTGACTTTTTTCCTCTTAAGCCCAGAACAAGTAAGAATATAACAGCTACCAAGTCTTTTCACAATCTCATCTCCAGGTTTTAAGGATATGCCGTTCAGCATTTACATTTAATCTTCTGTTTCAGAGGAAAGGTTCTCTTTGGTTTGGCTGGCTCTTTTCTTTTTATGCAGCAATCTTCAGAGCTCAGTTGTAAAGAAGAGAAAGAAAGTCTTGCTCAATAATAAAGTTGCAAACATTCTGCCTTTTAGATCTTGGCAACGCCTGCTTGCCTGTTGTGTAATGTATTAAACTGTTATTTGTTTTGGGGTTTAACGCTCAGCTCTCACTAGCACGACTAATGCAATGAAAACCCGAAGGATTTGACTTTGTTGCGATAAACCAAAGTCTTCACTGAAGGAAATGAAATGCATTTCCTGAATCTCTGGACAAAAGTCACCACAATAGCTTTAGTGTGGTTTTGTTTAAGAGGCTTCTTGAAATAATGCAACGGGGAATTGTCCTGTGTCCTACTGCACAGCTAGAGGGTAAAAGTCCTCTGCATGCTACTAAATAGCCAGGCTGTTGAGGTCTTCAATATCCCAGGTGAAGCCAATAGGAAGTAGCCCCCTCATAGGGAGAATGCAATAGCACTGCAGGTGTAAAGGGAGACCGGTGGTCTGAGCACACAGGGCTATAGGGAAGGAAAAAAATGGTCTCTTATGTGCATATGAAAGGAAGAAAGAGAACAAGCTGGTGTGTGACAGCTGAACCCCCTGAACCAGTTCAGAGGAAGGATGAAGACAGTTTGGGGGAAAAAAAGCAAGGTAAATGCCAGGTCTGCCACATATGGTGTCACACAGAGGGTCACCGAATAGCGAACAAGGCACCAGGCACAAGTACAATTGTCCTGGTACACAGAGGGTCACCGAATAGCGAACAACAAGGCACCAGGCACAAGTACAATTGTCCTGGTTTCAGCTGGGACAGAGTTAACTTTCTTCCTAGTGGCTTGTATAGTGCTGAGCTTTGGATTTAGTTCGAGAAGAATGTTGATAACACCCTGATGTTTTAGTTGTTGCTAAGCAGGGTTCACACCAGTCAAGGACTTTTTCAGCTTCCCCTGCTCTGCCAGGTGCACGAGAAGCTGGGAGGGGGCACAGCCAGGGCAGCTGACCCCAACTGGCCAAAGGAGTGTCCCACACCGTATGATGTCATGCTCGGGGGAGGTTAGCCATGGGGAGAGGGATTGCTGCTCGGGATGGGCTGGGCATCGATCAGCAGGGTGGGGAGACGGATTGCTGCTCGGGATGGGCTGGGCATCAATCAGCAGGTGGTGAGCATTGTGCATCACTTGTTTTGCATATTCTGTAAACTCTATTACTATTTTTATTATTATTGTTATTTTTGTTGTTATTCTTTTATTAAACTGTCTTTATCTCAGCCCACAGGTGTTACCTTTTTTTTCTGATTCTCTCCCCCATCCCACTGAGGGAGGGGGGGAGTGAGTGAGCAGCTGGGTGGTGTTCAGCTGCCTGCCGGGTTAAACCACAACAACAATGAGGTGTATATACAGTTAATACTAACTTTGCTATATGGTCTATTAAATGAGATAACAATCATAAAACATTGTAACTTGCAGAAAAGCCCTCCTGGGTGGAAGGAGTAGGGTGGCAGAAGGAATGTAAGAGATGTGTAACAACATCATTACTGTGATCGCGAGATGTAGGCTAGCTGGTGGTGAGGAAAGGAAGAGAGAAAAGAGAGAGGAAAAGTGTTTGAGGCATTCAGGTAGTTCTTGTTAGGTCCTAACATCAAGCCATTAACTAGGCCATGAAACTAGGGCAAGATGCCCATTTCTTCATCAAAGGACTTCCCCTTGCTGCAACACACTGGTGAGAAAACGATGTAAAGTCAGTGGCACTGTCAGGGAGACAAGGAATAGCCTTGCTTTTGCATTTTCATTAAAAAAAAGGCAGGACATATATGATTAGCTTCTCTGGTATAAGTCCTAGGGTATTATTTCTGCTGGTGGAAAAAAGAATCAGAAAAAAGGGCAAAGGAATGAGAAGAAAAGAATTCTGCTTCAGACGGGAAAGAAATATGCATTGGCTGTTACATCAGATGCTGGGCTCTCTGACTTCAAGACAGTAGAAGAGATGAGTTGGCTGGGACCTAGGTAAGACAACTTGAACAAAAGGCACATTTCCATTGAACCCATAGTTGGGTTTTGCCAAAACTTAGTCAAAATCTAGCTGTCTCTGCAGAACATACTGCTTTTGGAGAATCAGCAAATTATAACAGCTCCATTTTCCCCATCTCCCAGCAGTCCGGGTTGTAGTTAGGTTTTAAACCAAAATCTCTCCCTAAATTATCTGATGCTACATCTCAACTCTTCCCCTGCTGGGACTGCTAATACAACTCCATCATCTTCACTCTAAGTTGATAGAATTGCAAATAGTATCATGACACCCGCCATGGTAAAGCACAGCCTGAAGAGCCTCCCTTTCCAGTGAGCGTGAACTTGGAGCCTTTAAGCTAAAGACTTCCCAGTCCTTTTGGGCTGTCCATGTATATGGATCAAGAAAATCCCCAGTGATCTGATGCAGAGTTTCAACTCTTTACTACTTTTGGGCTTCCTCTGTCTCTGAGAGATAAATGCAAATCATAATGATCTCTCGGATGCATTTGGAGCAGATGTAAGACTTGCAGGCTTTGAATTAGTTTTCTTAAGGTCCTGTTGCGGTTATACATTGTGGAAAGAAACTTTTAGCTCTTCAGCTTCCTCCTTAGGCCACAAACTCCCTTTTTTTTTTTCTTTTTCTATTCCTTCATTTGTCAGCAATGTAAGATCTAGGAGTAAAATAAGAGACCTTTGCACCACACATACTACCTGGCTCTGACCTGCTTCTATATGATTTCGGTGGATGGGATACAAAGCTACAAACCTGTGGGCTGTGGTCCACTTGCAGTTGGACCTAGGAGAGGAACCTAAAGACTGATGACGTTCAGACTCAAAAGAGCATCCCTGGATGACAGCAGGTGGAGGTCAAAACTTCTAGGGGGAAATAACCAATTTGAGCACTCAAATATGTTTATCTTTTATTTTTTGAAAATATAAACAATCTTTGTAAAGGGAAAGTTCTGAAATATCCTTGTAGGAAACAAAGAGTTGAGCACTGAGATTAGCTGTCTTTACATTTTGATATCACCACTTATTGGGGAACTACAACTACGGACCCGCAGGCCGCAAAGGGAGTCTTTCCATATCCAGAGAGTTTCATTGCTGGCTAAGGTTTTTAGGTTTCGCATTCACATGTATGGTATATGTATGCTGGGTAACTTAGCTGAACAGTTGGCTCATCAATATTTACATTGGAGACTTTATAAATAACCCATCAGGTTTCCACATGCACGTTTGCTAAACTTACAGTTATGACATCCACCACCAGCCCCAAGAGCTGGCCTTGGGAAACGATTGATGGAGGCAAGTTTCTACTCCGCTTGGAAGAACAAAAAAACCCAACAAACTTTATTGGCATTTTCATTTGTAAAATCTGCCTTCAGAATTTCTCTGTTGTGTCACTGCTGTGCTGCACTGTTTTTAATTGTCATTTGCTGTTTGGGATAAATTAAAATGAACTAGTCAATGAAAAGTCTCCCTGGGTTTTAATGTTGTCAGTAAAAATGAGAAAATTATCTTCCTTTATCACAGAATATCCCAAACCAATACATGAGTTGCTTATCATCGTAGAGAATAAATAACATTGAATTTATTTAATGATTTTACATAAGTTGATAAGGAGCTCTTCTTTTCCAAATGTTTTGCAGGTGATTGCAATCTGTTAATATCGCTCTCTTTTTTTCTTAATGGGAATTGTTAATGCAAGGCTGCAATGCTTCCTTTGGAAGAAGGGATGCAAAGGGCAACACAGGTATAAATCTGGAGTGGATGATTTGTAGGCAGTGGCGTCATGCTACCTGTAAGTGAGCCTGCCTTCTTGGAGTTTTTTCAGTGATGCTAAGGTGAGACTTGCATATGTGGTGTAACATCCTTGCCATCTCTCTGCCCTGGGGTTGAAACCCGTGCGCTAATTCTTGATGACTGCAGTAGCACCTCCTGCTGCGTGCAAAGCTGATCAACCTTGCCTGCCCTTCCTGTTGACTTCTATTTACAGCCTGCGGAGGAACTCAAATACTTACTGTGGAAATGGGGTGGAGGGAGAGGAAAGAAGGGAAGAGGTCCCTAAGAGTGACCCTGACCCAGGGGGAGCCGTCTTGCTAGAGTCTTGCCGCTGATGGAGAGAAGGGGGTCTTTTTTCTGACTACTCCTCTGAAAAACCTAACTTCAGGCACTGAGGAGCATGCCCTGAGGGGGGCTGTTGGAAGGACAGTCTGCCTGGTGGAGTCACCCCGACTTAACGAACGCTTGTCTCAGGTCACTGAACCTTCACATTGAGTTGTGGATTGGTTTTTGTAAGCATCACAGCAAGAGGGGGTTTTAAAAAGGGATTAAAGCTGTAGACGTCTGTAGGGAACTCCTCACAGGCAACAACGTGAAGAGGAAAGAGAAATGCTATCTCAGGGTATCTGCTTCCTCCCGTTGTGTCCCCGTGGCTCTCAGGACGGAGGCACATCACATGTCTGTCATGTGAAGCCAAGGCAGCCTCGTGCCCTGCCGTGGGAAAGGGGCCTGTGGTTTGGGGAACGGAGGTATTGAGCCTCCTGACAGGCAGGATCCTCAGGAAAGGGTGAACTTCACCGCAATTTGTCTCAGTGAGATCTTTGATGAAGTGAGAGTAATGATAGCTTTGACATTTTAAGGAACTCTTCTCGCCCCTGGCAGTGTTTCCGCTGACAGCAGAGCCACTTCTCAGAGCAGATATTGTAAACAGAAAACACAGTTACCTTGTTCGGTGCCATTGTGCCTCACCAAGGACTTACCCCTTCAGAGGAAAGGATCATACACAGCTGGTGTGCACCACAGTAAATAATACTCGGTATCACAGGAAAAAATTAACTTTCAGCTGAAGTAGCTTTGATCACTGCTGATTGCTATGATGTTAAATGTTGCTTGCCCTAGATCGGGAGCAGCCAACCTTCCAGAGCCTGACAGGCAAGAAAATAAAATGTGTAAAGTCAGAGAATCACTGGGTTTATAAACTACTCGATTTAGCCTTTGGCAGGTATTTTTAGCATAAAAAAGGAATATAGACATACTATATCTGACTTCTTCTTTCACCAATTTAATAAATAACCAAACATGCATTTTTAGTACCTTATATTTGCTTTTCTTGGTTAGCATAGCTATGGCTTTTTATTAAAAAAGAGTTCTAACAATAATTACAAAATTTTGCACAGAAGCAGGCCAGTCCTGGCCTTGATGGCTATATCTCTACCAGCAAATAAGCCAGACCAGGGCTCCTTCTCCAGCCCTGACAGCAAGTAGCATGGCTTGCAATCATATAGGTAAGCTGTCTGCCTCCCCAAACAAAGTAACCTCATCAATTCTGCCTATTGCGAAAAATCCCCAGCACCAAAACATGCGCTGGCATTCCCCGGGACAGTTGGCACAGGCCCAAACAGTGCCAATAAGCACAACCAGAGGTGAAATAGTGCAGATGCTCAGATGCCAGTGGTGGGATCCATGCCCTGGCCCAGTTCGGTTTGCTACTGCAGTTGTAGCCGCTGTGACACATAGTGCTCTTTATGTCCTGCGGTGGTTTTCCAGAGGGGTGGCTTGCGTTCTGCTGCGCACACACAAAGACTTGCAAAATGCAGCTCCATTTTGTGGTGGGCCCATGATAAATAAAAGAGCCCACAGGGAAGTTATACTCCCTTGGCTAGCCATGGAAAAATAGAGCCGTCTCCTCTCTCCCCTTTGCCAACTGGTCCCCAGTCCCTGCAGAAGGCCAGGCATCATCCGTCAGCTGGTTGGCAGATCTCTGCACAGCACAGTAGCTGTCAGCCCCTACTTTTCCTCAGGGAGCCCATTTGCATCTCTTGAGAGACACAGCAGCTCCCTGGTGCTTCTGTTGCTCCTGCCCCCTTGCAAGGCTTTGAGCGGTGGGTGCTACGTGCCAGCAGTGCACAGAGGGATGGGGTGCTGCCGCCCTGCACAGCCCTGTCACCCCACCAGCTGGTTCCAGCGTGGTACTGGTGGGCTGGACAGGCAGACACAGAGAAGGACGCCTGATATACCAAGGAACTGCAGGCGGCTTGGGAGTTATATTTTAGCCAGGCACTGTTTCAGCCTGGTTTGCATCTATTCTTTGAATGATGTATAATGTGAAGTGGGGTATGGAAAGCCAAAAAGCAGCAAGCTGTCTGCCTGTGGAGGCCTTTCTCTTGCTGTGTTTGTCTAACCCGACCATTGCCTCCATTCAGATTACTTTTTTCAGGTTTTATAGAAACTGCCTAGTAAGGTCTAAGGAGCAGCTCCAGGATTTTCTAAGGGATTGATTAGGCACAATTCACGTCAGGCTTCAGCAAGCTTAGCTGTTCACTCCAGTCGTGCCCATTGCGGGGGGCGAGACCCTTGGCAGGCGTGTCTGGAGAGCAATGCAGTGGATGCTGTCCGAGTGCCTCCCATCGCAAAGGCATCCAAGAGGCTGAAGGATGAGTTTAGCCACTGCTGAAAACAAACTGTTTTTTTAGAAGCCGCAGTCCAGCTCCATGGCTTAGAGCCACTGATGAGGCTGTGATTTAGGGGGCTGTTTGAGCAGGTTTGGAGCAGGTTCTCTGCCAGTTTGAATCTGTATCTCTCTAATGGGTTGGGGAGAAAAGGCATTTCTGCTTTCGATCAAGTTAATGAACTCTCATACTGTGCTGGCTGGAGCAGACGAGGGGATACAGATACAGACCTGCATCTGCCTTTTCCGTGTGCTGTACCAATATTGCAGCACGTTGTATGAGAAATGTGCAACTCTCAGACCCCTATACAGGATTTGTCATTTCATCTCTTTTCAAAGGACTATTAATAGTAAATCAAACATCAATTTAACATAAACAGAGTGTGGGTGCCAGCTCTCCCTTTATAGCACAGCATATGCACGTCTTCAGTCAGCTTAATTACTGCAATAGTAGCATTGAAGCCTGAAAGAAAGTCACCATCAGCGTTTTGAAGGTGGAAAATCCTGTAGAACTTTGATTTTTGCTGAGCTATTTGGAGTTCACAGAAGACTTAAATTCACTAGAAAAACAAAAGCCTTTCTGTTGTCTGCTGATTGTTTGATAGCAAAAGCAAGCCTGGCAAAGAACCAGGGAAGTGAGAAATTCCAGTTAAAGAGCTTAGGCCTGACTGTGGCTTTTTTTTTCCTTTTCCAAGAAACAAAAGACCATGTCCTTGTCAGACGACATCAATACATCTTGCTCAGGGCTGATTAGAAGGTTGTTGTGGGAAACCCTGGCTAAATTACAGAACAAAGTCTTGCATGTGCTCCTGCTAGACTTCTCCTATCTTGCTGACACCTCTTCCTTCTATATTGAGCCACTGCTCCACACAGCCATTGAAAATAACACAGCCATTGAAAATACCACTGACACATGTGGTGCCTTCAAGCTGAAGGGACGAAAGCCTGGTGGGTGGAGAAATGGCAAAAGAGAGGAGGAAGCAAAGGTTCTTTTAATGAGATGTTGGCTTTCAGGTTCTCAGCAATTTCATAGGCTGTTGATTGCCAAGAATGGTCATGGGTTTGGATCATTTCTTTTTTATTCTAACTGAAGATATAATGTTGCAAGATCTTAAGCTTCACTGAAGAATGACCTTCTTCTTCAAGTCATGCTCAGCACTGTTTAACTACTTGTAAAACTGGATGCTTTCTTTCAGGTAAAGGAGTCTAGAAATGACGGTGGTCTGTTTTTTAAGACATTTATTTTTGTTATACCTGAATCTTAATCGGGGTGTTGTATTTAAGCTATTAAATCTTCAGCTTTTCCCTTCCTTCAAAAACACTAGTGGTTATGGGGAAAAGAACCTCCTCTTGGCTTCTTTTTAAGAGCTTTATTTTAATGACAAACTCTGGAAATGGCAGTGGTGGAAAGCAAGGAAATATAGTCTAATATCAAGACAATGCTGTTATCTTGGAAAGCTTGTAAACCTACATTTCTCTGTGCACAAACTGTATTTACTCCAGTAAGGAGGAAATATGTAAGGGAAGAAAAAAAATCTATGTGAGACTGTGTATGAGCGTGTGTGTGTGTGTGTGTGTAGAACTGCACATAAGACAAACTTAGAAAATCCCTCTGGATAAAATTTTCAAAAGAATTTTTCTTCCTTTTTTAAATACAGTAAGGCATACAGCAACTTATTGCAACTTTCACTTAGATGTTGACATTCTCACCTCTCTAGATTGACTCGGAGATGAGCTTTGTGAGTGGGTCCTTGGGTAGGAAACAGTAACACCGATCGGTTTAGACACTGCAAGTACAGATGTGGGAATCACAAGTTAAAATGTGTGTGCCTCTGACTCCTGAAAGACCTGAAAGAGGATGTCTATCCTGTCTGCACTTTAGGCTAAGGAAGAGAACGTCTGCTAGTGGGACTGATCTTCCCTTTCTTGAGCAGCCACTGAGGGGGACAAAATCACAAATTCCCGCCTATGTGCTACTCCACCTTGCTGAGGGAAGCTGTGCATACACAGCACTCACTATACATACACAACCCTGCATTATTGATCAAGACAAAGCATGTCCATTTAACACTGTAGCAAACAACTGGAAAGCTCTTGTCTTCGGTGATGCTAAATATGTCCTGGTGCCTGAGGAGAGCTAGAAGCTGTAGAAGGAAGACCGAGCACGACACCACTAGACGGGGTGAGCCATTGGTAGGAGGGGATGGCCAAAGCTAAAGAAGGGGTTGGTTCAGTGATCACACAGAAAAACAGAAGGGAAAATAATTTTGACTGGAATAAAATCTTGGTTGCAATTTTGGGGATATTTTGGTATACTTTCACAGTATACTTCACAGTATTTTTATTTCTAAATTCACATCAGCATCACCAGAGATACTATTAGCTGTTGAGACTTGCGGAGGCATCAAAGGTAAAGACAACAATAGAAAACACTTGATAGAGAAAAGGAAAAGGACAGAAGACTAATGGTAAATGAAGAAGAGGGCAGAAGAAGAAGAGAAACCACATGCAGCAGGGAAGGGAACAGAATGGACTTTCAAAAAGATCTGACCTATGCTGAAAGAAGAGCTCAGTGATGAGGAGAATAGAGCAGGAGACAGCATGAGGACGCGTTATTGTTCTGGTCTGAGCCTTGTTTATACCTAAAGTTCAGTGATTTTTTGTTAAGAGACCTTTGCAAAGGCTGTGTGTAACATGTTTCCACTTAATATGTGGGCTTTGAGGAGGTAATTAAAAATGGTTTCCCTGTCTCATGGAGCTCGGCTGCTCATCCTCATTCTGCATATCCCTTCCCCAACTGTTTGCCTGGCCACCTGGAGAGTAAATCCACCTAAAGACTAACCTGGAGAGAAAAGTTTCCAGCCAGATCCATCTCCCAGCCTCTCGGTGACTGAGCTAGCTTGTGACAGTTTATTGCACTCATCATTGTGCACATCATATCATGATTACACACCATGATTATACACCATGATTAGACACCACACACAGAGCAAGGCAGGGAAACCTGGTGGTGAGGATGCGCCTGCTGCTGGTACATGCAGCAGAAGTGGTGGGCAGACAGCTGGAGGCGGCATTCTCAAACTTTGGTGCCAAGGTTTGCCATGGGATGTTTTAAGGAGCCATGATACATGGTGCACAGTATAAGATGCAACCACAGAAACATCAGGAAAATGTGGAAAATAGAAGAGCGACAAGTAGAAAAATGTGAGCAGGGACTCATGTTTATGTGATTTTTTGAGTGACTTCTTTATCCTTTGAGATCTACTCTAAAAGCTATGTTTTTCTTCTCTGCACTGGGCATAGTGTTGCTTTTATTTGGTATTATAAATGACATAGTTTTACTCTCCGGTTCAAGCAGAATACAGTCCTTTTCCCTAGAACAAGAGTTTTTTATTTTGGTTCCATTCAGTTAATATTATATAGACTTCATGGGGCTTTGTTCTTCCTTAAAGTTTGTGGTACTGAGTTTGGTTTGTTATTTGCATACAATGTAAGCTGACAGGAGCCATAATACAGCAGTATGATTACACAGAATAATTTATAATTTTTTTCTTCTAGGCAAACATATGCCGTTGGAAAGTATGTCTGTTTGCAAGGATGGCTGCTGTTGTTCGGTCCATAGCAAGCCCGAACCGTCAGGGAGTTTTGGGTTATAGAGGGTTCAGGCAGCTGCGCCAGTCATTTTCAGACTCCAGATGTACAGCAGAAAATTCCCTTTTCTTCCTGCTAGAAATAGGAAAATATTACTTAGAGGAATGAACAAAGGAAGGGGATGCTGGCTTTAAACCCCGGCTTTGTGGTCTCCTTTTCTTTCTCACTCTGAAGCCAAAGATAAAAATATCTGTATTCTCAGAAGGGATTGGAAGCATCAAATTTTTTATAAAGCTTATTCAAAACGGGTCTAGGCAAAAAAAATCCGCAACCCTACAAATGCAAACCAAGAACCAGGAAAAAAAATTTAACTTCTTGGACAGAAAAATGGCCAGATTCAGTGTGACCAAAAGTAGATATTAAAACTTGCTAAATGATGATGGTCATTTTAGGGGGGTGGGGAAGAGAGAGACTTAACATCAGCAAAAGTTTACTAAATGTGTGCTTCCCTGTAGGGGCTGTGTACTCAGGATCCTTCCACCTTTCCGCAGAGTTCTTCTTACATCAGTGGAAAAATGGCCTCTTTAGGCACAGGGAGAACCCTTCCAGAGGGGAGAATTAATGTTATGAGCGCTGGGGGAATGCTGGAACTTGCTGGTTGCATTCGGTACAAGGGCACTGTCTACAGAAATTAAGTATGGATTTCCCATATCAATGTTGTGGGTGCATTTATTCACAATCTAACTTGCAATTTCTCTAGGGGCTTGATAATTATTTTTGTCAGTGACCTCATCTCCTCATTGCTGCCAAATAAAAACCAAAAAGTGTCTGAACTTTTGCTTGTAAAAAATAGGGATGATGAGTTTTCCATCTAGGCTCTGTCGATGTTCATTCCCTCCTGAACTGTCACTTCAGAATCTCATAGTTATTGCTGAAAAGGAAATTTGTGGAGCAATTTTTAAATGTTCTTGCCAGGTATACGTCACTTTTCTTTTAAATGGTGTCTCCACATATTTCGTTAACTATGCTCAGATTTGTGTGAGGCACTTGAAGTACACCTGTGCATTTGGATGAACTCTGATGTAGGTCCTCTCAGATTTTTCAGAAATTACAGAATTCCAGATTATTATTTTTTTCTTCTTTTTTTTTTTTTTTTCCCACGAAAGGTGCTGATGCCATGCCTCCTTCATAGCATTTGGGACTGGGAGAGAAGATGCAGTCATTTAGTGTGTGCACATCATTCCAGCTAAAAAATCCTGCAAAGCACTAAGAACACTTGGAAATGCTCCTCAGGGGAGAAAGAGAGATGGGAGGGAAGAAGGGAAAGAACGAGCAGGAGGAAGATCGGGCTCCTTGGACAGGGTCAAAGACACTCTGCTGCCAAACAGTCCTTACCATTGCCATGGATTGCCTTCTTCTCAGGGTGTAACATCCACACCTGGACTGTGGCTCTTCTTGGTTTCCCTCTTTGGAGGTGCTTGCATAGGAAGAAAGAGCCCCTTAAGAAAAGCTGTCTGAAGGGCACTGGGAAAGGAGAGCTAGCTGATGGACCACAGAAAAGGAAGGCCCAGTCATGACATGAGATGGCAACGGAGGCTTGATATCAGGAAGGCCTATGTGTCAGGGGTATTATGCCACTTATCCCAGAAGCTGGTGCTTCTTCACATAATTAACTTCTGCAGATCCAAGAAGATGACAAAAAGAAAACAGCGTATGTTGAAGCCTCAGCTAGGGGTAAGGATTAAATGAATATTCACTGAACTACTTAGCAAGGAATGCTATGGCACTTCATTGGGAGCAAAATATGGGTGGAACAGGCAAGGGCTGGGCACATTATCATTTCTGGCATTAGGTTAATTGCATTGCTGATACTCTGCAAACTGCTGACGGGGCAGGAGTGGCTTCTTGCTGGACTCTGCCCTTGTTGATGCCAGAGGGGAAAGTCTGGTTCCCACCTCTTTAAAAGTCCTGCTGAGTGAAGGAGATCACTGGCAAACGATTGGGAAAATATGCAGAAGAGACTTCTAAGTGCACATGGGGGGAGATTCTTCATCAAATGAATGGTAGAGATAGTGCTGGGAGTTAAGCAGGATATTCAAGATCGTGGGTGAAAGGGAAGGAAGGAAATCATTGCTATGCAGGGAAGCGTCCTTCAGGTGCACACACGCTACTGTGGGGCTCATCTGTTACACCATCTTCACCACGTTGCACTAGGATAATGGCAATTCCTATTTTACTGGGTTTACCCTTGCATGCAGCGTGGGATGGCTACCTACAGTGGCTGGCAAGCATAAGCTAAGGGAGGTGCATGCCAAAGCTATGCATTAGGTAGGGCATTTCTAAGGCTACTAATGAGAATGTGGTACCTTGTTACTTCATCAAGACAACTCAGTCTGCTCTCTGAAAATCAGCCATCAGGAATTTGCAGGGTAGTCAAGTCTCTACAGAGCAACACATGAGCTAAAGAGAGGGTTTTTTACCTCACCTTGTCAATCGCCCAGAGAATCAGAAGGCAGCTTTGCTTTCTGTGCTGCTCAGCCATAGATTGGCATAATTTTATTTCAGCTAACACTGCCTGATTTTGTTACCATGCCCAGTAACTGAAATATGAACCTCTCTGGGCAGTGGAGAGAATAACAGAAGTTCCTATAGTGGAAAGCGTGACGATCAGTTAAATTTACAGTTATAGAATCTGAGATTTGAACCCTTTAGTTCCCAAGACCCATTGGTCTCCATGAGTTGGACCAAAGAATAAATCCCACTGTTTTCAATAGTAGCCTAACCCAGAACCTCCCTCTGCAGCCAGTTTGCAGATGGCAATGAGACTTCACTGCAACAAGCTATGATGGGAAAAAATATTGTGGGCAACCCATCTGTCATGGCTGAAGAGCATCTGTGAAGACTGTGGTGAAAAAGGCACACATTACCTGCAGATTTCAGGTGGAGCAAGAAGTACCACCCAGCTGTTTGTTGGCCATGCACATGAAACACAAGGCAAAGCTAAATGCGCCGAAGAGGGGTCAGTCCATGGGAGTCTGAATCACCCACACTGAGGAAAAGAGGGAATTGAGTGACTCAAGCTCCTGGGAAATTTGGAGGGATTTGAGCTTGGACCAAAACCAAGAGCCAAGCTGCATTGAACTTTGGACTGCTTGGATTCCAACCTGGATCTGAGCTAAGCAGCTCAAACCCTTTTCTGACAGGGAGATCTATTTTGCACACCATATAAGATCATGTTCACCTGATTTAGTGTCTAAGAAAACAGTTGTCCTTCAAAACATGTTTTTATGGAGTTAGTTTTATGGGCTGATGTACATGGAAATCATGTTATAAAATATACATCTAGAAATGCCCCAGAGGGTGTTAAAGTTTTGCTCTGCAGGTACTTTAATGATGTCAAGGATTAGAGCTGTCTCCCGTTCTGCCGAACACAGAGGTGAAGCCTGCTTACAGTCAGGAGAAGAGGAAAGTGTTTTGGCAAAAGGCTCTTCTTACCTGAGACCAGATATAAAGTGGCAGGTGATAGCCCCATAAGTGAAAATAATATATCCTCCCTCTCTCCTTCAAAAGCAGAATTAAGTACCTGCTTTAAGCACGCACACACACACACACACAGAAATGATGTGTCCTTTGCGAGAAAGAATCCATTTGAGCTGTCAGATGACAAGGTGATCCTTTTGCATTCCTTTTCAGTTTTAAATCATAGGTTGTGTTTAAAGCAAATTCCCATGTTCTCCTCTATCTGAAAGTAACTCTTTGAAAGGTAGAAATTAAGAAGGCTGGTGCTATTTATCCGGCTAATTGTGTATGAATTTGGGAGAGTACAACAGGCTTATAGTTTTGGAAGGAGAAAGAAAGTCTAGAAAAGGGGTGAGATCCACCTTGGATAATGTCCTGATGAAATATACAGCCAGGCATTGAATAACTTTTTTTGTTTTCTTTTTTTTATATGAACATGTGAGCAATTGAACTTGAACAAGATCAAAACATTGTTGCGTCCATATAGTGGGTCCTGAATATCCTTTATTCAGTGCCTTTATAACAGTAAACAGTGAGTGCCATTTATAACAGTAAAAAAATGAGTATAAGGTCCTTCTGAGGTAGTGATCTGGGTATTTTTCACCAGCCTCAAAAGGACTCTCTGTAGAAGATGGCAAGCATGGCAGAATAAGTCCTGGGGATATTAAGTAGTTTGTCACACAGCAGTCACTAATACTCCAGGAACAGAATTTGCAATGAAGAAACACTGTGGTTTAGCTACTAAAAGTGTTTTTTTTAACATCTTCCCATGCTGAGGAAGGTGGGGAGAACAGAGAGGGAGGGGGCTGGTTTCCAGCGTGGGGGCTGCATGGGTAAGTGCCCGTGGAGTCGGGTGAGGCTGCAGGGGCTCTGGCTTTCCAGCTACGCTGAGATGCAGGGGCAACGAAACCAGGTTTAATAATCTGGCAGGGCCAAGGATGGTCATGACAGACCCCAATGTTCACGTGGTCGCTGTAGGAATTTGAGATGATTCAGATTTTGCTTAGGCCCTGTGCAAAGGAGCACTCTACTGAATCCTACTGCCGGAATTTTGATTAATTTGTGGGTTTAATCTGCTTTTATTGTTCACACCCTTCCTCTTGAAAACCACTGCCCATGTATACATGTTGAAACAGAGCACTCATTTGATTGTGACAGTTTTCCTCTCCAACAACCATTTATTGACTTACCTTGAATTACAGAATTGGAAAACAGCTGACTTAGAGGCTACAGGAGTAAATACTGCATTGCCCAATAAAGTGAAAAGTAACTGGAATAAAAAATCTCACCCTGAGCCCTTGCAGAATGGAGCTGGTGAACAAGAGTTTGTGTCCGTACAGTGCAGCTGGTGTCTGACACGTCTTGTGGAAGGTCAGCGTGCACTTGCAGTTAATGTACAGGTGTTACATTTTCCCATTCTTGTCCTTGCCTGGGTTTCAAATCTGGTTTAATCCCTTCTCAAGAGAGTGGTATAGCAGCAATAATCACTTAATTTATGCCCACCCACAAGTGACCACAGGGGAAGTACATGAGAAAAACTTTCTATTGCTTTCATTGGGGAATAGGAGAAGAGATTATGTTAGACAAGAAAAGAGAGGGAGAGAATGAGAGATATGCATATGTTTTTTCCATACTGGGGCTGGTGTATCCTCCAGGCAATTAATTCAATAACCAAGGGTATTTGAGTACATATGGCTGATAGGGGAAAACAGAGGCTTTGCAAACTTCACTGTACAGAAGAAAAAAGGTTTGCCTCACATTTCGGAAGCCTGGCATTTCACATTTCAAAGGCATCTTGCATGTCGTTTGCACCAACTGCAGTCAGAAATAGCACAATTTCACCTGACAAATCCCTTGTAGCAAAAGTCAGAACCCCAAACTTCTGGCCATTTCCTTTGCTTCCCTTCTCTCCGACCTGCAAAACCTCCAAAGGGCATTTTCTGAAATCATACTTTTTCCTCTGGAGCTCTTTGTCAGAATGAAATCTTCCAAGTAGCTCTAAAAGTGAAGGCAGCGTTTACCAGTATACTGCATTGCTCATCTAATGGATTGCTATGTAAGTAAGTGGAAAGGTATTCTAAAATACTGGTCATTTCCTATTTTACAGGCAAAGTGCATTAGATACTACTTGCTGTATTTTCCAACTGATGGTTTCTTTTTCCCCCTTTTTTTTCTTCTTAATAATAGCTTCTGTAAAAAAAGTTATTTGCAAATACTATTTTTTTTCCTGTCAGAGTCTTGCTCTAGCATCACCAATTTGAAAAACAACTGCAGCCTAAAAAGCAATCATTTGCAATGACACTGGGACATACAGAGAATTTCAAAATGTGCCTTTAGTGGAGATTACTACATCAAAAAAAATACCCAGAAAAAACCAAAACGCTGAAGCAAAGAGCCACTTACCTTTTAAAGTTTCACAACAAATGTGTCCTTGACAGATGTGTGGAGGGTAACTACAAAAGAAGAAGTTACCTTAACATAGGAAAAACTGAGCTGCTAGAAATAAGAAATGCAGCCACTGCACTGCAGGCACTTGCAAGGGAAATGGGGGAATGGTGTTTAGGACCAGCTATTTCCATTGGCAAGTTGTCCTTGAGGTCTCCCATGGAGTTAGGACCTTAAAAGGAGTAGAAAAGTGCCTGGGAAGATGTGGTAGCCCAATACGCATGCCCGGGGCAAAAGTCTGATTGCTGTTCCCTGCCTTTTGGAGCTGCACTAGTGGGAAATGCGGTTGGCAGGATCAGAGAGCAACTACGAGGTTTCATGTGTGAATATGAGGTTTTGTGAAGATATACCTTGCCTGCAGATAATTACCTATGTAGAGATGACATTTGGGAAGATCTATTTTGTGCAATGTCATGTTGAGTGATTGTGCCACAGGTTGAGGAGGGGAGAGGGGGGAGGCGTGGAACCGGGAGGAGCAGGAAGGAAGATGGACAAACTGTGTCCCACTCCGCTTGCTTAGAGGAAAGCTGAGAAGAACTGTGTTGGGCAATCCTCCTCCATGGGTTCAGGAGCGGGACTGTCCTCCACACCTTTTTTACTAGACAAACTAGCTAGATTATCCTTCACCGTCATATATTTTGTTTTATTTTGAGATTTACCAGGGAGCAGATGAAAGTCAGAGACCACAAGTGGGGTACCAGAGATTTCTCCGTCCATCTCCTTTGCTTTCCTTCTCTCAAGTGTTGCTTATTCTTATTTTATTTCGGAATAAGGTTCATTGAGTTGGCTCAAGACGGCAATCAGCTAGCAGAGCACAGCATGAAAACTATCCCAAAGGGCCTCCAAGGGCCAATGCTGCATCCAGGAAAGTGCCAAAAAGCCTTGGAACAAAGGCCACGCACAGCTGCGGTGGATTTCAGCCGCCTCGATGTTTCTCTGTAGATGAAGAGAAGCTGAAAAAGGAGTAACTATTACTGTGACCTTGCTTATGGCTCAAATGTCACGGAATCCTAATTTTTATTTAAGAGAGGCCAATTTCCCTGAGATTTCAACTGAAAGAGGCTGTGATGCAATGGAGCAGAAATTAACCCACAGAATGTATAATTCATCTCATTTCCAAAGGTTTTTATTGCTGGTCCCTTAGGCCCTGAGCACACCCCAGTCTGTGTTCAGGATAAGAAATACCTGATTTCTCTTGTCTCTCATCAAATTAGACTAGCACAGCCAGTACTTAAAGGATTGCCATTCCCCAGAAAACTCCATGTGTGGTCCCTGTTTCAGCTCAGAAAAAAATTCAAATATTCTCAGACAAAAATACATAAGGTTGTCTCGGTCCCAGGCTCATATCCCTCTGTTTTCTTAAGGTAGGTTTTTTCCAACCACCTTGTTATCCAGCTGGAAATAGAAAAAGCTGTACAAAAAATACATTCCCATTGCCCATCCGTACATGCCCCACACCCACCTAGGAGAGAATCATGTATTACTCCCGGAATGAAATAACAATGTCCATCTTTCCTCCCAAGCGAGTGCTTTCTCTGAGGGTGCCTTTCCAAGAATACCTTTCCAAGGTTCCCACCTTTTTTCTGTGGGCTTGTTATCAGCATGACAAGGTGGGCTTCTGTGCAGGGTGCGAGTCTTTCCTTGCCTCTGCCTCACTGTTATTTGGGCGAAACAGCAGACCTGTCCAAGAGGGCAAGAGTGAGCTGTTTCTTCTCAGCTCTTCATTCATCTGTGCTGATCAGTCAATTAGACGTTCAGAGAAGCTACCCACCATTCATTTGACTTTGTGCTCTTATTCGCAGTGCTCTTGCTCGTAAGCCTCTTGCTGAAGCTTCTCTCCTTAGTATGGAGGCTGCCATGATGGAGCAGGCTGCCCCTGCTCCCATAGTGCCACAGCCCTTTCTTGTATGTCCTTGGTGGCTCGTGTAATCTGCCTGCTATCCACCTATAAAATGGCAGTAACAATCCTTGACTCAGGTAGGATAAACTGCCCTGTATGTTTAAGGCCATGTGGACACAAACGTTGCTTCTAACATTCTAGCTATAGCAGCAAAGTAGCTGAAAACCTTAATGCTGCAGGACATGAAGGGCAGCAGAGTGAATGCAAAATGCTTGGCTCTTGGCGTTCAGTGCAGAGGTTTCTCCTGACACCCTGGAGGCACTAATGGTGGGAGGGAAGTCTTCCCAGGAGGATTTTGGATAACGGAAGCTTGCTGACACGTCAACACGGTGCATTGTGGGTGGAATAGCTCAGGCACAACCCCTCTGCCCATTGCAGCAGCATTCTGCTGCTGTGTGAGGCAGGAGTCCACAAGCACAGAGAGCACATTTGGGCTTTTGAAAGAAGATGTGATTCTGCGTACTGGGCTGCAGCCTGCTCTTGTTTTCCCAAGCTTAGTTTGAAACACAGGGTGGAACCTCTAAAGCTGAAAAAGGCGTAAAGCTGGAAAAGAAGTCAAACTTGGCTGTGCACCTTCCTATTTCAGCCATCTTTCTCTAGCAGCAGAGCTCTTGGATGCAATCAGCCCAGCCTAAGTCATCCCATAATTGTTTTCTTCCTGGACTCACTTGCTCGCTGTTTCTTCTCAGCTCTTCATTCATCTGTGTTGATCAGTCAATTAGATGTTCAGAGAAGCTACCCACCATTCATTTGACTTCACGCTCTTACACACAGCCCTCTTGCTTGTAAAAACTGGTAACCAGTCCAAGCTGATGTTTAAGACAGCCAGTAAACGTGTCCTCGCTGGTGACTGATGAGGGCTGTTTCTGCACAGACTAATGAATGCACATATTGAGACAGATGCATTTTATCACATCAGGCTTTACACCACTTCCTCTGGGATAAATTTTATAGATGCAGTAAGATTTTTACAGCACCTGAAAAGACGCAGGTACCGAAAGGTAGATTTATACACCATCTAGTTTTACAAGTATGGTCTGCAATCAGAGATCAGTGGAGTTCAAAATAACCTCTTTAAAGGTTTTTGGCCTTTTAACTGCAGGGATGTAAGTTAAGTCCTGAAGAGTGCAGAAATAAAATACACAATGTGGTGAGAATTTAAAATGGAAAAAAATAGGTATTTTATAGTTAGTTGCTCATTGCTATAAATTTAATTCAGCTCTTCTTTCAAAAGAGGTCTGTAGATATAATCAAAGCTTATAGGTCATAGTACTAATTCATTACATATCCATTGTATTATATGGTGCTATTTTTATAGCCATCACATATAGTTGACTATTAGCTTAAATCACTAATGCAATTTTATCTTTTGCAGTTATTCCTAGCTTTCTCCAATGTGTTCTTTTGTTGGTCTCTAAATAATGGAAATTTCTTGAGCCTGACCTATTTGCCATCTAGAAAGCACAGACTCTGAGACGGATTACCACTTAAGCCATGGCCACCTAAATTACATGGAAGTATAATTAATGACCAGCTTTAATGACCTTTGTACTGTCAGGGCAATGAAAAGTTAGCCTTTCTAGAATTAAACCAGACAATTCTGCTCTACTTTTCCTGTACATGGGAGCTGAAATACATGGGAGGTGAATTTCTGAAACCGATAACAAAATTTAGTCCAAGACCTGAGTAATCATTGACTAATCCGGGAGAAGCATAGCAGGCTATCGATGTTTGAAGGTCTGATTCACCTTTCTTGCTGATATAATGTTTTGCCTTTAACGGATACATTTCTGATTTATACTGCTGTAACCAATAGGGAAGTCTATTTCCAAGGCAGAAGGGAAGTTTGTTATGACAAATGACAAGTGAGGTTTCCAAAATTCTCTAAGCAATTAATTAACCTACAGCTTCAAAACAGAAATATTTGTGGCACTGTGTTTTCTAGGACTTCCTCCAATATTATTTTAAAGGTCTCGGGGACCCTTTGCCTCTCCCTGTGAGCAACTGTTGTGCCATCTTAAAGATTATATTGTCTTCAAGATCCCCCAGCTGCATCCTTTAAAGTGTTCCTTCTTCCAGTCTCATCATGTTTGGAGGCACTGCGGGAAAGTGGTGATTCCCCAGCTGCCATCCACAGCTCCCAGGTGGGATGTGGCGGGGGGGGGCTGTGCCCCGGGCTGCCTGGCTGCCTGGCTGCCACCCTGCCACACAGATGGCTCTCCTGCTGGCCCTGCTGCTCCTGGGGGCCTTCAGAGGGGAAAAGGGATTTGGGAAGTGCTAGTCAGAACAGCAGAAGTCGCTTGGAAATACAAATTGGACCCCTTGAAAGTCAGGAAGAAAAAGAACCCATTGCTAAAGCTCTAGGATGCAAATGGTGGGGCATGGGCTGGCCATGCATGGGGAAAGCACGCTGCAGTTTTTGCCTGGGGTAAGCCAGAGCTGAGTGACCCAGCACCTGGGGGCAGGCATCGTGAACTGCTTTGCACAGAAACAAGGTGTCCCCTGCCCTCTGACTGGCAGCTGCTTGTGTTTCTGAGAGGCAGCACCTCGCACTTGGCTTCTACATCCCACTTAACCTTTTCTTTAGGAAAGAAATACAACTGTTGGGCGCACATCCATGGGAGTTTCCTGCCTCCAGCACGTGTGATGGACTGGCAGCATTAGTCCTTCTACTAAAGTTTTGCCAGAAGACTGGAGCTAATGCATTCAAGTACAATGTGTCATGTAATTTCTAGAGTAGATGCCATTTGACTGAGGTGTTTTCAGGCTTTTGCACCAAATTCTGCTCTCATTTATGCATCTCCTCTTCTGCTCCTCTGATATCACCGTTGCTCCTACAGCAGCTTAAAATGTCTGCTTTTCATCTGCCTATTGCTATTTTATCAGTATTTAGTGCAGGCAAAACCTCGCTTGCTGTCTAAGAGCCTTCTGAGGCATCCTCATGCTTGTGTCACCACCCTCTGTGAGGAGGTTTCCCCGTCATTAATTATTGCTCTTGGATCTTCCCAGGTAGCAGAGTCTAAAAGAAGAACGAGACCCCTTGCAGGAGTTACCTACAGTTTACATTTATGTGCCATTAAGAGACATGCCCATCCTGTCGAGTTTTAATGGTTGTAGCTATTCTGTCTATAGTTCTCCACACCCAGACAGAGCCCATCAAACAATGCATAAGTCTTTGGTCATGTTCAAACATAGGCAGGATAAAAGATCCTCGGCTAAAACTACCCGAGAACTTCAGACAGCCCAGCCACTTCTTCCACACAGATGTGCTTTTCATCCCACTCCTGAAAACCCTCCTTCCTCATGCCTAAAATTCTGGTCCTGTAAGAGCCAATTAAGCACTTTGCCGTTGGCTTCAGTAGGGGCCAGATCTCTGCCCAGATGTTCCTCCTTTGCTTTAACATCTTCCTGCACTGCTGGGCTCCTAGTACCACTTTGTTCCTCTCCCCACCACACACTTCATTCCTTTCTTTCTCCTCGATTGACAAACAACTATTTCTGGCAAGCAGCGGAAGTCTCAGAGGATGCTCGCTAACATCCTTGCCAGATGATGTTTCCACACAAGTGGGTCAGTGTCGTGACTAGCGCCATCGTTCTGGGGGATACTGTGCCCTCATTCATGACAACAATCAGGCTCTCAAAATCCCTCGCATAAAATAGCTGGCAAGAGCATCCTGTTATCTCTCTGTTTTGACTGTGTTAGCTGGTACAGGCTACTCTGCCTCATGCGCTCTGTGCACTGGATACTGCTACGCGAAGATTTCAATTTAGTTCTTCAATTGCTTGTTCTGCCTGGTCTGATCTAATTGCTGTCAGGATGCATAGCTGGTGCTTCAAGTGGTAATGGGAAGACCTAGGAAATGCTTTTGAGCTTTAAAATCTCCTTAGGACAGCTTCTTCCCCTTACAGAAAATTTGCTAAGCTTCTAAAACTTGTAAAAATAATTGGTCAATGTGGGAGAGAACTTAGACTGTAATACTAATGTGCTAAACTTCAATCACTGCACACACCATGGTATCACTTCAATAGATAGAGCTTAGCAAGCATCAAATTTACAGCCATTGTCTTGCCAGCTTGGTCTGCAGAGTTAAATTCTTCAGCAGTCCTCAGAACTTTCCTGGCTTATTCTCAGCCAGATAGATCTCATTTGCCTCCCTTTCCAATCTTAATGGCCTCCCACATACAGTGCCCCTCTCTGGCTGGCTGTCTTTGCTCCCTTTGGCATTTGGCATCTTAACCCTTCTTTTCATTTTCCCTGAAAGTTTTGGCTTGACCACTGCTTGAAAGACAGAAGGAAAAAAAAAAACCCCAGTCTTCAGGGAATTGTCCTAAAAATCAGTTGGACTTTCAGACAACTTAACCTAATAGTTGATTCAAGCCCAAGCATTGCAGGAGTGGGAGTGGGTTTTGAGGACTGACAACTCCTGATTAACATTGTGCGGGACTGCTGCTTCTCAAAAGATAAGGGATAACAGGGCTGGCTGTTACTCAGCATGTTCGATTCTTTGGTGTCTCCAAACCAGTGATAGAAACACTTTGCCTGCTGACTCTGCTTCAGTCTTTGTTCCTTGTTTTGGCAGGACTGGCAGTATATTATAGGGCAAGGTACAGAGTAGGTAGGACTAAGATTACTGTTGCCTTTCCCGGTTTGTTTCTCTTTTGCGGGTCAGTATGGCAAGTTAATCTATTTATTTTGGTACAAAGAGCAATTATGGACATATTGTGAGCTCCTAGCTGGACCACTTCCGTGTTTCCCTGGGACCAGCTATAACTGTTTCAGGTAATTTGAGTGCGTAATGGGTGTAATTAAAAACACAGCTCCTAGCAGCTAATTTCTATACCTAGATCTTTGGACTGTGCCAATTTAGGAGGCACAATATGTGCTGTAACTCTGGCAGGAGTTAGCCATAAATCTTCAAGGAAACCCCCTGGACACACAGTGCGTAGAAAATGTCAGTCTGGTCATGGACTATTGACATGCTCAAAGGTACGATGCCAATGCCATGACCTTGAGTTGAGACCCGATGTGATGAAATCAGGAATGTGCAATTTGAAAGGAGGATAACAATTTCCAATATGTAAGCATGGAAGGATGCCTTAAAGAGTGATTAATGTGGCATCCCATTAGCTTTAAGTACTACAGAATATCTGGCATATTTCACCCTTGACTGCAAGTTTCTGAGCACTTGTGTTATGTCATCTTACAGTATTCATTTTCTCCCCATCTCTATAAATCATCTCAGCAATTGTTGTTCATATGAAAGTAATTATATAAATGCACTTGATTAAATTAGCTTTCATCGAGTACAGAGTGCTGGTTTTGGCTGGGACAGAGTTAATTTTTTTCATAGTAGCTGGTACAGGGCTCTGTTTTGGATTTCTGCTGGAAACCGGGCTGATAACACAGGGATGTTTTCATTATTGCTGAGCAGGGCTTACACAGAGCCAAGGTCTTTTCTGCTTCTCACCCCACCCCACCAGCTGACCAAAGGGCTATTCCAGACCATATGATGTCATGCTCAGCATACAAAGCTGGGGGGAGAAGAAGGAAAGGGAGGACATTCAGAGTGATGACGTTTGTCTTCCCAAGTCACCGTCACGTGTGATGGAGCCCTGCTTTCCTGGAGATGGCTGAGCACCTGCCTGCCCATGGGAAGCAGTGAATGAATTCCTTGCTTTGCTTTGCTTGCACACGCAGCTTTTTCTTTACCTATTAAACTGTCTCTATCTCAATGCATGAGTTTTCTCACTTTTACCCTTCCAGTTCTCTCCCCCATCCCACTGGGGCAGAATGAGAGAGCGGCTGGGTGGTGCTTCGTTGCATGCTGGGGTTAAACCATAACATACAGGGGTTCCTGTATGGGCATTTCCCTTCCAAAAAGAACTCAGAGGAACAGATGCATTAGGTTTGTGCCATATGACGGAGATTAAAGTCCCTCAGCACTGCTAAACCAGTACATTTCAGCACACCTAGGGCCCAAATGCTGTGCCTGGGGTTGACCCACTGGGCTTCTCTCACACAGCTGCCTGAGCAAAATTTGCTTCATGGAGGCAGCCAACTTACTGAAATTTAAAAAAAATTCTGGAAGCTGGCGTTACTCATTCAAGTTCTGCTGATTTGTATTACCCCTGGAGGTTTCATCTTCTCAAAAGTCAATCAGAGAATGATAAAGACCAGACTGCATTCCACAGTGACCTTGGGCTCTCTCTTCTGTTACCACGTCTTGGGTGCTTTAACACTGAGCAGATTGGGTCCAAGTGTAAGAGGATAAAGTCAGAGTCATTAGGGATTTGTCCCGTGACTTCAGCACTGTTGGATCCTCTTGAATGCCTTAAAAGCCCTCATGAATTATGGACATAACTGTGCATGCCAACACACACTTTTGAAATGTTAATTTTTTCAGTGTCTCACAGCTGATTAAACAGAACAAAATAACCCTCCACCTCGAGAAAGGTAGCGATATGAATTAGTCTCATTATGATTTTCCCCAGCTCCAGCCCTTCAAGCGTTGAGCAGAACTGTACCTGGTGGCAGCCACCACAGGGGCGAGGGGTGGCTCCCAATCCTCACAGCCCTTTTCTGACCATGCTCAGCATCCAGCCCTGGGTGTTGCGCTACTGCTATGCACCCCGGAGCACTACAGAATAAACTGTTTGAAAATACTCACCACTTAAAGCATGGCCCTCTTTCTCTCCCCACCAGTGTTTTGAAGAGTGAAAGAAGGAAATGCCTTTTATACTGGGCTGATCACACATAGCTCTTAACCACCCACTCTCCTTTCTTCAGCATCAGCCAGTTTGCTGTGGCGGACTGACCTGACTTCACTTGGGTGCTAGACAAATCTCAGCATGCATGAGTTTAGATTCGAGCAACTCACCCAAGGGAATACGATGTGGGAGGAGGAGAGGAGATGAATGCATCAAACCTAGGATACGTTACCACCAGTCCCTCACTGCTGCACGCACTAAAGCACGAGTGCCAGAAGGCAGGAGCGTGGGGAAGGGAGTGGGGCTCCTTCTCTCCACAGGCACTTGAAGTAACTAGGGCTCTGTTGTACTCACAGAGTGGCAAGGGTTGTGTCATGGCACTAAGCAGAAAACAGCTCACACTGTGTATTTTGGGGGGGGGGATTCTTTTTGGAGTGCAAGAAGCTAGCTCTGATCATCTCCTGCCAAGCGTGTTTCTAAATAGAAACTGCTCCTGGAGTGCGCAGGTTGTTCTCTCACACGGCCCTCTGGTGTGATTTCCCATTGCAAGTCCAACTGCTTTGCCCTCCTCAAGGTTTTGGGAATGTGGAGACCAGGCAAAACTAGTCCAGAGAGGAGGTGCCCCTCCCACGGAGCTACTCTCTCACCTTGGCAATGTAGAGCAACAAGAAAGGGGGGAAATATATCACAGATTAAAATAGACCAGCTGGGGTCTCTGTTCCCTGCCCTGCCTGAGCTTACCCTGCAACTCGGCTTCTCATCGAAAAGTAGGGAGAATGGTATCACTCTGTCTGCCGGCTGTGGTGTAAGGATCCATGCATTTCCACCCTGCCTTGTGCTCTGGGCACCACTTATGCATATACATTAATCTGCACCCAGGCAGAGCGACTCATAACTTCTTTCTTTTCTTTTTCCTGCAGCTGGAATCAATGAAAATACCCTGATTTATGTTATCTGTGTATCATACCACTTTAAATAACAGATGCAACCTTTGTTATCCCTCAAATTCAAATAGGCCCTATAAAAATGTGTTTGTCCACCAAACAGCCTCTTGGCTCCACAGAAGGAACTGTCCCCAGGCCTTGAGAGGGATTTTCTTATTCTGTACAAATCTATTATTCTATACAAATCAAGATCTACTGCCCATCGTGTAATAAGTCCTAGTGAGTTAGGGGAGATAAAGGTTGAGATGAATTACATGTCTGGAATCTTCAGTTAACATTTTAACCCCTAGGTCATCCAGAGCAGGTCATCCACACCCAACCAAAATACAGCACCAGCATCTCAAAAAGTCACCAGAAATCCTACTAATAGGATATAAGATTAATAGCGGGGAGCGAACCTCATAAGAGGTTTGGTTTGCATAAGCATGCAGGTGTTTGGCTGCTTATCTGAAATGTATCCAAATGACCATAGCCTAAAATCCTTGTACGAATGGGCTTTGTAAGGTGACTTGTCTTAGCTTTTTGGTTTAGTTGGTCAAACAGGGAAAAATTGGAAATGCTTCCAAATTGGGAAAAAGACCTAATGGGGAGATGGGGTAGAATTTTGTGCAGTCACCTCAGATTTGCCCTACATCCACTTATTTTTTGAAAATAACTTCTTTAGAAGAGACAATGTGCTATTACAGAGCCAGTTAAGGCAGGGATTTTCACTTACTCTGCACCGTGTTTCGTGCACACAACCCCCTTCTGTTAAAATACATTTTCAAGGCTGCAAAGTCATGCTCCTGTATTAGGAAGTGCCCTGATTAAAATCATCCACACGGCTTCAGTTCATGCCGCTCGGAGGCCAGATTTGGTGGTGGTCCGTAACTCCCCACCGCTGTACAGCCCGTGTTGCGCTCACCCTGCCTCGGCTCCTGGGTGCGATGGGGGATGCTCACTTAGGAAGAAGCTCTGCAACACATCGCTGCCCCGGTGTTTTTCGGTGCGCGGTCCCGCGCCTTATTTACCACACGATGCTGCGGGAAGAATCAATACATTCTTCATGAGCCTTCCTGTGGACTTTCAAATTGGCAGGGAGTTGCTTCACAGGCATTTAGAAATACCCTCTCACGGTAACTCTTAAAAATGAAAAGCAATTTAGCCCTTTTCTATGCATGAGGAATATGAGGCAAAAAGAGATGGAGGTGAAAGCACGTTTCCCAGGGACTACAATTGCAGCTTTAAGTGTTCAGCACTTCTGCCAGTCAGGCTGAAAGGTTTTTAGGCAGAAATCAGAAAATGGAGAGTAAACAATCCCTAACCCTGTCAGAGCAGCGGGTTTGGGGCACGAGGGAGGGTGTCTACTCCATTTTTCTCTGTGAAAAATGCAGATCTGAAACAGCAATTGTTTTGGCATAGTGTTTGCTGTGCTGTTGATTTTGAATGTGAAAAACATTTTTTTGCTATTTTTATTATCTTAAAAGGCTACTATTTATTTCAACCTGAAATCTCGCTTTAAATTTATTAAAAAACATTAAGTAGATGTTCAACTTAAATGAAAAAAAAAATTCATTAGTCATTATGCCTGTTGACAACCATGTGTGAGAATTCCAGTTGAAGGGAGCTTATCATCGCACCAAGGTCATGGACTTGGGCGGGGGGGGGCTGGAATTTCTCCACAGCAGCCCTCAGCTGCCTTCAGCTTGTCTTCTTCCCAGTTCCTGCCCCACTGGGAACAGCTTTTCCAGCTTTCTCAGCTGGTGAGGACATTCAGCTGGGACAACGAGCATGCTGCTGGCTCAGAGAGGATCCTGCTCATCCGGATCAGGGTGGATAAATCCCCCTGAAACTCATCGCAGTCTCCTGCTGCCCATCACCCTAGGTTTTGGTCCCCTGAAAACCAAAGCGGATGAGGAGTAGGGGCAGGTGCAGAGCAGTATCTCACCAAGGTTCTGCACTGGGTCACGGCTGAGGCACGCCCCAGAAGCACACCCAGATCCCCTCATTCAGGTGGGCATCTGCTGCCCCTAATATAAAAAGGGGCAAAATACCTCACCCTCCAGGCCATAAACTATGTGAGTTCAGTGCAGGCGTGAGGAAGGGTGCCTGTTCCTCTCCTCTGCCAATATGGTGGTTACGGCATCTGCATAAGCAGAGAGTCCGCTTGCACAAAACTGGGCTTTTAAACTCTGAAATCAGTTCAGGAGAGCTGGGCAGAGCTTTGTAACTCTCTACAGCAGAGGGCACGTTTGTTTGCCAGACTGGCTCAGTACCGGTATTTCACACAGCAAATGATGAGACTAGGAAATAAATATGGGAGAGAAAGGGAAAGGCGCCAAGATGAGGCATTTTCTTGAGAAGTTGAAGGCTGAGTTTATACATTTCAGAGTGCTATGTCCCTTTGTTCCCAGATAAGAAAAATTCCAAGAGAAGGATGGGTACTTTTCCTTTGGCAAACCTTCCTCCTTCCCAGAATTGTCCCTCTGCAGAGGCCCCATCTCTGTTAAAAAAGGTGAAGTGTGTTGGCACTTACTGCAGGAGGTTAATATTTGAAAACAAAACCAGGCAGACTTTGTTCCCAGGAATCAGTGCTGTTGGCAACATGCAGGCTCATTCAAGGCAGCTGCAAAACAAACCCCGTTCCTGGTATCTGTTGTTACTACGAGAATGTAAAAGCTGCCCATCCGCCACAGACAGGAGCTGGTACTGGAAGACTTGTGCTAAAAACCGACACGTACTCGCTGTGGCAGCATTAGCAACACCGCCTGCACAGGCTATTCCTAAATATAATTCGGTCCTTTTCAGGATGAGCTCTGATTCACTACATGAACGTAAAGCTCTGCAGATAATAATCAAAACAAATCAAATCCAAACACCATCCTTTTAGTTGAAAGATGCTACATGTTTTACTGCTTCATAGTGAGGAGTTTTCTAAGTCGGCAACCCTGCAGCGCCGTGAAGGTGAGATGAGCTCCAGCCGCCCGCTGCGCTGCGTCACAGCGTCACTGCGAGGAAAACGTGGCACATCCGACCCCGGTGTCATTTTGTTGTCTGACTGGCAGCACTCCTGGGATGAACTTGCCCTAGTGAGCCTAAACAGACTCCTGATTGTGAGTCAGGGCAGGAAAGGATGCAGAGGGGCCCCCAGCCTGAGCTTATTGCTATCTTGGAAACCACCATAGCACAACACGATATTGTCCTTCTGTGCAATTTTCAAGTAGTGCACCTTAAAGAGAAGCATCAACAACAAAAACTATGTTTCTGTCCATATGCAAGTAACTGAATATTGCCTTTCCTTGATGTATATACAGAGGATATAACGCATGGCAATACAGGATGGTATTATGCAAGATGAATTACACTTAGGAAATGCTGTAACTATGGTTCTCTCTTTCCCGCATGATTTTGCATCAGGTCATTTCACTGCAAGCAATTGAACAGATCTGCAAGCCGAGCAGGCAGGGGAAACAGAAAAGCGAACATACATTAATAATGCTGGTAATGCCCCCATTAATGTCTGTCACTGCCAATCTCCAGCTCAGTGCAATCGTCAACCAGCTGATGGGCTGAGTGACAGCCCGGTGCCATGCAGCATGCAGCCAGAAGCCTTCCTTTGAAAAGCAGTGAGGCAAACCCGGTACATCTGAGGGGAATTAATGGCAAATTGGCGGCAGCCAGGCAATATTGAAGCAGCAGCTGGAACAGCTGTTGCTGATGTTCTCCTGCTTGAATCCATTCTGTCACCCTGCCTAAGCCACGCAGAGGCTGCCAACGCGTCCCGCACATGCAGAAACACTGACCGCTTTGCCTTGGCTGGCTTATTTGTGGTGGGTTCTTTGTCTTGAGCCATCACCTTGGTTTTTTGAGGCTTGCTTTGATTAAGCTGGTAGTTGGTTTTAATATCTGCCTTCCCCCCCCCCATTATCCTCTCTTTTGGCTCCTTGTTTCAGGGTATAGTAAAAGCTATACATAATCCTTTACCACAACAGAGTTTAATTTTGCCTCCCCCCTGGGCCCTGTTTCATGCCTCTAAAGCAATACTGAAATGGGAAGGGGAGAGCAAAGCTCAGCCAAGCCATGCCTAAGCTTTCTGCCCCTCACCCCACAGCAAGACGCTTCTTGGGGGAGGATACAGGTGTCTAATCCTAGCAGCAGGGCTATACTTAACGATCCATAGAAAAATGGAAAAAAAAAAATTAAGAGCAGATTAAAAGGTTTAATGAGTTACCCAGAGACAATGTTTTATCAGGCGAGGAGAGGCAAGGGGCAGCTCCAGCCATCCACCCACACGTTCCTTCGTGCTTTCTCTATCCAGGGAATTGTGTGGTTGTGCAGAAATCGCTTTCATGGGGTCAATGTGTTCACTGGGCTGAAAAGAATTGCCCTCCTCACCACTTTCCTCAAAAGAGCAGGGCTAGTGCTTTTCTCTCATGCTCAGGCTGTGTAAATCCAAAATTACTCCACAGAAAGTAATTGAGCTCTATGGATCTAGGGAAATAGGCTAAAGTAGCTCAACACTGATGATCACATCATCCTGGAAATGTATTCAGGAGCAAGGCCGGCTACAGAAATCTAATTGCTAAGGTGCAATGGATGGAGTGATGTATAACAGATATGAAAATATCAGTGGCTTAATGTACAATAGCCATCCTGGTAGCAGAATACAGATTTTTGCATCCCACTGAAAACATCAGCTGACATATAGGAGGCTTCTTGACAGGGCTTAGGGGAAATTTTACAGAGAGTTGAAAGTGGATTTTAGTTCACTGTAAAGCAGTGCCCTGGTTTTGGAGGTTAGCTTAATTGTCTAGGGCTCCGTGTGTTTATGCAGCAAGATAATGTCATACTGTATTCCTTGGAGTGATGCTAATAACACAAAAACTTTTCTATTAGATTTGTGATTATTAGTTGCATTATGATGCTCCTAGAGAGCCTAAGGCTGGGTCAGGGTCCCACTGTCTTAGGCAATATGGGAATGTGTGGTAAATGACCATCCTTGCTCTCAGAACCTTTATATCCATAATGGTACTGTATTTTCAATTTGCATTTCATGACAGTGCACTGATACATTACTTTTCATCTCAAAGACTTGTCATTACACAGTGTAGTCACAGTGCAGGGTAGAAGAGTGCAAGTGCTAAATATTTACTGTGCAATACAACAGTGAACAGATTCTAGCTCAAGGCAGATGAGTAAATGTTTTACTTAGGGAGATTGCTAAGGGAGGATGAGCGTCCATACAATCCAAACAACAGCAGTGTTGAATGTCTTGTTTGAAAGATTCATGGGTAATAAACTACACAGTTTCTGGATTCATCCCATAAATATGGAAATGATCCTGCTTGGGTATGAACATTAGCTGCCACAGTCATGCATCCGCTTGGCCAGCATAGCCAAGGAGCATCCCATTCATCCATTTCTCCCTGCCTCTGCCCAACCATTTCACTTCCCTGCTAGCATGGCTGAAGTTAAACAACTCCCAGCATTACCAGTCCAAATCCCTGCTCAGGGCTTTACGTAACTGTGCTTGCAAAAATTGGCTTAAAATGCTTTGTAAGCTGAACCTTTCAAGGTCTAGTATGTAGCTTGCTGGTAGTGTTCTGTATTACAGCAAAACAGCTCTCCTTGCAATAGCAGCTGTCAGAGTTTTGTTGTTCTTGATCCCCGTGTCTTGAAAACTGGGATGAAAAGGCCCCAAAGAATCATTGTAAGTGCTGCACACAACGGTATGAAAAAGCAGCACTGCTGTCACTAATGGCATCGTTTTCTCAGTTGAGAAGAAGGCATGGGCACTGAGCTGAAATGCAGGTGAGCCGAGCAGATTGTTTTGTTAGCTGCAATGCTGCCCGTGGAAGCTGCAGTATTGCTCACAGTGGTCTTCAGCAGAAGATGGAGTTTGGTCTTCATGTTCTCTTTCTCCCAGTGTAGAGCAGGAAAAAAATCTGGATTCAGTGTTTCCTTGGAATATTTCTGGATGACAAATAGGTAGAGTTTAGGTTCACACAGCTTCTGGAGCTGGTGTGAGGCATTCTACTTCACGCCTTAAGTGTCTGATGCTTATGATAAACATGAAGATGCATGGCCATGTGTGTTAAGATTTCCACAGCCTCTGCTCCCTTCTGTCTCCCGCCCATCTTCTCTGCTGATCATAGCATTTTTCTTTAGCAGAAATGCTGATAATGTCAATTTCATCCAGATACATGTAAAATGGTTATAAAAGGTCCACAAATTCACAAGTGAATGGTGAGCAGACATCACCAACCTGACATTTACTATGTCCACATATGGATTAAATGTCAATGAAATTTCTATAGGGTCAGCAGAGGGAAGTGAGGATGCTTCAAAAGCAGTGCTTCCCCTCTCCTTACCCTGCCACCTAAAGCAGGTGTGTATATTGGATTCCTCTGAGCTTCCCTAATAGAATCAGAAAATTTGGTATCAACACAAGAACTCTGTGGGGATGAGCACATGTTATGTTCCAGGCCAGCAACTAAGTTTGAGCATGAAACCCCCATGTCATGGTCAGAAAACCTCCCTGTTTGGATGGCTTGCAGCCCTTGAATGGAAATAAGGCGTCTGGATTACAGTAATTGTACTGTCTGTGAGGAATATTCTCAAATATCCATAGCATCTCACTCTCTGTTTATTTGCTTTATGGTCTCTGGGAAAAAAACCCAGCATGTCAGATTTCTCATGCTGCTTTTTAATGTAATGATATAACGTATTGCCCCTTAAGTGTTTAATTTCCTTATGAACCATCAACACCATGTAGTACTCTATATGACAAGGCAAAGGACAGCTGGTTTTCAAAGAGTTTAAAGAGTTAATGGTGGGGGTAGAATGAACATGTTGAAAAAACTTGAGAGATCAGAAGTTCTACTCCACTTAAATGTAATTTTCTTGCTTTTGTGCCTTCCCTTGATACATTGGGCATATTCTGTTGTGACTGAAGCTTGTTTCTGAGTGACCTGAAATAACTCTGATGGCCTTTTGACAGAGTAAAAGGTCAGGAAGGGATGAAAGTTATGGTCTCTGTGTACAGAGCTACAAGAGCTACCAAAACAGCAGGCTCATATTTCCCAGTCATCCTGCATAAGGGTCAAGACTGTGGAGAAGGAGGGCCAAAAACATGGCTGGGAGGAGGAACAGGAGGAGAAGAGTGTGCTAAAGCTTGATCTGACAGTGCAAGGCAGATGACCCCACTTCTTTTCATCTTCAGTCTTTACTTTTCTCTCTGTCCTGTCTCCTACTGATGATCTCATTCCTTTTCTGGATCTTGTTGCTGCAACAACATTTAGCTGCAGTTCGTGATTCCTGCCTGTTTGTTTGCCATGTGGATCAGCAATTCCTTCAGGGCCTGACAAGTGTGTGACCCCAGGGCTGCCTTTACAACACTGGGACCTTGAAAACTTGATGGTGATTGCATGTCATTTGGGCTCCAGCCAGCATCAGCTCTGTCTTCCAACAGGAGACCAGCTCATACCACACTCTCAGTGCACCCAGGTGAGAAACAGTTTAGCTCTACCACAACAAATGTTAAAAATCTGCATTTTTCTCCTGTTGTGTGTCAGAACAAAATTTGTCATTTCTGATTAGAGCCAGCCTCCTTCCTTGACATCCCCAAGTCTGAGGCATTCATCTAGAATGCTGAGACTCCAGGTTCATACCCCTATGTGTTTCATACAGGTTGTGTTGATTACAAGTAAAACTTGAATTTGGGTCTATCCTAAACCAGGTGCTATGCTACTGACTACCTTGGCTGAGAATGCCCTGACTTACTTTCCTGATTAAAATGTCAGAAACAGTGAATTTCTGCAGCAATGAGCACAGGTGTCAGTGAGCTGGCCAAGTATAAAAAACATTTCATCAAAAAATGTCCTGAAAACAGAAAGCATCACATTCTTTAAAGTAGCTGCATATTAAAATATTCTAAATGCCAGTATTGTAGGTACTATTTTCCCCTCAAAAAGATCGATTTGAGCAGATGAGCTTGGCCCTGCTCTTAGGGTGATGTAATTCAAGTAAAATATCCTATTGTACCAGTGTTGTGGTTTAGCCCCGGTCAGCAACCAAGCACCACACAGCCACTCCCTTTCCCTCCTCCCCTCAGTGGGATGGGGGAGAGAATTGGCAGAGGAAAAGAAAGAAAACTCATGAGTTGAGATAAGAACAGCTTAATAATTGCAATTAAAAAATTAGTAATAATAATAACAATAAATTGTAATGAAAAGGAAAAACACCAAAAGAGGGTGAGACAAAGAACACCTTCATCTCCCCCCAGCTTTTTATTGCTGAGCATGATGTCATATGGTGTGGAATATCCCTGTGGTCAGTTGGGGTCAGCTGTCCCCACTGTGCCCCCTCCCAACTTCTTGTGCCCTCCCAGCCTCCTCGCTGGTGGGGTGGGGTGAGGAGCAGAAAAGGCCTTGGCTCTGTGAAAGCCCTGCTCAGCAGTAACGAAAACATCCCTGTGTTATCAGCCCTGCTTCCAGCACAAATCCAGACCACATCCCCATACCAGCTACTGTGAAGAAAATTAACTCTGTCCCAGCCAAAGCCAGCACAACCATCAGCCACTGGAGTTAGAAGATCCCATTTTCTTCATTAGATCTGGGCCCAGTGAGCTGAAATAATACCCACTCTACATGTGGCAAATGTTTTCCATGAAGAAGGTGGGCTCACCTACTCTTCTAACCCAGCCTGCCCTCTGTATACTGTCAGTTCAGTCCCGATCTCATCCCACATGCCTGCATTTCCAGCTCTTTACAAAAACCTTGAGCTAAGCCTTTCCTCCTTTGAAGGAGTAATTAGCTCCCAATAGGGAGGAAGTCCATCCTGCAATACATTGTTGGTTTTTTCTTATTTTTTTAGCAGGTACAGCTGTTTTTCAGTCTGATTGAAATGCTCTAAATGGCCCTTCGCTCAAGCCGTCACAGAACTTTCTCAGCAGGAGGTAAGGCTGTCAAGTGCTTGACTGTTTGCTTTATAAAAAACCTTTAAATCCTTTTGCCTGACTCTGCTTAATTGTTTTGGAGTCCTTGGCAATTGTCTTTGTTGCTATGTAATTTACGGTTAATGTTGACCCAGCAGCTTCCGAGTTAGCCTCATTGTCCAACACCAAGGAAACCCAGCAGACTGGTGAGAGGAGCTCCAGGGACACTCCTACTGCAAGAGCAGTCCATTATGGCTTTCAGTCGAACAGTCAGAGTTTGGACTCTGTTTTGCTGTTTTTCTTTTAGACAACCAGCTTGAATTCAATCCACAGAGAGCATGAGTAAAAATCACTAGCATTTGAGGGCTTCTCAGTGGCCTGTGAGGTTGTAGGATCTTGCCCTGCTGCCGGTAAATAGATACCTTTTTTTCTAAAACTGCTGCTGTAATTTCCACCCTCTGTTGCTAAATCCAGCAGAAAGGCCAACATTGAATGGATCTGAAGACCAAACTGACTCCAGTGGATCACGGTGGATGGATGCTGGTACAGTGCCAGGGCCCTTCTCATGCACTTTTGATCTTGGAGCTGTATCCTCAGTAAATGGAAGACTGCCGAATTCATCTCCCATGATCCTTGAATTCATGTCAGTTATTTCATTGAGATGTTTAATGTGCAGTACAGAGATGAAGACACAATTTTCCTTTAGCCTTTCTCCATCAAGGACCAAAATTCAAGGAGAGTGGGCTCATGGTCAGACATGCAGATGTCTGTGGCATCCTCTCCCTGTGTGGGGAAAGGCCTTCCCCAAAGAGACCAGTCAAAAGGGAATGAACTAGAACAGAAAGCAGGATGCCCTCCGCCTGTGGCACAGGCACAGCCATTAGACAGACTTGTTCATGCTTCCTTTTCAATTCACTTTTTAATTAAGCTTTAATAGACATTGGCAGGTGTAAGAAAAAAAATCCAGGTGCTTTGAGTGTTTGTCAAGGACCACGGAGGTCTTTCTAGTCCTGTCCCAGTTACAAAAAGAGAAAATCATGCCTTACACTGCGTAATCAATGTGGGTGCCTCCCAGGATGGGTATTTAAATGGGTCTTCACTTGGTGCTCAGGCTCACAATGGAGTTGTGGCAGTTCCAGAAATTTCTATACACTGGCCTGTTTGTAGTTCTTTGCCTGTTCCAGATGAGACTCAGAGCAATTTAACGTTAATGTCTCTGCAATTACCATAGCTCAGTTGACGCTGCCACTTGATAAGCTGCTGTTCCTTATTTCTCAGCCTTCAAGAGCAGGAAAACCACATCAAAGACTTATATGGCCCCCTTTGAGAAGCTGATGGCTTCATTATATTTCGCCTAGCAAAAATACCTAGATATTACCGGGGGCTTCAAGGTAGAGTTTTATGCAGAGGGGAGGATGAGGCACCAGGGCAAAATTCCCCTTCAACGTATCATTAGCAGTGGCAGATGCCAAGAATTCATTCAGGGATAAATAGACTATGCAGAATGGCTATGCAGGCTTTTTGTGTGTCCCTGGTAATCAGAACACCTGTAAATGATTTTAAATCCAGTGAATTATAGGAGAAGATTAAAAACTCAATTGTTATTGGTCTGTTGCCACAGGAAGGACTTGAGAAGGATAGGTTAAAGGATGCCTTTTCACTCTGTAAAGCAAAGTGTATCTATAAAGTGTTATATCCTGTTATGATCTAGTTGATGCTCTTGCCTTTAAAAGTTGGTAATGCAACCAGTGAAATTACAGACTTCGACACTGTTTAGCACTTTGCTTACGCTGAGACATCCAACTTACTGATTAGACCACTCCACACTATACTTTGTTAATTATCTTTCATGTCTCTCCCTCTGCGCTGCAAGCAAACAGCTGAGGAATTCTAGGAGCAAGGACATTGTACAGTTTTATTACCTATTATCACTAGTTGTAATATACTTCCTGAAGTTATCTTTCCTTCCGTTATACATGAAAACCCTTCACCAAATAGAGTTGCAAACTGAAGCACTAAAGGGCTATAGCTGAGACATTTAGGCCCCAGCTTTTATTTTTAAGGGCTTTTAGAAATCCTGAAGTGGCTACTAACAACTTTACGGGCAGTCTGAGTGCCACAATGGTAAAAGCACCAGTAATTGGACTTAGTGACTTGCTGACACCAGCAGGATAATTCTCTAGCCCCCTCAGTGTACCATATTTCCATGCATGAAGCCTGTACACGCCTGAGGATGGCACCTTGCGCGTGGAGCTCCAGACTGCAGAGCGCAGTGGGGTTTGAGCAAACGTAAGGCCTGTGCTGTCATTTATGAAAGAGAACTGGGAGGAGGAGGAGGGTAAGAAGATGCTCCAGAAGCAAACTTACCACGTGCGTGCCCAGAGCCTCCGGATTCACAGCCCATGGAGGCCTCGCTTTTGTCTACCCTGCCTCCCCCTCTGGAGGATCCCATGCTCCTGGGCATGCTCCTGCACAACGGCTGTGGCTCTCTTTGGAGCAAGGGGCGAGAAATGGAGATCTCAGGTTTTATTCCTGTGCGATAGTGTCTGCTGGGCAAGCCCTTTGT
>NW_009258886.1:243635-253386 GCF_000687185.1 Egretta garzetta
GAGGGGGGGGTATCTATAGGAAATCCTTGGGAAAGAAGATGAGAGTGCAGTGTTTCTTTTATCCCCGGAACGAGCACAGCAGGGTGATGCACGACTTCCCCTGCGGCCACTTTGCGATTCAGACACCTGAAGGCACGAGAGGACAGATCTGGCTCCACGCCGCTAGCTCAGCACCTCCACTGAAAACCCACTGGAGTTTAGCAGGAAAAGGCGACATTCGTCACAATTTTTCAAACCTTCCAAAGAAGCATTTTCTTCTGCAGGTCTGTTCTAAGCTGTTCAGAGCGATCCTTTTAAAAGGATCCCTGCCAAAAATAATGCCAAATGGTGGTGGCAAGGTTCATGTGCCAGACTCCCTTTGGGAGAAGCTTGGCCAGTGGCTTAGTTTTGCTCACATCCCTGTCACGTGCAATAGGTACCAAAAAAAAGCCACCACTGACCCTGTTGAAAGAGGCTAACAACCCCAGGCCAGTCCGCTCACGGTGAAGTTGATGATACAGCCACTATGAACAGAATTGGAAGAAGGAACAAGCCTGGGCACTGATACGTGCCATCATTTTGCTCCAGAAAGCAGCCTTCATGTAAAAAAAATCAAGCCATATGAATGCAATGGGACATCTGAGTGAAAAAGAGGAAGGAGTTCTGCTCTGGACATTGGAAACTGTAAAACACATCTCTTCTTGCAGGCTGGTGATGTCAGAGGAATGCTCTGTGACCTGGGGACTAAATAAAATGTCACCGGCCTTCCAAATCCAACTCAGTAAAAACTGAGTGTTTTCTGAAACCATCTCTTCATGTGTTTGAATGCATTTTCTCCAAGCTCTTTCCATGCCAAATCAGCACTGGCATATAAACCAGCCAGCGCATTAATAAATCAAAAAAGCTTACCAGATTGTGTCTGTATACATAAATTTACCTTGTCTGATAGGATTAGATGAGTGAGGAGTAAATCTTCTAAAAAACAAGGTGCTGAAAATGATTATTTTTAAAATTACTCCTTTTATACCCTGATTTTAAAAATGACTCCTATATTAACCCTACGTTAGGAAATGTGAGGAGTCAAGTCTGAATCTCTCTGTTCATTTTCTTTGCGTTAGCTAGCATGGCTTACAGCATGGATCCAAGTTCATATGTTTATAATACAACATTTAAAAATTACAATTACAAATTATACCTATAATCATATTCAAAACTCCAGAATGCTTCCCAGTGAAACATGAACATGTTACATAAGTTGAAGTCCTGAAGCTATAACATTAGGCACCATAAATCCCAGCCCCTTCCCCCCCCCCCCCCCCCCCCCCCCCCCACCGGCCCAAATTTGTTTAAAGAAATGTACTGTATTCTGGGAACCAAATTCTAATTCTGGATAGACGCCAATCCCGGAGCTGTCAGCCTGCCTGTGAGCACTGAATTTGCAGTGAGGTGTTTAGCTGATGACATTGTTTTAACTGATACATCCTGAAATACTGTCTTGACATTATTAATGCAAGGGGAATGACTTGAGCTTGGACCAAACTCAGTCTTGCCTTTGAACGTACTTAATTTAGGCCCATCTTTGGGCACTTTTCACAATCTAACACAACGGAGAAATAAAGCCGTGAGTGGATGAGGGGGCTGTGGTCCAGAGCGGTATTTGCAGGATGCAGGCGCTGGGCACCAGCAGCAGTGATGGAGATAGTGACCCATGGTCACGCTGTCCAGCCAAAGGGAATCCCTACATCCTCTCTTTTGCTGGAGGCAGGAGATACTGGTGACATTTGATATTTTGTGCTGGTAGAGAGCTGTTTTCAAAACAGCAGGGAATTAATTTGGCTTATTTTCAAAAGCTGCTTGAATGTCGTCCCGCAGTTAGACTTAGGTAAGTTGTGAGAGCCTCGTTACCTCCAGGAGACTGCCAGAAAACCCAGCTCCTGCAAAGGAATCGAGTGAGAAAATGCAGCTAGGGGGGAAATATTTTCCAAGTAGCTGTGAAAGTGAAGCAAAGAAGAAAGGGAAAGACAAATGGAAGTGCGTGTACAGCCCCTGTACTGCCAAGAGCATCTGCCTGCCTAAACTGAGAGCTAATGTTCTACCCCAATGCATAGCGTCGTGCTCTCCTTAACGCGAAGCATATTTTGATTAACCCCACCCCAAAAAAGAATGTGTGGTCTTAAATTACGAGATGGGAATAGGTTCATGAACTCAGGCAGGTTTTACAAAGAGGCCACGAGGTTAACAAAACTCCATGCGGCTCAACCATCCCTTGCACAAACATTAGCTAATTGACAGTGACATGCTTCTCTCGCTTCTTGTCCCACTCCCAGAACAAGACCGTCGGGCTTGGGGCAAGATGCCTTCCTCTGTCAGCTTAGCTGCTTGGGGGGGGATGGCACCACACCCACTGGCAATGGCAGGGGTTGGTTGGCCATGGAAAGGTGATATTGGAAGGCACTGAGCAGAAACAGAGAGGTGATGACGAGCTCAATCCTGTGAGACTGTTAGGGCTATGCTTTTGTTAAGGAAAAGGCATCTCGGCCCACAATCAGCCGGAGAGAGACAGTTTTGCAGAGGAGGAAGGTGCTGTTCTGGTGTCACCCAAAGCTGAAGCAGCCCCCCAAACTGCTTTTGTCCCATGGACTCTGCTCATCAGCCCTCCCGAGGGGCCCGCGGGACCCCACTGCCCTGCTCTCTGTGCCCTCCCTGGTTTGTCTCGACCTGCTCGCTGTCAGGGAAAGGCAGCAGGCCCTAAAGCAGCCCACATGCTCATTTAGAAATGCTTGCTCTCTTGGGCATTTGGTCTCAAAGATAACATCAGCCCTCATTAAAGCCCACACTCCGAGCAAATGTTTTCCTTCAGCCCACTTGTCAGTTTTAGGATGACAGAAGTGCATCTTTCAAGTTTCTTGGTAATCCCAGTGAGATAACATGTGCTGGAGCAGGGGTGGCAGGGGATTTGCAACCCAACACCAGCACACTCACTGCTCTTTGAAGAGTGAGCTAGTTTGCTGCGGTGCTTAAAAAACAAGAAACACATCCCTGCAACTAGCGACAACCCCTGACACCATCAGGCTCCCCAGTCAGCTGGCTTTCTCTTTTCCAGATGCTGCAAGGGTAGCTCGGTCACACAGACACACATCTGCAACTTCTGGATCCCTGCTTTCTCCCAAGGCAACTCTAACGGAGCTGGAAAGCACCATGATGTGCAGTTGGTTGATTTGGTTAAACATTTAACAAACTTTCTCTTTGTGATTGCAGCTTTTTCTTGCCGGTCAAATCCCGCAGGGCTTTCGCAGGCAGTGCATTCATATATTTCACTCAGTACTCAGTCTTCCTTGGAAATACAGGATTCTTCATTGGAAATACAGGATTTGACCCATTATTTACAGGCAAGCTTCTAAGTGTCTAGTAGCTTATGACAAAGACAGATGCCACTTGACCTTTACTGGCTCACTGATGTGGGCAAAAAGTATCATTCAGAAAAGCAATGGAATTTTCTTCTCTTGGGATTTTTCCTTTTCTTTCCCCCAAAAAATCATTTTAAAGACCCTGGAAGTGAGATACAGAAGCATGACTTCTTTGCAGAAGACCCCATGGGGCTATAATGTGGCTTTTTGCAAAATGGCTAAGCTGCCCAGGGTGCTAACTGGAAATACTTCAAAGAAAGCCCAACCTACAGAATTTCCCCCCAAACTGCCCTTTGAAAGATTAGACCTCCTGAAAGTACTCTGCCTGGGTCACACACACAGCGAGTCCAAAGCCTCTGCTTGCTCTTGGCTTACAAAAATCAAAAGTCAACAAATTCTTGATCCTCAGACTGTGTTTTCCCTTTTTCCTTTACCTCCTGTACTCTTAATTGAGGCCTCAAGCATCACAATAAATACTTCTAAATCAGGATTCATCGCCTGTAAAAGATCTGTAGACTGTTATATGCCTCATTTAGGGAACATGTAGCTCAGCTAGAATTATTTTTTCTTATTTTTCTTCTATTTATACTTCATTTAGGGAAACAGACAGATGAGCTCTACATATTTATTCTTATTATTTTATTCCCATGAGGGCCCTGGTTTAGTAAGATAACAGAGCACCTGCCTAACATTAGGCAGGCCAGTATTTCACTCAGAACCAATTGGACTCCTGAGCTTAAGTGCCCTGCTAATAAATGCTTCCATAGCCTCTTCCAGTCCCAAATCTTCCTATCCTCATCTTGCCAGAAAATTTTCCAGTCAGTATTGTGCTTTTCTTTTCTCCAGGAACCAAATGAAGGGAACACCAGCGGCAGTCACACAGCAAAGGCAGCCCCCCTTGCCAGGGACCAGAGGCTTTCACTAACACAACTGAAATTGCAATGGCCTTTCCTGCAGACCTTCGTCTTGTAAACTTGTAAATAACAGAACATAATTCAGGATTTCCTATAGGTTGCTTTAGCATTATTGCTGCTCATATTTCTCCCAGGTAAATTAATTGGATAAAACAGCAATTGGGAGTTGAATACAAGAATGCATTGTCCAGAAAAGATAGAAGGAAAAATGTGCACGGTAAGCTAGCAAGTACTGTGTGTCAATGGTGTCATAAACTGGAGAATCACGAGGAATAAAAGCACGGACAAAATGAACTTGCTTTGGTAAAGTTATTTGGAGAAAGAACAGCAGAAGAGGCTTTGTAGGTTAGTCTTCCACATCCACATCAGATCTCTAAGCTCTGGGTTGGAATACAAATAGAAATCTCTGCGCTATTAAAGTCAGAACTATTAACCATGCATAGCATCATTATAAAAATGTTATCTTTCCAGCTACAGGCTGCAGAGTTAATCATTTGAAGTCTGGTTATTCCTCAAATGACAGCCAAAAACTTTCATCACCAAAAATGTAATCAGGAGAAAATGATGACATTTTATATGTAGTTTTGATAACCGGTGAAGATATTACAGACAAGCTTCTCTTAGAAGTAACTGTGGAGCAACTAGGCATGACATACTCGTTAAATGGAAGAGAAATGAAAACATGTTGAAGTTGTTTTTTTCCAGTGTAAACTCTGAGAAATGTGTGAGAATGAGTTAGCAAGGCCAAGTGGCCTGGACAGCTCAGGGACTTAAATGTAAAAGTTTGTTGTTTTCTTAAACCAGGACTTCAAACCTTTAATAATTTGCAGCTTCAGCAAAGGGAAAACAAACACATGGAAAGAGGTCTGAACTTAACTGGACTAATGACTCCTTAAACGAGAATGTTAGGAATTAGACATGATTTTTCTTCTATGGAAGTGGACTGGTCTGACTTAATATTTTCATGGATGGCATTGGTTGAAAATGAACTTGTACAAAACAAAGGAAGTACCAATGAAATTTGCAGGTGACCTAAAACTAAGGGCACTGCAAGTATAATGGAGATCTAGATATCACGCAGAGAGATGTAGATGCCTTTCAGAATAATAATAGCAAAAGGGATTGAAATTTGCTTGTGCAAAGTACTGGAGATTAATAACAAGAATTTTTATCCTGACACAGAGGTTCATCACTTGGGAATGATAACAGGAGAAGCCTGCATAATGAAGAGGTAAAAAAGTTAAATTTCACCTTATGTGTCTCCAAGTAAAATACCTCCAAAAGAGTTAAGAAAATATAAATGCCAGGATGCAAGATGCTGATAGTACCTTATCTGGAATATCTGCACTATTCTGGAAGCCAGGCTTTAGGGGCCAGCAGCTCAGGCAGAAACATGTGCAGAAAAGGGTTACTAGGATGAGCAAAGAAATGAAAGTCTCATCTTATAGAAAGAGAACTAGAAGAACTTTGCTTGTTTGCTTTGCTAAATTAAGCCTGAGAGTGTTATGATTGCTTTCCATAAGCAAGTAAACAGAAGGGAAAAGAGCTGGGAGCTGAACAATACTGGCACAAGAACAAATGTGTATAAATTATCCATGAATAAATTGAGGAGGAAAATCAGAAGATTTCTATTCATCAGAAGAGTGAGGTTCTGCATCTGTCTTCTGGTAGGAATAATTAGAAGAAAGAATCTCTGCAGCTTTCAAACACCATGAATGGGAATATAGTGTTGGTTGTCTTATCAGCAGAATAAAGTCAGTAGCTCAAAAGCCCCTTTCCAGTTTGATATTCTGACTTCTGTTCACATAGCAGAGACCAGAGGTGCTCTTGGGATATTTTCAAAATGTTATTATAGATAAGGAACCAAATATGATGGAGTGCTAAGGGTGAAAACTAAACTCAAGCCCGTTTACCTGTGTTGGGTACTACTCCCCTGAAAAGAAAATTACAGGCTTACTTGGATGCATTTATTTCTCATTCCACTTTGGTCACGGTAAGCAATCTTTGCCATAGACTCAAGGGGGTAGTGGGCAGACAGTCTTGCTCCATCACCACAGCATTTCAGTACTGGACAGGCATCATAAACCAGGTCACTCGCTTTGCGATGACAGACTGTGAGCAGAGCCGTCATGGTTTCAGATCTCGCACCAGCAGGGCCCCTTAAGATAAGTTGTTTAATGTTTCTTACCACTAGATTTTGGAGTTGTCTGCAGGAGCAAGAGATGACTTTTTGTGTTGCTGCCCAGCTGTTCGTGCATGGGCACCCGCCGCGCATTTTTACGCTACCGGGCATTTTTACCCTTGTCCTTTCTGCAGGCTTTCCAGGAGTTTGGCTCTCCCCCAGGGTTGTGGGTGCTGGGTGCCCCTGCCAGCCTTGGGACGTCCATGAAGAAGCTTGCCTGAGCAAGGAGAAAGACAGAGGGGTCTCCAGGAGAGGGGGAGAATTATCTTTTAAGGGACTAAAGATAATGGAGAGCCACAAAGCTGGTGAGGGGTCTGGAGCACAAGTCTTATGAGGAGCGGCTGAGGGAACTGGGGTTGTTTAGTCTGGAGAAGAGGAGGCTGAGGGGAGACCTGATCGCCCTCTACAACTGCCTGAAAGGAGGCTGTAGCGAGGTGGGGGTCGGCCTCTTCTCCCTGGACGAGGGGAAATGGTCTGAAGTTGCGCCAGGGCAGGTTTAGATTAGACATTAGGAAAAAGTTTTTCTCAGAAAGGGTTGTTAGGCTCTGGAATGGACTGCCCAGGGAAGTGGTCAAGTCCCCATCCTTGGAGGTATTTAAATGAAGGATAGATGAGGTGCTTAGGGACATGGTTTAGAGCTGGGATGGCAGGGTTAGGTTAACTGTTGGACATGATGATCTTAGAGGTCATTTCCAACCTAGACGATTCTATGATTCTAAGAGTGCCTTGCTTAGGAACTTAATGTTTCTCCCAGGTAGAAATGTGTGGATGGCTGATACTTCTTTTCTTCACCAGCAATTCTTTTCTTTTTTTCTCTTTTAGTGAAACAAACCCAAGTCATTTGCTTTTTAAAAGTCACTGAATTGAAGAGAAAAAACAGTTTGATGCCATTTATAGGCTTCATTTAGGAAATCCTTGGGTATTTTCTACAATGAAGGAAACTGGAAAATAAAATGCTGTCTTTCCAGGGGACATCGCTCATGAGGGAGGGAGTGGAGCAGTAAGGTAGAATTAGGCAGAAAAAGTATTTGAACTGAATTTCCAGTCTGCAGTCTTGGACACAAATGTCTCTCTCTCTGATCTCTGGGCAGAGGCACAGGAGTGTGTTTCTCCTATATAAACAGTTATACTCTGCAAAACTGTTAAATACAAATAAGAAAAAGAAAAAGCTTGAGTGATTTGGTAGCCCGATGGCTCAAGCAGTGGGAACAGCTGGACACTAGTCTTTGCTCCAATTAGTGCTTACCCACATATACAAGTAAATATTTTTACTGGGAGATGCTGAAAAGGCCTTTTGGTTAGACCTCTGTATGGCTCAGCTGCTAGGGCACTTTCCTGAAACACTGGGGTTGGGAAGCCTGAGCTCAGCTTCTGTCTACCTCCTGGCAGAAAGTGGATGTGAACCACGATCTCCCCTATACCCCTGCTGGGTCTGCTGACACCCAAACAGCCAGAGGAAAGCCACCCTTGCCTTGTTAGTTTTGCAAATCCACCCTTGAACATAGCTTCAAAGTCAAAGCAGTTCATTCCAGAAGTGCCAAAGCAAGCCTGTTTGCATCTCAGCCTCTTCCTTATTTTAATCCAAAGTACTGAACGCAAACTGAATTCACAGATATTTTTGGCCATTCCATTTGCTGGTTGGAGAAATTTTGTTTTGGTCAAATAACGCATTTACCACAACCGTTTGCCAAGCTCCAGCCTCAGGGTTATTTGGGCGAAAATTCCCTTCCCGGTCAGTCCTGCCCTTATGCCAAGCTCGGATCCCCCCTGCTCTGCTGCTGTGCCTTGTGGGCTGCCTTTGCTTGCACAGGGCCTTTTGTTTGTTATCTCCCCGTGGATCCCGAGCTGATGTTCTTTTTCTTTCTATCTCAAAAGCGCGTTGTGCAAAGAGAGCACTGTGCTGACAAATTAACAGGGGAAAATAGCATTATTTAAGCACAAACATCTCAAACTTTTGTCATGGTGCTCTATAAATACAACACAACAGCATACAGTGTCTGCTCAGATCAAATGTTTGCGATGAAAGGATGTCTGCGAATCTATTTAAAGGGGATTAAGATTTTAGCTGGCTAGATTCTGGGTCATTGGTTTAACGTCTATATTATTCAGTACTGTAGTATCTGTCTGCTAGACAGATTGCTTTAACATCTATCCTACGGCATATTGTGCTAATTATGCCTTCCATCCTCTGCAAGGCATTTTCAGACCTGAGCATGGAAAGTGCTGTGCAAGGGGCTGCTGTGCCCGTGACACTTTGTCAGCTGCCCGGCTCTCCCCTCCCGCACCCCCTGGCCCCCCAACCGAGGTGCACACATCCACGTCCCGCGCGCATTTCTGAAGCCCATGTAGGCACATCCCCCTAGCAGGCCACGGGTTTGCTTGCCACCCTAAACTGTCAGACGACACAGTAGCAGCCAGCAGCAGCAGTACTATAGGTTGCTATTAAAACAGCATGAGCACAAACATACCTAGAACTGGCCCAATAATTTTATTTTTGTTTTAAGGGCCAATGAGAAAATCAAGGGGGAGAGGATGGTGTAGGAAAGGGAATCATTTTGGGTCAGAACATTTCAGTGAACCAAGTATTTTTTGACCTGAAACCATATTTTTCTTCGTGTGTCAGATTATTTATTTCCTTGCTTTCTCCTTTCAGCTGTGGGTTGATTTAAAGGAGAAAAAAAAAAAAAAAAAAAGCCAGACAGTTTAGCACAGAGAACACCAGAACAGATTTATTCAGCTGGTGGAGGCTGCCCTCCTCACTGGAGGTGCGTGGGGCAAATCTGCATTTGTCAGATGCAGACTGGATTTCCCATTTAGGTAACACCTCCCCCCCACCCCATACATACACACTTGTGAAGGCTTCATTTTCCAGAAAATTTACTGCTCACTGAAAACACCCCAGCTCTTCCATTGCCAGCCCTTTTGCATTTCCCAGCCCTGTTGTATGAAGATTAGAGGCAGATGTGCCTGCAACCCGCATCCAGGAGCTTTGTCTGCCGCTGCAGACGCCCTCCCCTCCACTCCTGCCCCCCCTGTGAGGTTTCCCCGGCAGAAAGGAGGGCTCTGTTGTCCTCAAAGCACAGCAACAACAGACCTGTGATGACAGAAGTGTGATAAATAGAGAATAATTTGTCCTGCTAGACAGAATAATGAGATTACATATGAGCTGCCATATCATATCAATTAAACCATTGGCCCTTTTAGTCCAGCAAATCCATCCTGCCAGAGTGATCAGTGTTTTGGGGAGGCGGGGGGGGGGAGAGAGAGGG
>NW_009258886.1:253427-280197 GCF_000687185.1 Egretta garzetta
CGGGGGGGGGGAGAGAGAGGGAAAGCAGGACTGACATAACCTGCTTAAAATAACCCAGACGCTCCCACTGCTGCTCGCCCAGGCAGGATGGGTCCTGGTCTGGGTCCGGCAGTGGGCAAGGCTTCCAGCTGCACCAGGACTCTCAGTACTGCTGGCTTTGGGGTCTCTGCCCCAAAAGGAGAGTAGTGGGGAGCAGATGGCCCCAACCAGCTGCTCTTGCGGGTTGCAGAGCTCCTGGAGCCATATGCACCAGCAGCCCAGGCAGAATGGTCTGGTTCTTCTGCCTGGATCTCCTGTCTCCAGCTGACTGGAGCGTCCATCCCTCCTGGGTGACTGCCGACATCGTCCTGAACACTGATGGGGCCCGGTCTCACTGTGACGACTTAAGTGCATGCACCATGTGCTCGCTTGGCCCGCTCTCCACCGTGACACAGCTCTTCCCCATGGAAGATGCAGTGCCTGCCTTGAGCAAAGCTGGCATGGGAAGACCCAAGAGGCAGAGTGAAGCACTCAGCAGAAAATGTCCCCTCCCCTCAGCCTGCTGCACCACCTTCTCAGGCAGCAGCCCCAGCTGCTAATGCAAGGAGAGGAGTACACCACCGTACGGGCTGATCATATCCTCAGAGATATTTGTTCTTCTCCCAGAGAGACTCTGGGTTTAATTAGACGTGGTTTTGCTCAAGTAGCTAAATAATGTACTGCCTCTACTGTTGTTGTCATGAGCTAGCCATGTCCACGGTCTGAGAAAGGGTTTAAATATAGGCCACTGAAATTAATTTTGTTTATGGGGGAATATAAATATTTGTGAAATCGGGACCAGTTGTTCTCCGGCTGACCTGTGTTGGATGAGCATTCCTGACCTGGACTGATTTTCCCCCAGGTACTTACCCTAGCAGTAGGATGGGGTATCAAACCTTCCTGCCCTTTCTCCAGCTGCTTTCAGCACATCTCTTGTTTAGAAAGGTTTAGCGGATTGTTCCAAACGCATTAAAAAAAAAGCAAAGCCTGTTTCCCTATCCTTTTCCCTCTTATGGCTGGGTTAACTGATATCTAAGAAGACACAGGCTCCACACGATGCTTTCCCTGGGGTTTAAGTTCTCTTAGTGTCTTTTTCCCGTACCAGTCCACTGGTGACTCTGGGGTAAGCTGCCACACCAAATCTCTCCACAAGACTCACCTTCCCGTCCCACCTGCTGTGAACTCCACCAGCCACAGGGCCTGGGAAGAAGGGAGCAAAGGAAAAAGAAATAGTGGTACCAGCAGAACCACTCAAAACCTCTAGCAGATTTGGTGGGGTGTCTCCAGGGCAAGCCATGTGAGACCAACTCCTACATCACACCTGGACTCCTTGCACTGTGATGCGCAGTTCACCATGCTTTGGCCATAGACCAGGTGCCTGTGACTGGCTTCTCTGCTGTGATCACAGGTACACTGGCCATCAAGGTCCCCTTCCCAAGTGCGACATGGGGCCTGGCCCCTGTGCACACGCTTTAGGGCAGAAGTGGGTGTCCAGCTGTCAGAGGTGGAGGACCAGAAAGCAGAGGGGAGTGAGGAGTTACACAGAAGATTAAGCAGCAGAAAAAGAGTTGGAGTATAAACTGATTGGAAGCGACCTGCAGCAAAGGGCAAGAGAAAAAAGATAAAGAGAATCAAAGATAATTCCTGAAGGAAACAGAACACAAAAACGTCAGCTCTTCTAAAGAGGGAAAAGCATTCCAGTCACGTATAGCACCATTTCTCGGGTGGGTTGGTTGGTGCCAGGGACAAATCTCTCACTGTCTGATGCAAGGTGTAACTGAGCAAAGGTTACAGCTACATGGCAAAGAAGCAGAAACGACATTGGTTTCTAAGCCAAGGTTTTTTGTTACCTGAAATGGCAGTATTACTTTAAAAATTCGGTATTTTATGTGTTGTTTTTTAAACACAGTTCATACAGAGTTTTAAAGGCAACCACCGATTACAACAAAACCTGAGTTACAATGAATTATCATTTACCTGGTGAGGGATGGTGCAATGGAGGAAATTAAAAACTGCAGTGATTGCTGCCTGGAGGGTGGCAATGCCTGCTGGTTTTGGCTGTCCCAGTTTGTGGAAAGCTACTCCATTAACATCAGAAGGTAAGAAAGGCTATTTGGGTTAGATCAAAAGTTTGCCTGCTTACCCTGCCTCTAACAGCAGCCCACAGCAATGCTGTGGGAAACAGTGTCCGAGTGCGGCCAGCAAGCAGCGGTCATCCCCTGGCATGCCTCTTCAGCAAATAAACATGCTTCTGCTGGGGCAGCTCGTGGTGTCGCTGGTTTTGTACTGTTGTATCACCCAAGAAAAGCAGAGCCAGGGGCGATGGAGTGATGAGGACCTATGACTGTGCTTCAAGGGAGCCTGGGAATGGGAATTTGGGAAATCCCTGGCTCTCCCCAACCTGGGCCAGGGGTTCAGCCCCTCTGAAGGGCACCTGAGAGCATCACCTCTGCTGGTAATTATGTCTGAGAAGTGGTATTAGTGTCGAAAAAGATGTATTATCCAGCACATTTCATACGGTGGGGAAAAAGGTTTTTTAGGCTAGGGGTTTGCTGGTGTAGAAAAAGGCCGTATCTTAAAAGCGGTCTGTGTCTGGAGGAGAGGCAGAGCTGGCGAGCAGTGGTGGTGGCCATCAGATGGGACCTCCTGGGCCGGTGCAGCATCAAGGACAGGGGTCCTCCTCAAGATTCACATGAGGTAGCCAATGTTTTTCTTCCCCTTTGGCAACCAGAGGGACTCTGCAATATTTAAGTGAAATAAATAGGAAGGGAAATGAAGGGCTGAGTCACACTCTGGGCCCCATGCACGGGGAGCAGAGGCTTCAGAGGAGATACCTTCAGCACACCTTGCCACAGCCTTCCTCTGATGAACCTTCAAAAGGATCCGGCTCCCCTTGAGCTGATAACGCCTGCGCAGTTTCAAAACAGACCACCTCTAAGGTAAGGAAGGAAGCCAGTGGAAAAGTACTGACAGGAGATAACAGATTTTTCTGAAAAGCCATGCCCCCCCCCCAAAAAAAAATTGTTTAGGAGTGGGGAAGAAAAGGTCTTCACTTGATTCAGTGCTGTGCATCAAGTTGAAAATGCCTATGACATTTTGGAAATGCCGACAGCTTGGGGAAATGAAGTAACTTGCCATGATCTCAGAGTCCTGCTTGTCCCAGCGGGGGGGACTGAAGAAAAGGCCCCATAACATTGCCAGAATTGTTAATACCTCCACTCCGCAAAGGAACAAGTGTGCTGGGCTGCTGCGTGTGCTGGGGCACCAGCTGTCTGGGAGGACTGGGCCTGGAGGCACGTGAAGGCGATCCCCCATACGGTGAGAGCTCACATCCCAGCGGCATCCCCTCTCAGAGGAAGGGAATGGGAAGGACTGCCATGGCACCACTGCCTGGCTGCTCTGCCCAGGGAAAGGAAAGAGCTGACATGGAAGAAGAGGCTGAGAAACGTGTTTATTTTTGCTCCAGGCTTACTGCCTGGGGGACAAGACGTGAACTGCTCTTTTATGGAATGATTGTGTGGATGAATGTGTCTGCATCAGTACCCTGCCTTGCTTCACCTGAGTCACACTGCAGGGGGGGCTGCCTGAAGACGGGGGACCAGGCAACATCGTTCAGATGCAAATCTGAGTGCATTTATAGCTATTTGAAATATCTGAGGAGAGCATAGGCTTTTTTAGCTCAAGGCTTTGGTCTGAGGGAAAGGCTCACGGCTCTTCGTTGTGAATCAGTGTGCCTTGGGGTTGGCAGGTAATACAGGTTTTTTGTGGAGAGCCTTTTGTAGGAGCCATGGCAGGGGCAGCTCTGCGCTCAGCCTGGCAGCAGAGAATTGGGGGCCCAGGCCTGGGAGGGAGCCAGCCCAGCCCCCTTGCAAGGGGCGGGTAACTCCATAGGTGGTGTTTGAAGGACCCTGCCCGCAGCGTAAGGGGCATCCTCTGCGTCCCGGCCAGCCTGGGTGCTCGCCCAGGGTGAGAGGGCTCAGCTGGGGTGGGACAGTCGCAGCTTCAAGCTCCTCACCCCCCTGGTGCAGGTCTGGGACCTGGGTCCGCTACGTTGCAGTGAGTCAACCTTTCCTTTATCTGAGCAGGTCTACCATGATGGTTGGCTTTGAAGCAGGCTTTTTAAATCAAAAACGTCTTTCAGAAGACACCCGCAACCAGGTATCCAGCAGGCTTGCCCAGGAGAGGACAGGGCACTCTCTCCACCCCAGCTGGCTCTGCAGCCCTTGTTTTTATAATAAACAAGCCACTCAACCCAGCCTTCCCTTCACTTTATTTTTTTGACAGTTCCGTGCCCTCTGTGGACCAGGCAGGGCTGGCAGAGACTGGGGGTATTCCCACCCCATGGAGCCAGGAGGCAGTGCCTGGGGAAAGGGGAAGCTGCAGTTGACAGCGCTGCTTTATTTTGGGGGAGGTTTTCTCCATGTGGAGCCCGAGACAGGCAGTATTTTGAATGATGCATAATGATGGCATTGCAGCCATCGGGGCAAATTCCTTCCTCACTGTAAGAAAGGAGTTGTGAAATCCTGCTTCTAAATTTAGGGGAAAATTTCTACGCCAGCCAGAGTTTCTCGGTGAGTGCGTTATAAATGATTGCCCAAGCTGTGAGCAGAATAAGCAGTGACATTACAAAAGTCAAATGACTGCTGTGTGCTATCTGTCCCTACCTGACCTCCTTAAAATCTCTCTGAGAAATACAAAAACTTGGGGAACGTATCCGGGCCTTCAGAGAAATGCTGCACAAACAAAACTAAATGGAGGCACCACCTCATTCCCAGGCCCCTGCCATTCCCACCCTGCCATCTCCTCCCTTTTGGGATGCCTCCCAGTCAGAGACACAGCTGTGGCCCTGTTAGCTGTACAGGCTCGATGCTACCTGACAGCGCACACGTCCGGAGGAGTGCCCTTAGCTCCTGCTGGGGCTGCTGGGTGATGAAGAGGATGCTCAGGATGTCCGCAGCAGCACTGAAGCTCAGCCAGCAGCACCCTCCGCTTTGCTTTACTGGGGGAGAGAGGGGGAGAAACCCACAGGTACCTGCGTGGCCCCATCGGAGCTGCCCAGAGCGGGCAGATGTCCTTCACTGAGGCACCGCCTTCAGTGATGGCTGCGGCAAAGGGGCCAGGAGCTAGTCTCTCATACGAAGTTGTTTAAATATCTGTTATTTTTATTTGCTTGTGTGATTTGATGCAGCCGTCAAGATGGGCTGGGTCACACCCATAAGCCACAGGTAGTCGACATTAACGACAAGATGAGACAACAGCACATTAAGACTTTTTTTTCAATTTGATATTTCTGAGGTTCCTCTTTTTTTTTCAATAATAACTTTTATAACACTGGAGTTACAACCAGCTTGGTGTAAAACTGTTAACTTCTAACATCGCAATCTACCTAGCAGTCATTTTTTATAATATGTGGATTTATACTACCCTGCAATGTTTCCCTTTTGGAGCAGTTATGATTTTAATATCATTAGCCTAATATTTAGTCAGAATATATATTTTATGACCCTAATAAAAACTAATTACAGTGAGGCACTCACTTCATAAGTCATGATGTGTCAGTCTTTCGAGACGTTACACATACTATCACTGGGCTTGAGTAAAACTAGACAGGATAAGATGCAGCACCACATCAAACCACAGAACAGGTAAAAAGCTGAACCTCACACTGAAATGAGAGAGATTTTGGTGTTCAGCTTTTGCATATATTGGGAAGAGTACGCTACACAGTCCACATATTTCTATTCCTTTGTGCTTCGGGACCAAGGTAAACTCGTTCTGGGTGGAAATGAGATTTGCTGTTGTTTTACCTCTGTTCCCCACCTCTCCTCCCTCACACCGTTTCTCTGGTACCCTGCTCCCGTCCCTTTTGCAGCCCCGAGCACTGGCTGCCCTCCCTGCCCCGAGGCGAGGGGAGGCTTTTCGGCTGGACGGCATCCATTTGGGGGTCCAGCCTTGCCCCACGCACTGCTGCTGTGGACAAGGAAAGAGGCCGCCACGCACACTCATGTGGGGCTTTTCTCTAGATTTTATTGTGACTGCATTATAAGACAACAGAACCGGTAATTGCCTTTCATCCCAGAAGTAGATGGCCTCAGAAATTACCCCAAAAGGCCTTGAATCAGTAAACAGCAATTACGTGAGCTCTCTCTGAGGGAGAGGGTGATGTCATGGTAATTTTGAATAAATAAAAGCACTTGAAAATTATAAGAGCCCAAGCAATTTTACACTGTCATCCTTTCAGATTTGACTATTCATATATTGCGTTTCAGCTCATTAAGGCTGTTTCACAGGCAGCTGACTGCAAAGATTTGTGTCTTTTGCCTCATCCCTGCCCCCCCAGGCTGTTAGGTCCAATATTCCATGTGTGCCCCTGCCTTTCTGCCAGGCATCTTGCTTGGCCTTCACCCTCCACCTGCTTGAACCCTCCCATGGCATCCCCAATTCCCAGTCTTGCCTTTTCTGGCAGGCTTGCCCCTCTTCAAGGAGGCAGCAGGCAGCTGCCGCAGCACAGCCAGTCTCTGCCCCAGGGACAGTGGATGCCCTTTCGGGTTGCCACTTGGACCTCCTCTGCGTGCCTCCATCTTCTCCCCCCCGCCCATGCCTCCCACTCTGCCCATGGTGCTCCCACACCCCACAGTGCAAGCCCTGGGTTTCCCCCATCTTGGCACATCCTGGCCCCCACAGACGACTAACCCAACTATTCACCTAGGCAATGACTCCCCACCTCCATAAACTCCTTCCCATCTCCACCAAAACTGCCCATCTATCTCCTCCTCATTTCTGTCTTCTGCCAAAGGGGACACGTCAACGTGGGCCTCTCTGGTAATTCATTTCTCCACGACCGTATCGCTAGCCTTTGACCATGGCAGCTAAATTTCTTGATTGCTCATAGATTATGTAGTTGGATGTGATTGCTGTGACCATCTGGTCTGATCTCCAGTATAATTTAAGCCACAGGTCTTTTCTGAATTATTTCCTGCTGTCTTTTCTATAAATAGACATTCAAAAATGCCAGCTCTTAACTCATTCTTTCCGATGATGGAGCAGCCACCACAAGTGTTAGCTGTTTCTTGCTCTGTTTGCTGCTTACTATTAAAAATACATGCTTTATTTCTAGACTGAATTTGTCGGTTTTGACTTCCAGCTGTTGATCCAGTTACATCTTTATCTGAAGAGTCCTCTTTCCCATTTCTGCTCCTCAAATAGATGCTATAATTAATTTGTCTCTTAAGCTTCGCTTTATTAAAATTAACCATTTGAGCTCCGGAGTTTTTCTGCTGCGTTTTCCAGTCTCTGCCTTGCTCTGAAGTACCTTTAACTGATTCATATTATTCTTGCACAGAGTGCACAGCGGAAGGGTACGGTAATATAATTGTCTAGTCCGACTTGATATTCTGTACATTGAAAGAGGGTTTAATCTTCTGCAACGCAGCAATGGCTTGGGAAAGATGCTTCCCCTCCTCAGGGAATATACGCTACAATATTTAGGAGTGATCCAGCAACCACAGAGAAAGAAAACTTTTTATCTTTGCCCTTGCAAGATGTAAATCACCTTGAAGACTTAAGATAGGTGCCAGTGATGTATCCTGCTTCCCTTCGTGTTCCCGTACCATTACCTAAACCACGGATTAAAAGGTTTTCAATGCTATTTTCTACGATCATCCAATACAGCACCATTCCCTGCTCATTTTTAAACAAACTGCTATTCTGTAAATATGACCTGTGCTATTTTCCCCTAGGTGTAACACTTTACAGCTGGTAATATTTCAGCAGGTATTTTTCCCTTGCATCCAGCTTACAAGTTATCCAAATGAGTCTCTAGTTATCACGTTTCCAGTCTTTTTACTGTCTCATAAAGTTTGTGAGGGATTATTCTACATTTCCTTCCAGAGCAGTGGTAATTATTTGGAATAGCATATGTACAAAAATAAAGCTTCGTGGAACATCTGCAAAATCAGGCCTCTTTGTAAATGATTTCCCAATTACAATTATATTTTCAGATCTCTGTGTTAACTAGCTTCTAGTGTCTCTCATCTCCTGTGAGGATTTTGTGTCTTTCTAGTTTCTTACTCAAATGTCAAGAGGTACCAGCCCAAACAACTTTCAGAAGCCTCTTATTTGAACCCTATTCTATATCAGGCAAGCTTGGCATTTAGCTGATTTTTAAAGAACAAAATTACATTCCTTTAATATCATTTTATTTTGTCAAAAGCTGTGTGAGTTTGTACTAATTGTACCTTTCTTCTTTCTTTCTTTCTTTTGGAAATGAAATTCTGTATCGCCTATTTGGTTATTCTGCAAAGGATCAGTTCAGTTTCACGGGGCTGGTACCATGGGATCATCTAATTTACCTTTTTTAGTATTGCCCTCTTACTGGCTCCCTGCCAGTAAGTTCCCTTCCCTGGAACTTCCCCGGTGTTTCAAGATGCGTTGGAAATTAATGTTACTGATGCAGAGAGCCATTCATCCACTCTTCTGAAGCTGTTGATTACAACTTTTCCAGTTTTTTAGAAGCCCCCGGAGAATAGCTACTGTTACTTTTGGAATAGAAGGTATTCTACGCAGCTCAGAAAATCAGTGCAGTGTCCGCCTCTTTCCCAAATGCGGAGCAGATACATCTATTGAATGCCTTTTTTGCATTCCTTCTAGTGCTGGACAAAGGCAGTGGTTAAGGTTCCTTAAAATCTCTGCCTCGTTGTTATTGTTACCCTCTTTCTGAAGGGACCAACCTGCAGAAATGGTGGAATATATTTGGCTAGAAATCTGGAAAGTACATTCTCGCCCACAGTGGGCAATGGTATATATTGGTATATATCAGTATATATCACTCTCTCATTCTAACAAACTCTCCCAGCACCTCAAGTGACCGGCCAGCTTTGCTCTAGAGTTCAGATCATTCAAATTTGGATCAAGAAACCTCCACAGATTTCAATGCACCTATTAATTTTTTCAGAGGAATTTCTGGTAGCAAATCAAAAAAGATGGAACGAGAATAACATTTCTCTTTCCAAAGGGATTTTTCTGAAATGGTCCTTTTTGTTGAAAACGTTGTTGTTGGCCTGCCACTGAACCTTCATTCATCTATATTGTATGCTCTGCATGTGCCTACAGTACAATGGTGGCAAGTGTTAAATATTCATCTCTTCTCCAAAGGAAAGCTGTCTGAAGACTTCACTTGAATCTTTGCTCTACTTAAAGCTTGCACTGGCTCAAAAGGAAAGGTGAAAATTTAGGACTAATATAGCATGTAGCACCACTGTCACTCTCAGATACTAAAGGTGTTAAACTCGTAGAAGGCAAAAAAATACAACTCTCTCTTTTAAGTGGTTTCTGAATCATTCTGAAGTATTGCAGCATATGTTCCCATTAGGAGCAGCATAAGTCACAGAACAGTCTTTGCTTATGGAAGGTTCACATCTGAATTGCTGGGCCATTTGGATTAAATTGCATTTAGCTGCTTAGCAGAGCCAATGAAGGTGCTAAGGGAGTTGCTAAAAATCTTTACTGCAGTAGGAGTTTGCTCCACTGTGTGTTTAAATCACTAGCTTCAAAATTCTTACGCCACTCATAGAAACCTGCCTGGTTAAAAGCAGCGATGGATAATGGATTTAATGAACAACTACTCCAACTGCGAACGGCTATTTTGTCGCCTAATAGCCATCACACATTTGTTAAACTAGACCTGTGAGCCATGAGGAGTTTCAGCTCTGTGACGAGTAGTAGGAATCACCAACATAGAGATATTGCTGGAAAAAAAACCCCTCCTGATATTTTTATACAGGTGAAGAATTTTTACTCAGCTTTTCAACGATAATATTGATGGTAAGACACGCAATGGAACTGGAAATTTCATAAGCTGAGAGGCGGTGGCAAAAGAGCAGATTGTAATGGAAAACCCGTGCAGCCTGACATGTACCTCTAATGACAGCTCCAACACTTGTGTTTCAGAAGCGTGTGCCCACACACCTATACTCTATTAGCATTTTATTTTTATTCCATTTTCATGTTGGAGCCCCACATAGAGACTCCAGCTGCAACCAGTCGGTATGCTACGTGCACACAGACACAGCTGGGGAGAAACTCTGCCGTGATGCCTGTTGCACTGAACAGGAGAGAGGGAAAAGAGCTCTCAGGACACAAAGAGAAAATCTGACGGAGGAGAACAGAATTTTCTCCTTTTTATTTTGGCAGTGAGCAGCACAGTGAGTCTCTCCTCTGTGTTTTTTGTGCTGTGTGACCACGTAAATGTTTACCACCGTTGCTGATCATCATAACTCCAGCCAACGCAGTTTGCAGCATCTGAAAGCACACACCTGCAGCTCCATGAACACGTCTGATTTTTACAGTGTCTGGAGCACGTCTGTTGTTTATGGTTAGGTGCAATGATGCACCTCGGTGGCTTTATGGGAGGTCTACACTGAAGGAAGTTGCTCATCCTGCACTGACAGGCAGTGGCCTGAGATCAAAAAGTAACTTCAAATTGAAGACAAAGTTGTCTTTCGGAGATCAGAGGCTTAGCCAGGGAGTCCTCCTAGGTGCTGGGACTCCCTTTGGACCTTGTGTCGTGGAACTGTATTTGTTAAGAGCAGACCCAGATGCACATGGCAACGGAGAAAACTGAGACATCAATCTTGCAGACATGGACTTGGAGCAGGCACTTGATGGGGCAGAGCTCATCTCCATTGTAGCAGTGAAATTAGTGCAGTGCACTCCAGGGGGCACGCTCTTTGGGAGTAAGAGCAAGAGGTGTAAGGTCCCTAAGGTACCAAATGACACAGAAGTGCAAGATGAGAGATCTAAGGATGTATGGTGAGAGAGTGTACGTCGGACTGAGCAGCAGCTCAGGGGCATGATGATCTCTGTGAATTAAGTTTTCACTCGCTTGCAATGATGGTTAGGAACTTCCACAAATAAATCATCAGCCCCAAAGCCAAATGGTAATTTCTCAGTATGGGAGAGTCAGAGGCCTTCCCTCAGTCTTGTGCTCCAACCATCGGGATCATCCTTCTCAGGCTACACTTGTTTATGGAGTGAGTGCTGCTCCCCAGGCACCTGGGTCCTCTTCCTGCAGTCTGGCAGTGCCTGCTTGGCTTTCCACTGAGTGTTTCTGAAGGCAGGATTTTCTCATATAGGTAACTAATCTTAAGAACTCAGTCACCAGTTTTGTACTGCTCTGTAGATACTCACATTTGAAAATGTTAGCCTTCGGGTCTCATGTTCTCTCTAAGAGTAAAATACTATTTAATCTGTCATACAATTGTGGGGCTAAACATCTGCAAACATCCTGAATATTTGAAAATCTGCAGTTTGCAATATTGCAAATATCCCAGCTGTTGAAGAGCTGAGATGGTTATGTTATTATTTAAAATGCTGAAGTGCATAGGACTGCATGGGCTCCTACAGCCTGATTCAGAAGCCTCGATGCTCTGTATCCCAGACTTGCAGCAAATTAAATGTGAAGGGCCATGAACGGGAGAGGGTTAAGCCATCATGCAGTGCTGCTGTGGAGATAGCCGCTATCTATCATTGCCTCCCACTGTGAGGTTGGAATAGGCAGCCTGAATGTCACATATACTGTATTTATAATGCTGTTTTAAGGTCATCTCCATGTGCAGATGCTCTAGACAGAAGAACAGATAAGTACAGATGTGTCTGTTGCGAGGCACTAAATAGATTTGAGATGATTATTTCATAAAAGCCATATTTCAGCCAGAAACACTGCTGCAGTCACTCTGTCCCTGGCAACCTTCCAGTCACCAACAGCTGGCAATTAACACTTAACACAAAGATGCTCAAACTTTGTCCAGCCAAAGGCTTCAGTGGCGACTTGCCAGGAGCTTTAGGGCTGCACCTATTTTACATAAAATGGAGCAGATTGTGGCTGATTCAGTCTTTCCTATGGAGCTATGGCCCACAAAGGCTTTTGCTCCTGGCATGCTTTGCTGTACCCTGATCAAGCCATTGCCCCATTGTGGAATTCAATGGGCCACATTTAGCCTCAAGGTTGTATTCTGGTTTTCCGTGAATTATGTTAACTACCGACAAAGCCCACAAAGCCTTTCAATCCAAGCGTGGAAACGCAGCAGTTAATCACATCTCTTTGTACATGAAGAGGAGAAGAGACTTTGCCAAGATATAATACAAGTTCTGATGATATAATTTTAACAGTAACTATGAACAGACTGCTCGTCATTTGTGCTGAGCATTATGCAAGAGAGAAAGCTTCTGACCTGAAAATGTGCAGACTCATTACAAGGCAAGGAAAGAGAAATTAGACCTATACAACTCCTTCAGAAGAAGAAGCCTGAGGAAGAGAAGATGCCAGTCAACGTGGAAGACAGATGGCAGCTTCAGGCCCCACCTGAAAGGGATGATCCTTTCTTGGGCTGCCCCTGGAGCTTGGTGACCATGGGGCTGGGTTCACCCTGGCAGGCTGGCGAAGGAGTTGAACCCACAGCTCCCGCTGACTGCAGGGGTGGTGTACGGCTCTTCCCCTGCGTGAAGCGAGGTGTGGGCGCTCTGCCCCAGCCATATTTTCGCAGAAAAGACTGGCACTCCTCCTCCCTCCCCAGCTGTCCTGTTGGAAGGGATGCTTAACTATCCAACACAAACGAGAATTACAGGCTGCAAATCCTGGTCTGACAGATTGACTTCCCTGCAGCCTGGAAATAGATGGCTGAGCTCCTGACAGGGGTACGATTTAAGAAGCAACCTTTTCCTCAGCGTATCCCCGATTTAAGAAACAACCTTTTCCTCAGCATATCCCATTGGCTTGCCCAAACACTGCCTGGTCACTGTGCAGGCTGCTGGGGAATGCCTCCATCCCCGCTGGCTCTGCTGTCATTCCAGAGGGCTAAGCACTCCATGCAGGGTAGGAGCCCTGGGGAGCCCTTGGCAGCCCCAGGCTCTCTCTGTGGGGTTACAGAATCTGGCACCGTGCACAGGGCTATGCCCAGACTCGTAGCGACGACGTTTAGGAGAAGCTGGATATTCAGGGACTCTCACCTGACTTCTGCTCAGTTTGGCTGATAATGCCATCAGCCAGCTGTGTTTCTGCACACAGGCACTTCACCAGTGTTTTCTTTTCCTTCTTCCTTTGCTGTGCTGAAATATACATGGACAACATATTCAGTGCTGATAAATGTAAATTAGTGGATAAGGGAGAGCACACAAACTTAATTCTGTGTGCCTTACAGTTGACTCCGGACTATTTTTACCTTTCAGGAGTGAGATCTTGAGGATAGAAAAGGGAGCGCTCCTGAAATGGCAGCTCAATATTTGGAGAGATCAAGGAAGCAAATAGAGCATAAGGAACTAGAAGGGAAGTGAAGAGATAAGAAATCATAATCCATTATTATTCTCCTGAGTAAATCCAGGGTGTACTTGCATTTTTTAAACTGCGTGCAGATCTGCTGGCCCTATCAGCCTCCAAACCACAGCAGAACAGGGAAGAGTGCAACGAGGGAAGCTGAGATGATCCAATGTCCGGAAGGGATGCCTGAAGAGATGTTAAATACAAGAGGACTCTTAGCCTAGAAAAGGGGTGGCTGCAGGGGGAATGTTACAGAAACCTGTAAAATCATCAGAAGCACAGAAAAGGTGAAGGGACAATGTTGTTCACTGCAACTTGCAATACAAGAGCTAGGGGCTGTCTGGTAGAATCGCCTAGTAGTAGCTCAGGTCACTCAAATGGGTCATCTGTGGAACTCGTCACTTCATGATGTCTTCGATGAGAAAAATTTCATGTCGGGTCAAAAAAACCAAACAAAAAAATTAGACAAATTCATGGAAGGTGAGTCTGTTGTGGGTTACCAAACATGAGGATGCCACTTGTCACTCCTGAAGTCTTGAAGGTGCAGGTCGCTGGGAACGAGGACCACAAATCAAGGCTGTAGCTCTGCATGCCTGCCTTGTTCTTGTGTTCTTTCTCTGAGCATCCCTTGCCAGGCGTTGTGACACTAACAGTAACGGACACAGAGCTGAGCTCAATTTATAACAAGTCTCCAAGTCTCTTTTTTCTTTCCTGAAAAGGCTTCAAAGGGAAAAAAAACCCTATCAGCCCAGACAGCTGCTTGCATCTATTCCTGCATAATGGAAGAGATTATTCGTCAGATGTGGTCACCTTGGCTCGAATGTGTTGGCCTTGTGCATTGTTTTCTACGACGGCTACTTGGTAAAACGCTTCTACATACAAGCATTTCACATTATTTTATTTCTTTCCCCCTTGTATTCCTCACAACAGTGAAATATATACATGTGTCTTTCAAAGGAACCCACAGACCAGAACCCCCCCCGCCATGCACTGAGAGACAGGATTTTAGGATAGGAAGATAACCCGTGTGACAGAGAGAGTCAAGTACTTGCCCAGACTTACACACAAAGCCTCTAGTAGAGCAAGGACCTCCAGAAATCCTAACAGCCAGGGCTCTGCGCCGAGTGCCGCTGCTGCCTCTTCCCAGCTGCCACATGCAATCCACTTCTCCTCCGTCCCTCTGTCTGGAGCAGCCAGCCATTTATTTTACTGACAGATGTGAGCACACCTCAGCATGTGTTAAGACTGTCAGTGCCTCAGACGGGTCCTTGCTGCAGGGCAGGTGACACTGGGATGGTGATGCCCTCCATGTGTCGGTGGGCCCGAACCCGTTCCCCGGTGTCAGGAGCATGCCCCGCTGCCAGCGCCCCTAGGGCACCCTTCCCCGCACAGGGCGGAAAGCTCATACCTGAGCACTAGCAGCTGTAGACATTAAAGCCTAACTTCCCCGCCCTCAGCAGGACACCCAAAATACCTCTGCAGCGGGAAGGGGTATGGGCCCTTTTGTGACCAGTGCTAATTTGACTCTCTGAGATGAAGCAAAACTCACACAGTCAAGTAGAAGGAGGTTTTTACCTCTTGTGAATCAGTGTGTTGATGGAAGGAAAAGGAATATTTTAATGAATTATTCACTACCCCTCTCCCCTCTGGAGCAGGCTAAGGAGCAGAGATAGGCTTCCTGCTGAACAGGTTGAAAAGAACGCTGTTTTTCAGAAGGACTGAGCCACCTTTCTGCTGAGCATAAGTAATTCAATGCCGGGACGTGCATTAAAAGGGTAGTGGTAAAAGGTGGGGGAGAAAAGTTAGTTGCTAGTGGTGCACATCTTAAAGAAAAATAGCAACCAGATGAGGAGGAGGAGGAAGAGAGGAAAAAAGGTTGAATAGAAATCCCCACAGCTTCACATGCCATGATTATTTCATCAATAGCTGGTTGAAAATGCATCGCCTTATCCTGATGGAGGGCAAGAAACCTTCCAAGGACCCCATTCTTCTCCTAGGAAAACTGATTTTTGTCAGTGTGTAACAGAGTCCTGCTTGCACCACAGCTGCCTGGGGACAAGCTGAGGGTGGCAGTGGCTGCGCTGCGGGGCGGGAAGGGTGTCACGGGGGAACTCGGGATGCTGAATTCCCGGAGCAGAGACAGACTGCACAGGCTCAACCTCTTGTACCGAACTGTCACAATGATCTAATTACTGGAAGTGAAGTGTGTGACATCTGGAGAAGTGCCCGAGCTTCAAAGTGACTGAGGCAGGCAGTGAACCATACCCTGCCCCAGCTCACGACGGCTGCGCACACCTACCCGCCCCTCTGCCGCCGCCTGGACGGGGAGGAAGAGCTGGTTTATCCACCAGGCATTCAAACACCTGCAAACACAAGTTGGCTCACCAGCCAGCAGGCCGGGTGTTGCTTTCAGCTGGAGACATAGCGTATCATGTTTGTAAAGAAAAACAACATCTCCTGCAGGATTTTCCCCTGCGCTCCAGTGGGGAGGTATTAATTAAGGAAGGGCATGTGCTCTGGTGTGACGTGGCCGCTGACACCGTCCGCACAGCCAGGAGCGAGAGGTTGTTAGGATTTCTCAAAGTTACAGGTGATAATTTCCACAGCTCTCGGAAAAGGTATTGCACTCGCCACGAGGCAACCCTCTTCTGGATCTCATTAGGATGGGTGAAGAAGAATTAATCGCTTGTCTGGAAGCGCTGGTTGCCTAGGGATCAGCGATCATGACCTGATTGCATTCACTGTGGGCAGACAAAACATGGTCACAGTTTGGTTCTTCAAAAGGGCTAATTCCCAAAGTTAGAGAAAATTACCAGTGAAATTAATTGGGAGGAAAGGTGTAAAGGGGGAAACAGGAGTCCTTTAAGAGAACTAATTAGCTGGCCAGAAAGCCACGTTTTCACACTCCGGAGATAGGAGAGCTCTGGCTAACAGAGCCTTCTTGGCTCATCTGCAAAGAGAAAGCAATTAGAAATAACAAAGCAATATATCACACATGGAAAATAGATAGCAAGGGATATAAACAAGTAGCTATTTAAAGTACAGGGCAAGGGACAATAAGAAGAACCAGAAATATATTAGAAACAAACACAAGCGTAGGATAGATTTAGGCCACTTGCTACACAGGGATGGAAAAATTGTGAGTAATAATGTGGAAAAGGCAAAAAGGGCAATAAACAGTCTGCAGGGAAAAAAGCAGAGAATGGATACATATTACATGAAACTGAGTCATATAACAGAGTTGTCAGGTGTTGTGTCAACATTTTTTGGCATATACAGTATTAGAACTTCGGAGAGCATGAAAAAAAGAGCCACAGAAACTATTTGAAGGCTTAGCTACCAGGGCTATTTGATTACAAAATATTTTCTCCTTTTGCAGGCATTAAAATGATCTTTACTCTGGCAGAGGACAGTAAAACATGAACCAACGGCTGGAAGCTGAGTCCAAAGTGTATATTTTTAACAGCGAGGGTCATTAACCATTGAGAGAACCTGGGAAAATCAGTGCTCCTCCAGAAGGCATGTTTTGGCCGCAGCCATGTTTGCTAATTCAGTGCCCGGGCAATACCCACTTGTGATTTAATGCAAATAAAGGTTGTTTTGGGGCTGGCGGGTGAAGGGAGCCTGCCAGGTTCCAGCAAAGTATCACAGAGGAAACAGCTTTCTGCAGCAGCAGAGGGAGGGTGGGTCATGGTGCTCGGGCGTCTGGGGCGACCTATGGGGCCCAGAGCAGAGCTCCCAAAACTACAGGGTCTCTGAGAGCAAAGAGAAAAAACAGCTTTCCCTGGGAAACACAGGAGCTCAAAGCTAGAGGTAAACTGAAAGGGCATGAATACTTACTTTAAAAGCGCATGTTTCTTTCGCTAGCAGCTAGTGTACTAGACACGGAGAAAGGAAATACTCATTTAAGGAGAAAAAAAAAAGTCCTGGCTGTGATTTGGCTGATTGTAAAGCGCAGCGAGGAGCGGGCTGGGGACAGGTCAGTGCCAGAGCTCGCCTTGCATGCTCTGAAACCTCAGCCTTCCCCGTCAAAGGCTTGACGATACCAATACCTTTTTGGGTGTTCCTAGCTGGTTGTAGCCAGGTCTTAAAAGGTTTGGGCTTGGTTTATACCCAGTCTGATTCAGTACAAAAAGCATGCCTACTCCCTCTGCTAGACCAACTAGGCATTAAAAACATTTCCTCCTTCTTGATGAGGAAAGAGGGCACAGATGAACTCCAGTCTTTAAATATTTCTTGCCATCTTCAATGAGCATATGTATCGAATAGGTGCATTGTATGCTTACAGTGATCCATTATGAAATGTGTTTTTTTATACCCCAGGCATATGAGCAGGCTGTGACTGCTGATGGTAGCCCTGCTTATGAGTTGGGTGGGGACAGCAGAAGCTCCACTCCAGGCACTACTGCCAGCAACCTGCACCACCCGCCTGATCCATAGGCCATGACCTTAGAACAGCAAAATTAGGAAACAAACTTAAATACCATCTATTTGCATTTTAGGGGAAGAAGAGAGAAAGAGTCTGATCTAAATGACATTGATGTTACTGGGAGCTTTTTTAGTCAATTAAGTTGGAAGCGGATAAGGCAGAAGAACAAACAGAGAATGCAAACTAAGAAGCCTTCAGCTGAATGGAAGGGGAAACCTGATAAGGAAAGGCAGAGGGTGAAGCATATTAAGTGCTCTGCAGTGTGAAAAAAATAGGCTATTAGTTAGCCAATGGGAGCATGTGAATTTTTTGTTGTGTAATGGTATTTTGACATTTTATATTGAAGTGTATTTTCACTTGAAAGAAGCATTATATGGCAATGTACAAACATATAAAAAATAAAATGCCTACCACTTGCAAAACCCAGCCTAGCAAGGCTATCTCACGAATGATCCAGGAGCAGGAACAACAACTGCTGGTGCTTAGAGTGGATCCAGTCTCTCTGGGGATCTCAGACACAGAAATGTGAAAGCATGCCATTAGAAAATGCGCAGAATGGCATTATAACCTTTCCTCTCCTGCTCTCTGCAATGCTTAGGGGAGGAAGACAAAAACTTGTCATCAGTTTTGCATGCTTACAAAGACAGGCTTCTGCTCAGGGTGTTATTTGCTACAGCCTCTAGCTCTGATTTCTAAAGCAGAAAAGGTTTAGTGCCGTGACATGGAAAGTGCTGCACAGGATACAGCATGGCAGTGGATCAGAACACTGCATAGCTTTGCAATGCAAAATGTCAACACAGTTTGTAGTATTTTCCTATATTGACTTCAATCGAAGTGTACTGTGCAAACCTATATGGCCCAATTGCTGTTAGCAAATTATTAAAGCCTCTGCTTTACAGATGGGTTACTGACTCCTAGGAAAAGGAAGGCCACATGCACAGAAACTAATAATCTGATGGTGACTTGCAGTCCTTTGTTCTAATTGCTGGCTCATGGTTCCTACCGATGGGTGCAGTACGGTGGCTTGAAGCAATCAATGGTCTTGTAATTAGGAAGACATGCAATATCATGGAAAATGGCCACACCTTCTCTGAAGTGGTTTCTCTCAGGGATGTCACTGAATTTAATTCATATCATCTGAAATCACCCTGAGCCTGGCCTGAATTGGAGCCCATGGATACCTTCATCTGCAGAGCTTCGGCAGTTGAGTCTCATCAGTCATTGCAGTAGGAGTTATGTCCACGCGAGGATGCCAGCACTTGGTGTGTGATAAGATGCAGCAAGGAACTAAAATGAGGTGCAGTTATTGGCTGATAATAGGGCTCTTGACAATATGGAACTGTGGTGTGGCCAAATGAAATATGTTCTGTGAGAACAGGCTACTGTCCAGAGCTCAATGTAAATGTTTTTGAAGTGCTGGTAGATCTGCTCTATAAAATACCCAAGGCCTGTGCAAGGAATGCTAATCCATACTGGCTTCCAGCAGAAAAAAAAAAAAAAAAAGAAATTTAAATACTAGGAACATTTTATGAGTGTGGAAGGAAAAATGTTTTTTTGCCAGTATTTTTTCGTAGGTTGAAAGTAATCTGTGCTGCCTCCATGGTTTTCCTCAAACGTTCAGACTTGACTGCTCCTTCTCAACATTGAATCTGCAACCTCAGGTGAATCCAACACCCACCTTATCAAGCTAAGCCCCATTCAAAAGGACCCATCAGGGTGTGCTGGTGAATTATTTCTTTGTGATGTTTTGTGATGTGATATTTTCCTCCCTCTGTTTTGTCAATGTGACTACTACAACGTGTGCGTCCTGACACATGTTAATAATGACTCATGTTTAAATAAGTCACAGCACACCCTGAAAAAGAGTGTGTGGTTGCATATTCTTCATCAAACCCATATGGAACCAGAGATCATAGAGGCCATGAACTGCATGAAGATAGACATGTTTGCTCTGGCCGGAAGGGGCTTTTCCCTGAGGACCAATGATCACATCCAAGAGTGTGAAGATTTTGTTTCTTCCAGCCCCTTCCTAATTAAATTAGTAAATTTGAAGTCAGACTAGACAAGATTGATAATGCACTCAGACAGCTGCTTTCTCAGGAGTGGGATCACTATCAGTGGAAAGAAGTCAAGGGAAGGTTCAGGTTTGGAATGCAAGATTTCGTTTCATAAAAAGAAATGGGAAAATGCAAAATTATTCCAAATATTGCAGTTACACCGAAAAACCTGTGTTTCTGAAAATGTGTAGAATCTGCAATTCTGTCAGTAATCAGAAGCTCCTTTCTCCAGCTAGGGTAAACTGAGAGACAGGGAGTGCTATTCTCTTCTGTATCTCTTACATTGGCATAGCTTCATTGACTGCAGCAATTATTCCTGATTGACATCTAAGTGAATTAGAAACGTGTGCTGCACATCTTAACTGCACATGAATTATTGCATTGTGCTAGGCGACAAACTTGGAAAGCCCTTTTTTTTCACCCCATGGACCTTTTTGGTGTTTCTTGAACGGCTTTAGACCATGAGCTGAATTTATGAAATCCCACGCGTGATATCACATCAGCTGTTGGAGCATGTAATTAGCTCTATTTCATATCTGGGACATCTCATCGTGTTTTGCAAGGCAGTGTCATCTAAGTCCATTCTGGTAATTTCTTTTTACTTCCTGGATGTGTGCAACCCCTGCGAATACCTGAAGATGGATACTGCAGGCAGGCAGTCACAACCCCGCAGTGTGAACACCATGTGTTGTGGATCTCGTGAGTTCAGACGCCTACAGCTTTTTTCCCCTGGAACTGAGTACTAAGTCATACGTGTCAGGCCAACTGCGTGCCCATAAGCCATGTGTGCCTGTGTCTATTCAGAGAAGCCGGTGCCCTGGACAGGAATAGGACAACCCTGTGAGGCAGCCACTGTGCAGAGCAGCAGAGAGGTGGTCTGAGGGGAGGAACCAGCTCTCCTACACTGCAGAGGTAACTTCACATTTGCTGGAATGGTGGTCGTCTCTGGAGTCCATCCCCACATGCCAGAGTCCCCATCAGGCTGGGAAGGGTCTGTGAGCTCAAGTCAGCTGGCCAGTGGAGGCACAGGCAAGTGCCCACCTCTGGCAGTAGCCCCAGCATCTTCCTTCCAGGAGGGTACACTGATCCCCTCTTCCAGCCTGCTGATAATGCTTCCTGGCATCCCACGCTATCCCTTGGCTAAACATGAGGTTAACTCTCCAGGACAGACCTTGTCCCGCACACGGGCAGCCTTGGCAGGGTGAGATGGCCCCATTGCCGGGCTGTGAGAGGAGAGCCTGAGTTTGAGGTGACATCTGTCCTACCACAGGTGCAGCACCAGGTGGTGCCAAGCTCCTCTGCCATCCCCACCACCGCCCCATCTGCCAGTGCTGCTCCTTGCAGGAGGGCTGGCAAAGGTGTGGAAACCTCTGTGCAGATGCAGGTGTTACACTTCTCCTCGGAGCACTTTTGGGTGGCCTTGCTGGCTTCTGCTACCCCGGCTCCCTCGGGTTCAATCTGCTGTCATCTCATGTGCTGAGGTCCTGCTCAGCGCTCCTTGGCCACGATCTGAGCTTTGCCCCTGTTCAGGGTGTCTTCTGTGTTTCTCTTTTTGGTGAAATAAAAGGTATTTCTTATCTTGCCATTTTCCACCCATAATTTATGACAGACCATAGAGAGTTCGGCTGGGCCCTTAAAATGTCTGAAACCTTTACTGCAAAGAAAATAAATCAAACACATCAGACTGCCCAGTGAGGACACTTGAAATTAGCCCCGACGAATTGAAGAAATGTATTTAAAGAAGAAAATAAAACTTAGAATATGGGTGGGTTTTTTCTTCTTTTTAACGTACATTCACCAAAAACATTTTTTAAGCATTGTGAATTTGGGACACAAAATTGTTTTCTTTTTAAGTGGAGACTTAGGAAAAAAATTTGATGCAATTCCCTCTGGTATTTTTAAATTGAAGATTCTGATGTTCATTCTGAAATATAGTTTTAATTTAAAAACTGATCCCATATTTAAAGGATTAAGTCAAACAAGGATTAAATAGGCCAAGATGGAGCTTTTGCCCTACAACAAAAGTAAATAACACATTTCCAGTATAAGTAAAGTAATTTTTTACATTTTACTTGACAAAAATCCCTGAACGATTTTCATACGCTGTCAGTTGAATTTATTTTCCCCTCTTCCTTTTTTGCATTTTCAGTGGTGAAACTGAAAAACCAGCTGCTTGCCAAGCTGTGCTGAACAGGGCAATGCATACGTTGCTTTTTTTTCCACGTGTGTACCTAACAGTGTGGAGTAAACAAGGTCCCTTCCTCTGATTTTACATAGTCCTCGCTCACGCACAATCTCCGTTGTTTTCCGTAGGCTGTTTGTCTGGCTTAGGAAAGTAGGAGCCTGCACAGCAAGACCAATGGTAGAAGGAAGCTTTTGAAACTGAAAATGTTGACAGTGTTCTGGACCATTTTCAGGCCTTCTTTCACAACGTGTCTGTGGAGCCATCATCTCACAAAGAGGTTTTTGTGGTTTATACCTAGAGGTGCCACTCGAATCAGTGACGCTACCCAGGGAGAAGTTGAGATGTTTTTAAAATGATGTAGATGTGTATTTTAATACGACCTACTTATAAAAGAGGAACTAAATGATAAAAGTGGCATGCTGAGAGGTCTTGCTCGAATGGAGTTTTCTCTCTTTGGGGAGAAACATTTAAGGCATTTACTTCTTTAAGATCTTATGACAGGGAGTTCGGTTTGGGGAAACGTGCCAACCAACTTCGGTTTCTAAATCAAGTTTCAGTCCTTGTGACTTCAGCTCTGCAGATCTATGCCTGAATAACAGGCCCCAAAACACTGCACAACCCAAATGGAAATATATTCAAAGCTGACAGTTCCTGCTAGTTTACAGCCACAGGCTTGTCAGATTGAACTTGAAATCTGACCCGAGCATACTCAAAATTCATCCCAAGTTCTCCTAACGCTGCCTGATGAATTTTGCCTGGCAGCAGGTTTTATTACAAGGGGATTTCTTAAAGTATGAGAAGTAGCTCCAAGCCATCTCAATAACAGTAATTATTTCAATGTTTCCTGGTTGCTAGATAGAACACAGACCCTTGGAACTGTGCAAAAAATTAGCAATTTTGTGTCAAGTCAGCATGAAAATACCTTGGATTTCTCACAGAAAGGAGCCTTGTGTAAAATATGTTCAAGACTCGGTGAAACACTTTGTTCAGTCCAAACCAAAATGTTTTGTTTCATGCGAGGGAGTTTTTATCCTTGCAAAACGAATGTGGGTCAGTCCTGTTTAGCAAATCTTCTTTCAAAAGATGACAGAATAACTTCCCTTACTTTCCCAAACCTTACCATGGGAGGGGAAGGTGGGAGGTGTGTGTGAAACTTCAGTAAATTTGACTTCGTTTGTAAATAGTTTCCTTTCATCTGAAAGTGTTTGTTTATTTTTTCAGGCAAATAAACATTTCTACCAAACGCTTTCAGTCAGCTCTGTTTGGAGTCAATACGAGGTGTGAGCATCCATCATCCTGCCAATTGCAGTGAAGCCCCGTGACCGGTGGCCCTGCGGGGTCAGCCTGGGCTATAGGTGGTGTGCATGTGGCAGACATGCCGGAGGACTGCTAATTGCTTGGCTACAGCTCCTTTCCTGAGGTTTGGGTTGAAACGAATGAAAGGCTGGTGGTGCAAGGGAAGAAGAGCAAGTTCTCTTAGGGCTTCCTCATACCCGTTTCATGGGCTCCTGGACTCATTCCTGCAGAGGCTGATAGGGGAATGAGTATCTAAGGAACGAAGGACAACTTTGGGCTTTGCTATTTTTGTTTTGCTTCCAATGGGCTAGACCTTATTTCAGGCTAAAAACCTGGCCACGAGGAGCTCACTGTGTCAAGGTCAGAAGTAAACAACCACATTTCCCTGACAAGTTTATAAAGTATCAGTGGCATTTCTTGGATGTTATTTAAATAGCTAGCTACCTTGTTAGCAGATTAATTTAGCAAGGCACCTCCCACATGGCAGAACTGCAGAAGAAAACACAAACCTGCCCTCCTTTCAAGTTGAAGGGGCTTTTGAAACAAAGTTAGCTCAAGCAGCTGCACTTTGGTGGGGAATGAGGACAGGGTGTTGTGGACCACACACCTCCTTGGGGCAGGACGGCTGGAGGCAGCTGACCGGGAGTCAGCTCATGGCCATGTGAGCAAGTCCCCACCAAAGCCACACAATGTAAAAATGTTCCAGCCCTCAGACGTATCACTGAGGATCTTTAGGTATTCACCCCATTGCATCAAGATGAGCTAAGCTAGGCAGCTGGTGCAAAGCAACACGTGTTTGGCTTTATTTTCTGAATTTGCCAACCTGCATCTTAACAAATTTATTTACATATAAAAATAACACTGATGCTCAGAAGAATCAGCTGAAACTCTTTCAAAGGTTCATAGTAAATAACATTTCTACCTTTTTTCCAAATGATTCATTAAGCACGGTTTCTGTAGCTTTTTAAGCATCCTGGAAGTCTCTGAGGTTGACAGGAGAAAGGGCTGAAAACCAATTCTACCAGCATCTATTCTTGTCTTTCTCTAATGGCTTATAGATCTTGCTATTTCCATAAATGCTCTTTGAAGGGAAACTATGTGGGATTTTAATGGCTTTTCGAGTTCGTGTGGGTGTCACTTGCTTTGATGTATGCTAGATACAAAACAGTAGCATGACTGAAGGAAACAATCAATGGGTTTTAAGGTAAATGGCAAGCACTGTGTTTAGGAATACACCTATTTTGGGGTTATTGCACCCCGAACGCAGCAGTAGCATTGAGCTACCACTCTCTCATGTCTAAGGAAAAGTCTCTTTATTGCATTTTAGCAAGCATACTAAAGATGCATTATGCTTTTATAAGTAAGATGTGTTTGCTCATTAGTGACATGTTACTTATTACCTCAAACTTAAAAGCCATGCCTGGGGACAGGGACTGTACTCAAATCTAACTTGCAGCTAGATTTTCACAAGGCTTTTGACAGGAAAAATTCGTCAGGAGTTTTCTGGCTAAGGGACAGACAAGATCTAGCAAAGTGTTTTACTGTTGCAATATTCAAGATAAACCTGAGTTGTAGCACATGTGGGAGAAGTTCTAAGGCAAAATCACATCGGGGATGATTCTTGAAGAATATTTTGTGAGGAAATAATTGGGTTAAGGGGTTTTTTTTTTCAGCCTACTTTCTCGTGTTGATGGAATTCAGCTGTTACTTGCAGCCTGTCCCTTTTCACTGAGACACCAGTGACTGTAGCCTACCCCCAGCCCAGCCATACCCACCGCCCCACCAGGCACCGCTGCACCATACACTCACTTCTTCTAGCCTAAATCTGTCCACGTGTGTTCATGTCCCTGCACAAAGCACATATGTTATTTAAACCTAGGCTTATTATTTCATTTTTGATATCACAGTTGTGGGCCAGGGCTTTGAGGACTGTGCAAAAAAAATCAGTGCAAAACCAGCTGGTGCCTATGATCTACAGAGAGCTGGATGTTTCAGTCCCCTGACACAGAAGGTGAAACTGGGGGAAAAATACTATCTCGCTAAAGTTACTATTTTTGTTGAAACATATCCTCCCCTATTAGGTTTCCATGTATCAGGAATATCCAGACTCTGGTTGACAGCCTCAGTACTTTCAAAGTATCCTGCAGAGGTTTTGACTTTATCAAGGGGTTAGAAGTAACTAGATCGGGGGGTGTATATCCCCAATAGGACAAGCAGAACAAATGGGAGCGAGAGGGAGAGCATGGTTTCCAGCTGAATGTGCATAGCCGGGCTAGGCTTTAAAAGTGGGCGCAAGTCCCCACCGAGAAAGCAATTGTTGTAGTCTCAAACAGCAGATTTTCAAGTCCATTGCTGTGATTACCTACTAAATATATTTCCTTTACAAAGGAAACAAATGGAGAAACCTATACAGACAGATACAGAGAAGCGTAAAATAGCAGCTCACATCAAATCACTGAGCCAAAATGAGGTTTTGCTACATGTGTTGGACAGGAAATGTGCCTTATTGCTCTTGGATAAGAATCAAGATATGTTTTTTTTAACATGAGGTTTCTGACTGTAAGGGGTATACTGGGAAGAGGAATATCTGTAATTGGTTTTGGGCTACCTACAGAGACGCTCTTGAAGTTCGCTTTGACTAGCAAATTATCTGAACATTTAATCTTCACAGTCCATTGCTAAAAAAAAAAGAATACTGATCTTTTTGTATAGAGGGGAATAAGTATTTTGACCCATTTTGTGTAGGTGGCTCCGCTGTTATTGTGTCCATTGGAGGACGGAAAAATGCTGTTAACTGGGAGAGTTAACTAAATTTGGGCTGTGATCTATGACTTCTGACAACAGTCCTAAACAAAGCTGACATGGCATATGCCGAAGCTCAACTGATTGATCCATTAGTAACCCAGAACTCTTGACCCAGGGAAAAGAGTTGATTATACGAAGAGACGAGACTAAAAGGCAGCCCGGTGATTACATCAGCACTGACATCCTTTCCAGTGCATCCTGAGGAGAGGTGAACTTTGTCATCTTTACTTGATAGCTTTTTCATGCAGGTAGCGCTGAAAACATCCTCCCTCTGTTTACCTATTGTAAGAGATGCTGCTCTGTCCCTGCAGTATCATTTATCCTCATGAGGCTCTGTGCTGCCTGCTTGAATTTCAGTCTCTGAAATGATTACTGGTCCTTACTCTCTGCCGGAGCTGAGGATTGAGTACTGCCAGGAAAAATCAGCTCCACATTTCATTTCCATTTCCATATTTCTTTTAATATCCCTTGCACACAGCCCATTCATAGTTGAATCATGCCACGGTGCTACCAGTTTGAGGGGAAGAGAGGAGCAAAGAGCAGCCTAGTTGTGAAGAGGTCATGGGCAGAAGACCCCTTACAGGAAAGAAATGTCACACAGAATCACAGAATCACAGAATCACAAGGGTTGGAAGGGACCTCGAGAGATCATCTAGTTCAAACCTCCT
>NW_009258886.1:280380-285095 GCF_000687185.1 Egretta garzetta
GCAGGTTCACCTACAACAGGCTTCACAGGACATCATCCAGGTGGGCTTTGAATATCTCCAAAGAAGGATGTCCTGCTTTTCGTCTGCACTTTGTGACAGCTGTGTTGATTCTGAGCATGGAGGATGTAGGATGCTTTTTCCACACATGCAACAGCATATGTCTGAAGGCTCCGCACGTGCCAGGCTGTGGGCGAGCTTGCCCCAGTGGCTCGGCTCACTGGAGCACCGGAGGAAAGCTGCAGGGTGAGGCCAGGCACGACAAGGCCTGTTCTCGTGTGGTATGACACAAATGCATTGCACAGGCCCAAACCTGTGTGGCTTTGACATCCAACTTCAGTGGGGAGACAGCGGAAGTCATGCGAAGAGGCACGAGAAAAAAAGGAGTAAGCACTGGCTGCCGTGTTAAGAGGAAGAGCACGGAGGTGCCATCAGGACCGTCCCCCCCCTTATAAAAGAAAAATTTCCAAGAGCCAAAGCTGGGACTGGCATGGGCTGTGACAGAATTTGGAAACAGGGAGACCAGTCGCTGTGCTGGGGGAAGATGCCCACTGGAAGCGCTTGTCTCTGAGGGGTGCATTTACACAGGCAGCCTGGGACAACAGAGCTGCTGGGCTGGAGCTGGCGAGTCGACGTCATACCAAACAACTCCCGGTGACCCTCATGCCTGGATCCTCATGGGAATTGAAGCCTCTGTCCTCCTTCCTCAGCATCTGCAATACCTACCTGAGGGTGACACCCAAGCTGGGACAGGGCTGAGCAAAGCTGTACAAAAAGCTGAGCAAAGCTCCTGGGGAGAGCACATTGCATTTGCCATTGGTATGTATACTTCAGAGAAGTACTTTGACTTGGACAACCTCGTTACTAAGGGAGGGTCCTTTTTGGTCCTTATTTATACCTTGTCAATGAGCAGCAGTTTGGCCTCGTGTTTGGAAAGTTTTCGCCTTGTAATTTTTAGAAAGTCCCACCCATACTTGGCAACTTGCAAGGACACTCCTGGGACGAATGGTGCAGGTGGCCAGAAGGACCCATACCCAAGATGGGAGGTCCTGGTTGAGCCCTACTGCCAGTATTTGCCCCTGCCTCCAGCTGTCTCCTCAGCAGGACCTGGCTGCAACAGCAAGACCTGCACACGTGCTCTTCCACCACAAACACATCCATTTCGTACCAGTGACAAAATGTCCATGGGAGTATAACAGTGTGTTGTCACCGTCAGTTGCTGCAGCAAAGTTTAACTAATGGGCCAGGGGGAAAAAGGCTCCATCTTCTGCACTCGCAGGTGGGCTTAGTGCAGACCACGGCCAGGTCTGTGTCAGCTGCACAACTATGCTTCACATTGCAGCGGCTCTGACAAAACTCCGACAAAGATCCTGCAGATTAACTGCTCCTCTGCAGGTGTTTGCTGCCGATGACCCATGCGGGGCATCAATCCCAGGTGCCAGCTGCCATATGAAGGCACAGATTTGTGAGATGGCTCCGTGGTGGATGGAGTCGGTATGAATTACCGATGTGCTCCACAAACTTATGTGTAGATGGGTGGCATTTATTAGAAACTCTAGAACAGAGACCAAAGTGATTCACTAATATAGGAGTTTCCCAACCCATCGTTTAGGCAGGCCTCCAGCAATTCTGCTGCCACCCCTTCTTGTTCCCTGCTCCACTCCCCCCCTCCTGGTGGCAACCTGCAGCCCCCAAAGCCAGACGGGCCAGCACCCGCATGGTGACACTGCACCTTTTGCTCCCTTACTCCGACCCCTGCGTCCCGCAGTGGTGTTTGTGCCTCTCAGCACTACTCCTTCAATGAGAGGCAGCACTTGGAGCCCAGGCTTGAGGAATAGGAAATTGGGACAAAAAGGGAAGAATCCCATTTATTGCGCTTCTCACCTCAGCACAAGAGAGGTGTGGAGGAGACACAGCAGTAACCACTGCCTGGGACGGGTGGTTTCCCCAGCCACATCCAGCAGGGATCCCCACCACCTCTGTACTCCCTATCCAAGGCAGGAGAGCATGCTTTTGGGGTGCTCTGAGATGGTGGGAAAGCAGACAATCACACGGGACGGTGCTGCAGCTAGTGATTTTATATTAAATAAATGAGATATGTTGTTGCAGGTGCTCGAAGTGATCCACGCTCACATGCTCTTCTCACGGTGCAGATTATTAGGGTTGTTGATGTTCTTTTTATTACTGTGGGGATTAGGAGCCCTGATCACGGCCTGGCCTTGCGTTGTGCTATTTTGCGGACAGACCCAGAACAAAGACAGTCCCTGACGCAAAGGGTCGCCTGGAACTGGGGCAGGAGCATTTGGTTCAAACATTTCAGGGTGATTCTTTTGCCTCTGCCATGGTGCTGCTGGGGAGCGGTGGGTCAGCCGGCGAGACCTGGGGCTGGGACTGTTCGTAGGGACAGAGAACGAGGCTTTGCTGCGGGAGGTGGGCTTGCTCCTGCTCAGGGGTGGAAACTCAGCAGTGGTTCATTCTTTCCTTCCCCTCTCATTGCCAAAGGCAGATAACAAGCTCCTCTGGGGAGCTGTAAATGAGTATAATTCGATACAGGGCCCTATGTGAGCAGCAGCGCACTTGGCTTAAAGCTATCCCAGTCACGGCCAGAGGCAGGCATCTGGGATCAGTGAATAGACATCCTGATCTTGTGTAGAAATCTCATTGTGCCCCAGCCACAGTGTTCCACTTCTGTGTAACAAAAAGTAATTTGCTCAAATATTTTTGCACATTATTCTTCTGTTACAATAATTATTCGGTGTGTGCCAGCTGCCGGAGTCCTTGCACCTCTCCCTCTGCAGCGGCTGGCACTGGCTTCTCAACATCTCCTTCAGGATACTGGGGAGGGTCCCACCCTGGCAACTGCTGTGTTTATGCAACAGGTAACAGAGGAGAGAAATCCTCTTCTTTTTCAAGGTGCACAAGTTAATTTATGTCCAAACCTTAAGACACAGCATATGCAAATAAAACAAACCTGAAAATGGTTCTTCCACCTGTTCTTGTTCTCTCGGGTACAGAATTCCCTCTGCTCATTTTATATTTAAACTCTGGGATAAATTAAGCACAAGCAAACCAACAAGCGAGGTGCAGCTACCTCACCGTACTCTTCCCCAGTGGTTTCATGAGGCGAAGATAAACCTACGCCTCACTTAAAATCACCATAAACACTTGTAATATTGCAGATAGATCTGATTTTTTTTTAAATTAATAATACACTACAACACATCCATTTTGCGGTGGTGCAGAGTTTGGGCTTGCTGCCGTAGAATGCTTCTTAAATTAAGGTTTAGGTTTTTGCCCGCAGTCTTTCCTCTGCCCGCCCAAAGGGAGCACACTCCCAAAAAGGGTGGCCTGTGGTGCGGAGTGATCGTTCCTAATTGCATGTTGATAGGTAAGGAGCACAAAATGTACCGTGTCCCGCTCCTGCAGCTGGTCTCTACGAAAAAAAAGAAGCGTGAGCTGCTTATTATTTCTTGGAGAAGTTTGCTCTTTCTCCCAGAGAGAAAATAAGTTATGGTCTAACTGGTCTGAGCACTAAATCCGAGTAGTGAGGATCCAGCCAGGGATTCCTATTAAAGGGTTAGTATCCATCATAATTGGCTGATGGGGTGTTTTGAAACTCCATTAATCACCATGCTGGCAGCAAGCAAATTAGAAACTCTGTGTTCTGCCGCTGACTTCCCATTTCACCGAGCGAGTTAAATACAAAGCATGTGTTACTGGCATCAGCGATTTCAAAAGTGGGTGTTTCTCTGGATGTAAATGGTACTTAATAATGTTCCACCTTTGACTGAAACCAGGGCACGCCCTGCCATGAGGTTCTCATCGTCTAATTACACTTACTCAATCTGAACTCAGCGGGTATCGTGCAACTCGGGCTGGGTCTACCTGCCAGATTAACTCTTCGGTTTGTCTCGGCAGAAAACCTGTACCCCAGCCATCACCTGCGGGGAGCCCTGTGTTTCACGCGGACCTGATACAGGAGCAGCGCCAAGGGGCCAACACACGCCTGACGCCGGTTGCTGCGGTGACAGCCTTCAAGCATCGTGTCTTAGGATCATCCTCAGAAGCAAAAGCAGAATGAGGTAAAAAACTGTTGCCAGCTCTATCAGGACATTTGGTAGAGATAAGAGCCCAGCCTGTGCTCCAGGCCTGCTCCAGCCACTGTCTCTGCTCTCAGGCCCTCAGCAGTTCTCTATACAAATAAATAACACTCGACAGGGACCATTTGTGGACTCTGAGGCCAAGCAAGGTGCCACAGTTTGCTGCTCGCACGGCTAAATTTTCTCAGTCCCCAAAGCAGGGTGGATCATCCCTGGCTTATCCTCTCCCTGGCTGTTGCCTGGCTGGGTGCTAGCTGGCATGGGCCAAACCCACGCCATTCGGCATGCTCAAAATGCCATGGTATGGGCAGTCAGGGGCCAGAGCCAGCGCTCATGCCCTGACCCTCCTTTGTCACCTGGTGTAGATGCAGCCAGCGGTGCCAGATGTGGCTGGGTTCCTCACCAGCCTCAGCACTCACATAGCAGCCACAGTGATGCTTGCCCAGGGATGGGTGGGCACAGGAGTGGGGGGGCAGAGGCAGGGCGCTCTCCTGTGGGGCGGGATGAGACGCCGGTACTCAGCTTCACTTCGCTTTGCTTCTATAACCATAACCTAAAAACTTCCCAAGGTGAAGGTATGGAGAGGTACAGACATGGTTCTTCTCAGCTCCACCCCCC
>NW_009258886.1:285140-314246 GCF_000687185.1 Egretta garzetta
TTCCTGCCTGCGGATGAGGGAAAAAGTGCTCTTGATCCACCCACTCCCACACACGCTGCTAACGGTGCTTTGAGAAAGCCCTGCTCTTGCTCTCAAGGCTTTTTTTCCAGCAGTTTGGGATGCCAGAGAGGAGAGAGAAGCCCAAAAGAGAACAGTGCATGTCTCATGACAGTGGATGACATTTTAACTGATAAGGCTCTTCGCTCTGGTCTTCGCCTTGTATTTCGGCTGTTATTTATGAAGCTAATGAAAGCCGAGGAGCACGCAGCGAGCGGGCAGGTTCTCCAGAGATTTCCTTCCCTCTTAACGGTTCTCTGTGAGTAAATGCCTTGCCACTGAAAGCCCCCATGTCCTGGCACACGGGACGAGAGTGTCCTGCCTGCTGTGTGCAGCGGTACTACTGGCCACGTATGAAATAAGGCAGGACACAGCAAACTTAGCACACATCCCCCTCCCCGCCCCATTCCTATCCCCTAAGGAGGGAAAGATCTTGGCGGAAAGGTGTGAGGCTGGAGAGCTGTCCCTCTTGGATCATTTCAGTTTTAGCCACATAATCACCATAATAATGCTTTATAATTACATCTTGCATCTTTCATCTCTATATTTCAGCTGAAGTTATGAATGTTTAATTAAACAAGTCTCATAAATACCTTTTAGGGCAGGTTGGCATTCAGATGATATCGTTTGTCATGAGGGGTTTGCAGGGGCATATAATAGCAGGGAAAGTCAGCCCTGCAAAGCAGTACTGTACTGAGTAGTCCCAGCTAAACCGAGGCAGGCTGGTCTGTGCACAGCCTCATCTGCCCTGCAGAGCCTCATCTGGCTTAAGTGTGTGCCCAGAGCAGGGGGTAGCCTGCATCTCTCAAAGTGTCGTCCCTCAAACTACGGGGCCAAACTCGGCTTCCTTCGTGATACACCTCGGTTGCCAGCCAGCGTGCACTGAATGCTGTCTGGCACTGGAGGGATTCCCAAATGCATAGGGAGAGGAGAGTCAGGGATTGCAATGCCACGCAAGAGATCTGCCAAGCCTGCTGTGCCTCTGAGGCTCACTGGAGCGTTTTGGCCAAGTATAACATTGAAGGTGCCTCTCCTGCAGGATTAAGGCCTCCATCTTAAACGGCAAACCATCCATCAGCCTTGCTTTTTTCCTGTCACACACTTGTTTGCAGCAATACTCAAGCCCTTAAAACAAAGGACTGTCACTGCGGTCACTTTTGTGTCTCTTTTGTCTTCAACCTCTCAGTTGAAAAACAGTCATTGCTATCCTCATTTCCTCTGCCCAGGAAGGGATCATAACTTCTCCCAAGAAAACTCCCTTTGCTTGGCATACCCTGCACCCACACTGGAGCAGAGTGGGGCAGCAGGCAAGAGGGCTGTATCAGGATGGCTGAGCAAGATAGACAGGCCTAATTCGTATCCTCCAGAGAGAGATCCAGCATTGGGTTTTGGTTTATTTTTCCTGCAAGTTCAGATGCATTAGGAGAAAGGAGAGTTCGTGTCAAATATTTGTTGGCATTTTTAATATGAAAGAACTAATGAGCCCACTTTGCCATCTGCTCTGTAGCACGCAGCGAGTGAGGAGAGAGTCAGCTTGCTCATTACACCGATCACCAGGGTGTAAAGGGCTCAGAGGAGATGGCAGGGCCGCCTTGCTTTCCTGGGCACAAGCAGAGCCTCATTGGTGTGCGCTGCAGAAGTGCCTGGGGCTTTATTTAAATCAGGACTGTACTGCATCCATTTCAGCAAAGGCCCAGCTGCAGCAGGTAGGCACTCGACCAAAGGACGCACTTTTATTGCTGTATGATGAAAGTTAAGCTCCGATACCTCTTGACCCCTCGTCATGGGCTGGCAACCATGACGCTTGAAGAAACCTGCTGCAAAGAGACTGAGAACCTGCAGTGGTAGAAACAAATTTTACTTCTACACGGACAACATGTAATGCAGTGAGTGGAGAGCAATGAAACAGAGCTAATGGCATGCAGAAATCACGGGCAAGAGTGACACAGAAGTCATTAACTGTGTGATTAAGTGGATGACAAGCAAGAGAGACAAAACATTCCTTTTCAAAACTGAAGATTTATGGTAAGGGATGCGCATAGGTGGGCAGCCTATTAGGAAGAAAATCCTACCTGAAAAAACTCAGAGACTAAGTTTGAAGGGAGATCTCAGGTGGAAGTTTCAGCACAGATGGACACCCATTCCTACAACCCCAATGTGAGCCAGAGCCCTCCCTATAATCTTCTTTCTTCCTATCTCATTGCTAATACAAAATTATTTTAATCTATCTGGGAAGTTCCGCTACTTTCATTTCCAAATAATCTACAACTATAAAGGAATCAATATTACTGCTCATTTTAAATTATTTTGAATGGTACAAAGTTATATTATCCTGTAACAAGCGACAAATTTATCTACTGGCCATTTGTGATAAGGCAATCTTGTAAAGACTGCCCACAGAAAATCCAGGGCTTGCTTCTTAATGTTCTCACCTCCAAAGTTTTTTGGTCACCTTATTTCCTGTATCATAGCTAAAGGTAAGGTGGGAAAATATCGTCTATATATTTATTCCAGTTTTGCTAAACCACAGTTTACATAAAGCTTCTAAAGCCATCTTTCATGATATTTAGTAAACAAGTCTCTTAGCAGGTTTAATCTGTCTTGTGTATTTAATATCCTATAACCTACTGCAATGCTTAAGATTAAATCATGTTTGTATGCAGCAACAGAAAACATTTCCTTGCTAGAGTTGAAACTACCGGCAGGAGAAAAGTCAGAGCTGGACCCCTGGCAGCCACGCCATTTTACAGACTAACTCAGAGGTACTGGCTGTGCTCTGTCAGCTGAAATAGCAATATATCTCCAGCAGCCGTGCCCACTGCCAGCTGCCTCTTCGACAACAGGAGGCCTTGCAGGCGGCTGGCTGATTGCCGAGGGGGACGTGCCTGAAGGGTGCCTTGCTCTGGGAGGCAGGCGCTTATGGCCAGGGTCCCACCAGCTCCCAAGAGCCTCCTGCAATGCCCAAGCCAACATTTTTACCACCCTGCTGGCAGTTTTGAGATCTGCTACCACATCCAGTGCTGTGTTCTTCCCAAACCTACCTCTGAGCATGCATTTTTCACACGAATGCATGGTAACAGTCAAGCCCGGGAAGCGTAGCAGGAAACCTTGGTGCTGACATTCTGCTCTCTGCTTTACCAAGGCATGAAAATGGCGTTTCTGAGATTTGTCCTGATAATCTCAACCAAAATTGAGCTGAGCAATGGCTGGTGTCTGTAGTCATGAGAGCAATGCTTGTTTCCTTCACTTTCAAAATGAACACGCACATTTTAAGAAGGAAGGTAAACCCCCTAAAACGGCTTTGTTCTTCGTGCCTTTTGAGATACTCCTGCTCTAGGGCGTCTCCATCGTGCCTCTGTTAGCACAGGGCAATGAGTGGGTCTGCTCACCTGAACTGCTGACGCTGAGGATCCAGTGATCACATTAGAGATCCTGATGTCTTTATGTTAGATTAGGCAGGGACCCATAGACATTGGCAGTGGGAGTGCATCTTACTGCTTAGTTCATTCAAAAGAGTTCTCATGTGCCCTAAGACCTCTTTGCAATGTAAACCAAAGGGCAGGCAGTGGCCATGATCAGCAGATTTGCTTCAAAAGCACATGCCTGACCTGGATTAAAACATTTAGGAGGACCCATCTGTAGATTTAGGCTAAAGCTAACCTTGACACTCGGTCTGGATCTAAAGCTGGACTTGGGTCCATCTCCAATTTTAGTGTTGAGAGGCCTGGAGCAAGAAGAAGGGCATGAGAAACTGCCTGACTAGTGTTTTTAGAGGACTCATGAAATTTACAGAAATTGCTGAAAAATGATTGTCAGGACCTTTTCAATAATTTTAGCAGAAAACCCCAGTTCTATTCTTATTTGTGGACCTTGTAGACTTGCTACCTTCAGTATGAATAGCTGGGCTCTGAGTTCAGTTCAACCACTCCATGGAGCTAAGCACATGCCTGACCTGGATTAAAACATTTAGGAGGACCCATCTGTAGATTTAGGCTAAAGCTAACCTTGACACTCGGTCTGGATCTAAAGCTGGACTTGGGTCCATCTCCAATTTTAGTGTTGAGAGGCCTGGAGCAAGAAGGGCATGAGAAACTGCCTGACTAGTGTTTTTAGAGGACTCATGAAATTTACAGAAATTGCTGAAAAATGATTGTCAGGACCTTTTCAATAATTTTAGCAGAAAACCCCAGTTCTATTCTTATTTGTGGACCTTCTACATAGACTTGCTACCTTCAGTATGAATAGCTGGGCTCTGAGTTCAGTTCAACCACTCCATGGAGCTAGCCCAGACCTGTGTTTAGCAGGCAGAGAGGTTCAGTCAGAGCTCCTTGTACGACTGTCATGTGCACTCTTACAGCTTCTTTGCTTTCCGCCAGAACGTGGGGTAACTTGGCAGATTTTATGGATCCCCGGTACTTCTGTCATTGCCCTTCTAAATGGATTCCAGCTCTTAATTTGAAATTGAATCTGCCTCATCTTAAATCTGCCCCTGTACATTTTAAGCATACTTCAAAGTTTATTAATGAGCTTCAGTAGCCTTAATAAACCCAGGCTGTGCTGTAATTACAAATGTCTAAATCACTCGCGCTGAGTAGTTCAGATCTGCGCATTCAAGTGCGGATACTCAAAGGCATACTGCTGCGTATAGATGCAACCACACACATTCACCTCGTTTCTAGGGCTGCTCTCACAGCACTTATGGACAGAATGAACTCTGAGCCATGGAGTTGTTTCAGTGGAAACACGGATGAAATCATCTTTCACCTCCAGGTCACCAGTGTGATTCCATCAGAAAACAGCACTGCTGCTGACTGAAAAGTTTTCGGTCGGACACTGAGAGCTTAAGAAACCCCATGATCTCAGCACAGCTGTTAATAGAAAGCAAACCTAGCACTAACTCATGTCACTTTTGGCAGCCACAGCAGAAAGGCCAAACTCTCAAATCAGCATGGGGGCTGCACGGCTCTTTTAGCCTGGAGGTGGCTCTAGAGTGGGCAGTGCATTATCCTGGCAGGGTGGAGATTGGAAAAACCTCTGTGGCAACCCTTTGGACTATCCCTGTCCCTGGGTTAAAAGGAGATCACTTTTCATCTCATTCCATAGGCTCCCTATTTATAAAAAAGGAAAAATATAGGGAAAAGCGGCCAAAAGAGCCACTTGCAACTTTTATTGCATGTATTAGAACAAGCTGAATTCTGAAATAAAGGTTTGAACCTCCTGGGGCTGGATCTGAAACTTATTCATTTCATTCTGTCTGTGTTCAGGTAGAAATTCCCAGTGACCTAAGAACTGTGTCTCTGCAAGAGCTAAGGGCTTACAAAAGTCCTCAGAGTTTGGACACTTCACAGCAAAGTTTGCCTTCTCATTTCACTGATAAGGTGCTTGAGGCACTTTCTTTCATTCATACTGCTGATGTGCAAAAAATATTCCTCTTCTTTGGATGAATCCACCCACATTCTTTTGCTTGAACATCAGGGCAAAAATTAAATGACCATTCCTCTGCTTACCAGCGTTGTGCAGGAGGAGAATAGAGATCAGGCACTTCTGCTGCTCACAGGAGTGTAGAGATGTAAAGCCACCAACCTGTAATGATGATGCAGGCACAAAGAGCATGAATTTGCAATTCCATCCTCTCCAAGAATCTGCACAAGTTGTAGGTGCCAGCAGTTTTCTTCAGCTGGCTGAATGGAAAGGTGAAAACAAATGTGATGACCTTTTCCTGCCAAGGGAGGGAAGGTAAGGGTTAGAGAGATGCATTATTCAACAGCGAGTTTGTTTTCATGCCACATTCAGATCCAGGCACCTAGTTATGCCAAAAGCTGACAAAACTAAGGGCACTGGAACTGGGAAGAAGGGAGCCTACAAAGAAGCCCGTGAGAAGGACTAGAAGAGCTAAACCTACAGAGTTAGAGAGTAGGATGGGAGTCAGGGTCTCTAAGAACTCAAACAAGAATTTCTGGAGCGCCAGAATGAGGAAGGACTGATCTCTTACAGATGTGCAGCTCGAGGCTGGCAATACGCTTAGGTAGCTAACAGGCAAGCCACTGAATAGCTTTGGTTCTGAAGGAAATTTTTCAGCACTTACAAGGGTCCTTTCGAAAGTGTAGTCACTGGTATAGTGACTGGGGAGTGAGCTCACACTGCAGCTTCGACTCAGGACTCTTGTCTTTTTCTCAGAAGTCCATTCCCATAAAACCTGTGAAACCTTAATATTTTAGTCTGGGCAATGTGGCTGCAATTGGCAAATCCATTCAAAAGTCTGTAGGGGCACACACACATACATACAAAACAAGGCACAGCCTAAGCCTTGTTTCTGAAGAAAATGAGGTTAAAAAAACTTCAGGATGTAAAAATGAAAATTCTAAGTCTTGAAGCAACCAAGGTTTTTGAGTCCCCTGTTGGGACATAGGTTTTGAGACATTTTGGCCATGTCCTGAGCCATACCAACGTTTTGGTTGCTTCATTCCTTGGCCCAGAACAGCCCTCACTCAGCCAGCAGGTCCCATCATGTGGCTAATAACATACAGCTGAGTTTATTTAGGCTTCATACCTTAAAGGAAGGTCTTTTACATCTTAAGAGAGGTAGAGACTTTGTGTGTGAAGCTAGAAGAGGTTGGTTAATGGCTAACCTGTTTGATCAATGTGAGTTGTACCATGAGCACATTGTTTGGGGAACTCTTGTGGAGGGAATGCTGCAAACAACTTCTAAAAGACTGGGCTTTAATGTGGGTTAAGCCCTCTGTAAGAGGGAGGGGTTGGTATTCTCGGGTGAGCCTGTAATGAATGTGCCTGTCTGATGCCGGCCTTGTTGAAGGCCAATTCAGAAGATGAATAACTTTTGTTAAAGTGAATGGCAACGTAATTGCTTCCTGAGGAAAAGTGTTTGTGTGGGTGGTGGGAAGGGTGGAGGTGATGATCTCAAGTAGGGCAAGTAAATGGTAGCTCTGCTCTGTTGTCCAGTCCAACAGGCTTGCAATGAAGTTAAGAAAGGGAGCGATTGGCCTGGCTCCTGTTCTGAAGCTTCCCGACAGTCAGAGACAATATACTAGGAGTAACTAGGTAGTCTTCAAATGTGGTGGTTAGTCTCCAGTGCTCAGGCTCCCTGCAGCTGCAGAAAGGTTGGGAGGTGGCAGGGCAAGGGGAAGAGGTGCATGACATCTCGGGGCCGCTGATTTAGTAGGGCTCACGCGGCTTTGCCTGTTCATTGACCCAACCAGGTACTCGGTGTTCATTGACTCATCCTAGAGAAGCATTACCAATACGTGGCAGGCAATGCAGTAACACCGTGCTGCAGCTGGGTGCCTTTTTGTCTGTGTAGTTCCCTAGTGACCCCAGGCAGCCGGAACAAGTTGCTAGTATGCTGTCTTTATTGGGTTTTGGTGTTGACTTACACTGGAAGAGTTAAAGTCATAGTAACAGCTTCACACTTGGATGTGCCTTCCTTTGTTATTAGTACATGTATAAATGGGGCATAAGAACTATAGGATTACTCTTCGCTGCTTCTCTCAGCAAACTGGCTCCTCAACCCAATATTACTTCCTCCTGCACCTCCTTGTCTCTATTCTTTGTTCCCTACCCCATCTAGATCATTTAAAAGCCATATTCAAGCCCTGTTAAGGTGAAGGAAAGGTGTTCAAGTGGCCATCCATGGGAAGGGTACTGTACTTCATGGAAGAGTTACCTTATTGAATTCTGGGTTTGAGTGTTTTTTCTTTTTTTTCTTTTTTCAGTTTCCCCCCATGGGTAACTATCAAGGGCAAATGGAAGATACTTCTCTGAAATGAAATATTCCCCTGCTCCACCATCCTGAGTGGGTTTTGCTCATCTCCTTTGCTGTCAGTCACTTCTGGGCTTGCGTGTTCCTTGCTCCCTGCCAGGAAATCCTTCAAACACTGTAACGCAGGCATTGGTGATCTACAAACTGCCTCTTATAAACCCAGAGAGGAGGAAACTCACACAGGAAAAGAAAAACAGGTAGTAACTGAGTCTTTGCTGAGGTCTTTTCTCACCTGCAGTTGAAGAAATGGATCTGGACAAGCGATCTTTGTCTAGCAGCTCAGAAGCTGAAAGTAAGTCCAAGGCCCCTGTATGCTCTGCTGCTGGCTCTCATATAAATCACTTGACCAGCCTCTATAAAAGCATCATGTTTGCCTCTGCCTTCTGTAGACACCATGCCTTAGGGCTTCACTGCTGGAAGAGCATGCGCCTTCCTCATGCAAGCAAAGCTCTGGCCCTAACTCCCACAGACATACATGGATATATAAAGTGCTTTCAGACAGGGAAACACATTCCTGGCCTCAGGCACCCAGGGGTACCAAACTGCTGACGGAGTGACTCAGCCCACCAGATACTTGACCAGAAAGCCCAGCTGGGCCCAGCACATATGATAAAGTGTGCAAGATTCCAGACTGTCACAGCAGTATTTCTTTTGGACTGTATTCTTCACTTCCAGTTTGGGAAAAATGCTCAGTAAATAGGCCTCAAGCAGAGTCCAGCTCATGCAAGGGCTGGCAGCTCTGATAACCATGCTCTCTCTCGCAACTCATACAGGCAGAAAGCCTGTTTCTACATGTTGTACAGTCATTTCCACTGCAGCCGTGGGAGAGTAAAGTCTCTGCTGTGTTAGCCTGCTGGTGTTTGACAGGCACCTTGCACTGAAATACGTCGGATGTGTGATTGCAAGGGTGATGCTGGGTGATAGGACTAAGAAAGTTGGAGAACATTTGGAGGAAACCCTGTAGGAAATAGAGGATAGTGGTGTTGCCTGCCAGAGGTTGATGTTTCTTGGAATGTACTGGAATGGAAGACTCCTCTCTGGTGCAGGGAGGGGTGGACAGCAGGGCAGGGAAAGGGGTGTCTGGGCAGGGCAGGGAAGGTGTGTCCACACCATGCGCTGCTGCTCCAGAGCTGCAAGCAGCAGAGCCATCCATGGTGATGCTTCACCCACACTGCTGAGATCTGTGGAGCAAGAAGCCCTTAAGTGGCTGCGTTGCTCTCAGCACCCAGGCTGCTCTCTGCATCTGGCACTTCACGCTCATGCTGGGGGCATGCTCTGAAAAAAGTAATACCAGAAAGGCTCAGTCAGCTCTGGTGTCCTCAGAAGTCTCAACTCATCACAATGAAAACAAAAGGTGGTGTCGCATTCACCTGTTCATCCTCTTATCTCCAGTGATAACAGCTCTTTCAAAACATGCACGAAGCTCCAGGCTGCTGGCTAAATCCTTTCTCTCCTTCACTCCTCTCTAGGTTTTAACTATGCCCAGGTCTGAGATTATTCAAGGTGAATACCCTGTAACAATGATTCTCTGGCAGCTTGTTAACCAGTGAAAGCCTGCAGTAGCCCACAGTATAGTGGTGTTTGGAGAGAGGTGGAAGCGTGGCTGGCAAAAAAAGTCCCGAGGTAGTCTCCACCAACAAGATGTTTCAGGAGCCTCAGAAGAAGCAAGAGGAGGGTCTGCTTCATATGGTGCCTTGGTAAGGTGCATAATGATGCCACAGGTTGTAAACCTTTAGCATCTAATACGTGAGTCCAAAAAACAGTTGGAGAAATATAGAGGGAAGGGGTGATGTGGGGAATCCAAATACAAAGAAATTACTTTGGGTTCTGGAAATCCCACAGTCCCAAGCTGAGTTTGAGAGACTCTGCACAGTAAGTATCTCTGCTGGGCTTGTTTCTACCTAGGTATCTGCAATTGCTGTGTAAGATACTGTCTAGATGGACATTTGGCTATTCCTATGTTACGTTTTTATGTAAATATGGCTGCCTTTGAATGGCAAAATCCACAAAAAAGAAGGTGACAGCCTGGGTTGTTTCTATTTTCCTAAGGTATTGAGAATTGGAGCCAGAGGAGGGAGAAAAGCTGAGCTTTCCTTTGCCCTGCATATGTAATTGCAGGGTATAGTAACCTAATGAAAAGAACCAGTGCAGGAGTTTAAAAGGATTAGCAACCTTAAATGCCACTTACAGTGAACCATGAAATGCTGAAAACTCTGCACAATTTCACCAGAACAGCACGTCTCTGGCTTTCCTGGAGAAAACCTCCTGGCCTGTCTGAGAGCAAATCCTGGAAATTCCTCTGTGTTTAACAAACAGGTCTGTTCACAACGTGCCATCCTGCTTGTTCAGAGGGTGTTGGAGACAGGGAGTGGTAGATACTGAAGTCATTGGGGTGAAATACATGGCATTTGTGGGGGCTGATGCTGCAGCCATTCTCCTTTCCCCAAGCACCCAGATGAGGGGCAAGCCATGGTCCAGGCCAGATACACCATGCAAGTGGTCTGGCAGCCTGTGTCGGTGGACTTTTGTGACCCTAACAAGCATGTGGCAGGACTGCCAGGCTTGCACCTGGGGCCCCGGGAAAGCCACTGTCACATGGCTGAAGCAGTCTTGGACCCTCCTCTCATAAATACCAAAGCAGTGTGTGTCAAGAGATTGGGACATGCATGGTCTACGCTACACAATAAGCTTCAAACTGGCCTCAGTTTAATGGAAGTTTGAGACATGAGAGGAAGGGTCAAATCCAGAAAAGTACATTTAGAAATACAACTGCACCATTTTTTTTTTTCAAAGTTGTAATCTGCTATTTTCAGAGGGGAGGTATGCCTGAAGACATCCAGCTTTCCAAACCGAGGGCTAGCATTAGGCTGGGCATATAGTGTTAGGCTGATGCATCCCTCCTCATCTGTTGCGCTCTCTGCTGCCTTTGAGGGGTGGATAGGGAAATGGGCATGGGCAGAAGTCCTCCAAAACGAAAGAAAGAAGAATTTAAAATGAAGCCACAGAGCAAGAAGTTGCTTTATTTGTACTGTGAGTGTAATCTCTAGGTAATCCCATCGTTGCTTGCTCTAAAGCAGCAGGCTGATGTGCTGTATTACCACTGTAGGGGTGTGGGAGCTGCAGCATCAGCTGTCACAGCAGAATTATTTTGTGGTTTCTCTGAGACCACAGGTTCTTCAGTGCTCCCTCTGGTTGCTTCTGGGGCCTGAATATGTAGTCCTAATACATCCTCAGCTGAAATGAGGAGATGTAGGAAAGAGGCGATATGATGAGAAGAGCAAGATCAAAACCAGTTCTGAAACCTGCCCCCTGCCTCAAAGAGGAGACCAGTTATCCAAGCTGAGTTGGAGCATGTCCTCAGGAGCCTGGAGGAGAGGTCATGGCAGCTCACAGCTGGAGCCCGAGTCATCTTGGAAGCAATTCCTTCATCTGTTGGTCGCATTATCTGTAAATGAGGTATCTTGTACAAGGCTTGTACAATACACTGGGACATGTGGTAGTCAGGTATGGGGCATATCTGCTGCATTTAAAGACTGATTTTAACCATAATGTGTCTCATTAAAGCAGTTGCCATATTCTGTGTTTTGTAGGACATGTTTGCTGCCATACAGCCATGATATACCTATCAGAAGGGAGCATATTTTTTGTGTAGCTTTTCTTCTACGCTATAGCACTGTTCCTGACACTTAGTGCCTAAACCCATTTTGTATGCATCAAAGTTCTCGGTGGTTAATTTCTTTGCAGCCCATAGAGGAGCCGGGACATAAAACACCAGGCTGTGGAGGATGCTAAAATGGAGCTGTGTGAGAAGAGCTCCTGCAGTGAAGTTCCTGCAGGGCTTTTACTTGGACATTGCAATTGGCAGAAGAGGGGTTGAATGCTTTGCTTGTGCTCTCCAGGCTAAGTATTCTGAAGTCTAGCCCCATCTCATGGAGCTTCTTGAAGACCAGCTTGTCCATCTTTGGAAGAAGCTTTATAAAACTGTTAAAGTCTTTTGACTAAAGGCCCTGGAGGTATAAGGTATTATTATGATGCTATGTAGTCATAGAGATTTAATTGAAGGTATTTAACTGCAGTGGCTGTAAAACAATTGAAATTATACTTGACCTCCTCTTTGGAGCAATGCTTTCAGAGAGATTAATAAGGTAGGTAATGCTTAAATTCTTTGTGCCTTTCCTGAGGTTTTCTCCAATACACTTAATGGGGTTTTCACAACGCAGCCAGACTGGCAGGTATAAGGAATTCTAGTAATTATGCCCCCTAAATTCCTTGTGCTTCTGTCCAACTGAGTATGTCTAGGATCAAAGTAAACATTATAAAAACTGTCTGTAAATGATGTTCTCTGGAATGATGTACAGAGAATCTGGCCTGAAAAAAAAATTAAAATAATAAGTAGTTTTCCCAGTAAATCAGGGCCAAGACAGAGTCCCAATAGATTCTTACTGACAAACCCCTGCATGTGTGTGTTTACAGGTTACTAATTCAGTCACAGGTGTAGAAATTCATGTGGTCTCCCAACTTAAGAATTAATAATGGGCCAACCAAAGAGACTTGTTAATGTAGTCTAGATGCTAATCTGAACTTCGGTTGAACCTACTGGCTCGAGTAATCTGCCCAGCAATCTCGAGGAGAAGAGGCTTTTTTTCTCATACAGGGCCAGCCTAAAAAAATGTAAGCTAACCTCTAACTGAGATGGTTATGGAGCAGAAGTTTTCCCTGGGAGACAATTTGTGTGGGCACGTGTGGAAGAGCAAACAGGCACCTAAATGGTGTCTCTTTATAAGGGGGGCTCCTTGTCCGGTCCCATGTGTCATGGGACAGGCAGTGGGAAGCGCCCGGTCGCAAGCACATCCCACCTCAAATGGGGGTGCCGAGGCGCCTCCTTTCTCCTGGTCAATGTGTTCCTGCTTGTGCACTTCAGCTTCTCTTGGGTTAGACAGTAACTGGGCAGGGACTTATGCCTAGGCCACCTGTGCCATGTTCAGTCTCACTGAGGCACCTTTTAATGGACCTGACTTAGTTCCCCAAAGTGAACCAGAGATACCTCCCTGTCCGAGGACAAATTGCACCAGATGGCTTTGCTGGGGTGGCCAAGGTCAGGAGCTAGTCCTTGTTCCCAAAATCTTCCTTCCTTGCCGATTGTGGTTCTCCTCCTCGAGAAGCAGGTAAAGCTAGGAAGGGCTTCTGGGGCTTGCCCAGTGTCATGCAGGAGACGCGGACAAAGCCTGTGTCAGACCAGACTCCCAGCCTTGTGTATCTCCCACGGGAACATTATTCCTGTGCTATACAAATAAGAAGCTGAGCTCTTGCAGTGTAGTCCTGGAGGTTACAGGCGAAATTCCCATTGATAGCAATAAGACTCACAAGGCAGGGTCAGAACCACCTACTTGACTTTGAGAATTGGTCACAGACGATGAGACAGGTGTCGCCCCTCCCCAGGAGTTAAGGGTGGTGGAGTAATTTGCCGATGCTTTCTTGGAATAGTTTCAATGAATTTTGCAAAGACCTGTTTAAATAAAATATTAGATACACTTTTCCTTAAGGTTTGCAGAGGGGTCATGATTATTTTCACTCTCAGTTATAAGTCTAAGAATAATCCCTTACTCCGTCATCCTTGGCAGGAAGGGAAGCAATATACTGGCTTCAGAGGCTAGAGAGTTACCTGTTTATTTTGAAATAAATGTTTATCCATGCTATTCCTGACAGAGCACCAGCTTTCCTGTTCCACCCTTACCATTTCATGTAGGAGGGTCATGCACTTTTGTCCTAGTTAACTCAAGTCCTGCAACCATGTAAGTTTGTGACATTTTATTTCATATTTTTTTAGGTCAGACCAGCCTCATGTGACTGTTTCAGTAAATACGCAGTTGACTGAAAGCCACTCATCTTCATGTGCGGCAGGCATGTGAGGCAATGGGAGTTGTTCTGTTGTTTATCCAGTATTCCTTGTGAAGTCATTATTGCTCTTCTCCCACCGTCCACACTCGGGGCCAAACGTTGCCTTGTTTCTGACTTGCAAAACAAAAGGAAACAGAGGACAGTACGGGCAGGGGAATGAGTCTTTCCTCATTCCTCTGGCACGGAGCCACAGCTCAGGCTTTCTGCTGTATCACGGTTATGTGCAAGGAAGATGGGAATCGGCACTATTCCTGGCCCTGTCGCAGGCTCTGGGGACCTATTTCCTGGCTGCCTGGAAACTCCATGGGTTCACCGTCACATTTCTCTAAGGAGGTAGCAATGATAACATCCTGAGGTGCCGTTTCATGGCACGCTCTCCGCGAGCGATGTTCTGATGAAACGAAGGCACCAAGCTCCCCTTTCTGGCACCACCCGCTCCCAGAGAGCAGCTTCCAGGCTGCACTGCTGTGGTTATGACCTCTAGCACTGCGTAGCTTCCAAGCCTGCTGGTATTTTTTTGTATCCTCTGCTGGAGAGGACTTTGATTATTTGATAAAACTATGGACAGAGCCTGTACAAATACATGTACTTTAAAGGTACATGCTTTGAGCAAATGGCAAATGGTCGGGGAAGAAGAAACCACTCAGTTAGATTCAATTTGATAACTTGTAAATTTTGCTCCCCTTATGATGGTTAACAGGAATGGTCTAAATATTTCTTTCTTCCTTTATCTTCTATCCTGCCTGAGGCTTTTTCTCCCTCCGCTCTAGCAACTCACCGCTGAACCCAGTGCCACTTCCCAGGCACGAAGCTTTTCTTCAGCACAACAGTGTTCCTGCCTCATCCTACCCTGCTTCTGTGTCTGCTTGCTGGGACCTCAAGGTGTGAGTGACCCTCGTGCTCCCTTGGCTGCTGGGGGAGTGCTGGTAAAGCCGCTCCGTGGGACTCTGCGCAAGCGAGTGGCTGTGCCCAATGTCATTGCACACCACGCAAGGGCCAGGCAAGAAACACATCCTTCCTCTGGCAAAAGAGCAAGAGTTCAGAAGTGTTCCCTGCTTCTGCTTGGGCTGAAATGAAAAGCTTTCCAGGTATGTTCCCTTCCTGGAATGAGGCAGGAGCCTGCTGGCTGGGGCATTAGCTGGGGATGCGGGAGACACATGCACAAATCATCTGCGTAGGTGATTCAGTCATGGGCTGGAGCTTGGCTTTCCCACATCTAAGGCGAGTGCTCTAAACATGGAATCTCTTCTGCAGTGGCTGAATTTTGTTTTTACTTTCTTGCATCCTTATTGAATACGGCCTCAACTGAGATGCCTCGTTTTGATGACTCTTATTAAACAAACCTTACCGATTTTCCTGATCAGTGCTTCATGCTCTCTCTCAGCTTTGCACCAAATACATTTGCCCAGCTGGACAGTTTCATCCCATTACGAGCACATATGTGGTTACCTAGGACATCAGTATTTGCTAGGCTCTTCACAGCACTTTGCTCTTGACCGGAGTGCCACATTGAGAAGCTTTCATCATCCGATCCTCACCTTTGCTGGTAACAGCCAGGCAGCCTGCCCTGTGCAGCCATCTTTGCTTTCAACATGATATTGTACCACCCAAAGCATAAGACATTCAGGTAAAGTTTGGGCATTTGAGTTTTAAGTCACTAATCTTGCCAATAGGCTTTCGTGCTAGCCCCTGCATGGCATTCAGCTCCTGACTGCAGCTTAGCGCACCAGACTCGGCTCTCATCTGGCCCATGAGCAACAGGGATCGGTGGCCCTGGGATGACACATGATCTGTCATCTACCACATCTTTTGTCATCTTTGCTTTTCAGCTCTCTTGAGTAAAAGACAGTGAGCAGTAGCCTCTTTCTCAAAAGCTGTAGTATATAAAGCAATAAGAAGTGCCAAACCTGCTGATGTTTAACTAGTCTTGGAGCAGAGGTGTTTTGTTTTTTTTTAAATAAAAAGAACTTCAACAAATCCCTGCTCCAGCTGTGACTGAGTTTCAAGTGTATGCAATAGGCCAATGGCTTTTCTAGAAACAATAACCCATATCAGTCAGTGTCTGCACTAGCTTTGACTAAATTGCCTGGAATAGCCCTCCCATCATCTAAATTTAGCCTTTAAAATACAGCTAAGGAATGCTGGGTGGCCTAGTGAATAGCTAGCCCATCCTCCTACAGGATCCTGTCTCTGAAAAGTAAATTGCGTATGAGCACCAATACCGGATCTCAAAAACTCACTCAACTGCAAGCTTTAGCAGCTTTAATCTGGCTTAAATTGGCTTTGGCTATTTTGTTTCCCTGGTCTATTTGTCTCCAAGGCCTTTTTTATGATGTAAAATATAACAAGATATTTTGCTGTGAAGTGATTTTTAGTTCTGGCTTAGGTAATGGTAGCTATACATCCTGAGAGATGATCGTATAATGTAAAAATGAGCATACAAATTACACGGCAAGGAAAAAAATATTTAACCTCCTTTCTGTCTCTTCCTTCCCAACTTAAATTCTAATACATGTACTCCATATAAATTCCTTTACAGCAATAAAGAACCAGCTACAGAAAAGAGAGGCATATTTCCCTAATGATTGTGGGAACACACCTGAGCATAGAGTAGAAATCAGAGGTGTATATTGGAAGCAACATGATGCTCGCCTCCATAGATATTCAACAAGTAAAACCAAAATGAAAGGGAATAGACCTACCAGCTGCTTAGATTCAGTGGTGTCATTCCTTACATGCTCTTCAATAAGTTTACAAAGAAGTGTGGGCTTGGATTTCTGTGAAATTTATCTTTCTAAGATTATGCAGGAGGTTGGAAAGGAAGGAAGGATGGACATCAGAGTTTGCCTGCAAAATAACTCTCCTTACCCCCCTCCACCCCCCTCACCACACAGCAACGTGAGATATCAGTGGCAGAAGGTCATGCAATTGCCGTAATATTATCTGCTGTGTCTTGGGAACTTGGCTCCTCACAGAGGGAAGGTGATAAATTAGACCTCATCAAAATTCCATTCATGGAAAACTCCAACATTGCTAAATCTGGAACCGGGGAAGTAAGCTCTGGAATTTCCCAGAGAAAATAAGTTCTGGAATTTAAGTTTTTTTGAAATGAAATGCTTCTCCCTGGCTGAATTCTGCATGTTGTTTCCCCTTAAAAAATCTACCTGAAAAACAACTTGTGCCCAGTTCCTGCATGCCTGGGAACCTGAAACTCTGAAATCCCTGGCCTGAGCTGGCTCTGCAAGTTTCCAGGCTCGCTAAAGTGCAGCTGTGAGTCTGAAATTCCTGAGTGAGATGTTTCTGTGGCAGGGTCACCATGAAACTAGGTACTCTGGAAGCATGGATTGTCCATCAGCCTGCCCCATGGACTAGCAGGAAACCTAACTGAGTGGCATTTTGTCAATAGAACATGGTCAAAACTGATAAACTAATACAGTACCTTTTTAGTTTTGATTAGTCAGGTTGGAAAATTTCTAACCAGGTGTACCTTAGATCTTTGTGATTTCTGCTCATTCCATCAAGTTCAATTCACATGGCCAGGACCCCTCAGTGGGTTTTGCCTCTCTCGTGTATGAAGCCCTACTTCACATGTTCCACCTCCATGCTAGAAATATGGATTTACAGCACAGACCGCTCCTTATTGGCAGGCTTTGGTTGCCAATGTTTAGGTAACAATGGTGGAGCTCAAAGCAAGGGTGCTTTGGTACCTGCTTTCACAGTCCACCGAGCCAAATGGACTTCTTAATTTCTCTCTGAATATTTACAGCCTGCTGTACATCGTGTCAGGCAGTCTGGGCTGCACTGCTCCTGCCGGGTCGCACTGGAAAGTTTAGCCTGCAGTCTGTGGCACAGTTAAGACATCATGGATCCAGGGCTAAAAGTTTATGCCTTGCTCAAGAGTCTCTCTGAAGACCGTTCCCAGTTAGCAATAGCTAGTGACTTTGAGGCAGACAGACGTGGTGTTAGCAGCCTCAATTCTCTATAGAAACTTGTGCACTTTAGCAAAGAAAAAGCCAGCCTTGGTGGATTAGCAACTATGGCATAATTTACAACAAAGTGTGTTTGCTTTGAATTAAAGATCTTTGTTTCATTAAATGCGGGCACTTCCCAGCCTAGGCATAACCCGTGGAACTAGAGATTTGGAGGTTTGCCTATTAGAGGAGGACAAACTGTGTACCCATCCCCCAGCCAAACGAATGCTGGTTTTCAGCGGCAAAAAGGTAAACACATTTATCGTCAAAACATGAGGCTGGAAATGCAGAGAAGTTCCTTGCTGGGATATAGATTCCCCTATTTGGCATTACCTGAGAAAATGAGGCTCGGGATGTATATGAGAGAGGGATAACATGTTTTTTTCAGTGGATGGTTGGGAAGGCTTAAAACCCATTAGTGTCTTTGATTAGGTGAAGTGTAAATGTCAGTAGCACTGGTGATTCCTGATTCTACCAAGAAGTCAGCTGTTCCTTCTCCATTCACTCTTGGGATCTATACCAAGCGCTGCCCAACATCACAGTGCTCCAGAGCACCACGCCTTAATGTGTCCTTCTGGAAATGCCAGTAAACGGAAGAATAGTTTTTGTGTTAATTACATACTTTTTTTTTTCCTAAAGCAACCAGCAAGGTATCACCATAACAGAGGAACAATACATCACTTCTTGGACTAGGGCCCAGATGCTTTCTGTGGTGGTAAATCAACCAAAATGCATCAATGATGGCATTACAGTGGGAAACATCTCTAAATTCTTTCTAAATTCTGAAGCATGTTCCTGTAAATTTAGCTCCATTGGCAGTCATTTTGCCAATTCAGTTCTAAAGGTCAGAATCAAAATGTTGCGCTAGACAGTGATATTTGGAAGACAGGATCCCCAAAAGCAGGTTTTTAAGACATATTCAACAAATAGGTAGGCAATGGTTTCTAGGTCCGTATTAAAACAGAGGGGCCTTTTCTTGTTAGAAAGCATTCCTGTTTAAAGGGTGACATGAAATGCAGTGAGGTACATTAGTTGTCCCAGCCAGCTTTCATTAATGATCTACATTTAACTTCCATCCATATGAAATATGGCTTTCTACTTGTGGCACCTCCATAAGCCACTTCAAAGTTTGCTTAAAATCCCATAACATCCAGAAAGACATAGGCCAGGTCCTGGAATGGCAGGAGGAGAGAACAAAAAAAAACCCCAAATGGTGGCCCCCTGTCCCTTGGCAGATGATGGGGTGCTTGCTGGTGCCTCTCCGCAGGAGTGCGTGGTTTAGCTCGGGGCAGGTCTCTCCGGGGCTGCTCCGCCTGTGTCTGCCTTGCCAAGGCAAAATCCCCAGGAGCGCTCACGCTGCAGCTTTGCACGCTCAGCCCTCACCCTCTTCCTTCAACAAAAGGCTGTATGTACCCCTACCGCTCCCATCTGGCCTTCGGCAATTAATCTCTGTGCCTCTAACTGCAGCACATTGTGTGATAATTCGTTATGTTAATCCCATGTGTCAGCGAGCCACTTAAAGGCTTCCTGGGACGCAGTTCCCTGCTCCTCTTTTGGAATAAAACCTGGCTTTTCCACTGATACCTATGAAGAAATAACACCATTCTCTGGCTTTTGGATACACAAGGCTAAAGTTTGGTTGCTCCTTTGCCTATAGCACCATGTTCTTACTTAGTTTCAAATTTTAGAATACTAGAATTAAGGGGACCTAACTACACATTTGAATCTGCAAAGCTCCCCTTCCTCTTTTAAATGCAAATCTCTAGGGCAGGGGCGGTAAGGAATTAAACATATTTACACTATTACAAGCCGCTCTGTGAGCAGCAGAGCTAATGAAGCCTGGTTTTTGTCCTGTCTGCACCCGGCTGCTGGTTCTGATGAATCTTTCAGGAGCACCTTTGAGACCATTACTGCCTTCGGTAGAGTTTAAGATCACCCAGCAGGCTAAAATATTGCTGGGGGGCAGGATGGATGACAGACAGACAGAAGGGGAGGCAGTGAAATCAATGACACGTCCTTTTCTTGTGAAAGCAAGCTGGAACCCCTTCTGCCTAGGCACAGCAAATTTAGTCACCTTGCATTATCAGACCTAGATTCTGGTCCTCTTCCCTTTCCTTTCCCACTTAATGGAGTCGTAGTGAGAACAGGAGCGGTTTATAAGATGGTGCGTTCTGGATGCTGGGGTCAGGGAGATTTAGGACAGCTAAACTGGTATGGTCTGAAATAGGGCTGTGTTTTCCTGGCACTGATGAAAAGAGCTTGTTGCCGCCCTCGGCATGTATCCCTCGTGGGCAACTCATTGCTCTCCTGTTGGGTCACAGCAGATGGAAAGAGCATGGCAGCGCTGACCCGCCGCCTGAGCACACGCTTTGGATTTAAAGAAGGAGGGGAGGGAGGGGGTCCTGAATCCATACAGAGAACAGTTCGTACCTGGTGCCTGCAGCCAGTGCCTCCAGGCTGGGGATCCATGGCCTGAGAGGGAAGCAGCTTGAGCTGCTGCTGACTTTGGTGTCCTACAGCCTCCAAGGGCTGCTGCAGATCCTGGGGCATTTTTCTCAGTGCTTGGCCACTCAGAAGCTCTTAAATTGGGCTTCAACACCTCTCAGTTGCCCAAGGATCACCGTGGATCTGGAGTGAAATGCACACAGTGCCTCTCCTAGAGCTAAACCAGGCTTTCCTGAAGCCTGCAGCAAGCCAGGGATGTCCTTCAGCTGGGTCACAGCAGCTTCGGGTCACAACTAACAGCGGTTTTATTTTGGTTCTCCGGGCAGCTGAATCCCACCCCCCTCAGGTCCGTAATTAAATGAAAAAAATGGAGGAAAATGATTAAGCTAATCCTGGGTATTTTCTTTCTTTTTTTTTTTTTTTGGTTTTTCTCTCTCTGCTTTCAAAATTTCAACTTAGCTACAATTCATTTTAAAGCAAATAGGGAACGTTTGAATGCTGAAATGATGGTTCGATTTTTCTCCTTTTCTTTCCAACTAGATTAGTGGGGCCATGATCTGCCTGAACTGACAAATGTTTTCAAGTGCTCCAAACTTGCTCTTTTTCTTCTTTTTAACTGAATGAAGTATTTCTCTGGCGTAGTCTTATCTAAAACCAGCTAAGCAATATAACAACGTTTCACTTGCTTCAGCTAGCCATTGGCATAAAGACACAGTTAAGGATCTCTTTGCGACCATCTCTGGTTTTGTTTTTAAATTAAGGTTTTCTCCTTAGGGCTATTGCAGTATTGATATTCCACAGACAAGGAAGAATTGCATGCAGGACTACAAAAACCTGCGAAATTGCAGGAGGAGCCGTGGGCTGAATAATATGCTCCAAATATGCTCTATAACATCATAAGGGTAGCGTGTTTCCGTCTCAGAATGAGGAATGGGTTTTCCAAAAGCACTAAGCTTGGGCCCAAAAGTTGAACTCCAAGCAAAATTAAAATAACAAAGCTCTGAGCTTTCCTGCAATCAGCCAGCGACTTCAGCTCTTGCTGCTTTTAGCTTCACATCAAGCTTCCCTACCAAGTGTTTACATGCATCTCTGCTAATCAGGCAAACACAGAGCCTGCAAATGAAAGAGCAGTATCCTTGCCGTCAGTGGCTAGCACAATAAATCCAGACTGTCCACTTTAAATGGCTTTAGGTTTGGTTTCCCAGCCTTCCTCCTTGCCTCCTCCCTGCGGCTTCTCAATCTTAATGCAAAAACAGTAACGGGCTATTCCTTAAGGCATTCTTCCTTAGCATATCGTCCCTCCCAAGAAAAGCTTCCCTGGCTTTGTTTTTCAACCAGCAGTAAATGAGGGAACAGAAGGGCTCGTTAATCCCAGGGAGAGGCTGCATGCCCAGCAGGGACACAGAGCAAGCTGGGTGGCTCCCCGGGCCAGCCTGGCCAGGAGGCATCAAAGACCAAGAGTCCACTGACAAAAGCAGGGGTCCCCGGAAACGTTGCTTGAATGCTTTGCTGGCTGAGAGGGGTCAGTTGCCTACCATGCTAGGTGGGGAAAGAAGGACTTGAGAGAGAAGCTTGCTGAGGGCCCACCGAAACACCAGGTGCAACCATGAAAGACCTCTGAGCTCTTTCACATTAAACTAAGGGGGCTGATGAAGCTGAAGGGGAAGACAAAGAGAACCGAGAGCACTTACCCCTTGTCTAAATGCTGAGGGAAGCACAGCTTTGAGCCCAGTCCTGGTTGAGGCTCTTCCCACCACCTTACTGGGGTGGCACCAAGGCTGGCACTGGTGCCAATGCCATACTAGACACTCCTCAGGGTCTTCCAGAGGGAACCAGCAGGGATGGGGCTCAGCCTTCTGCCGCCTAGACCCTGAGCACCCACCCATCCTAAGCCAGGTTTTGTCCCTCTGCTCTGAATGGCTGTGGTGGCCTGCACCTTGTTGCAAGAGCGGTGCTGACTTCTGCCAAGGGGCAGCAATGCCCAGCGGCTGAATGCAGACCATCGGCACCATGGTCACATCTGGGCCTGACCGTGTGGCAGAGATGGGCAGAAAGATTGGGTTAATAATCATTAATGCAAACTGTGGACTTGGTGATGAGCTGAAAAGAGAGTTTTCTTGCATTTTTTGAAAGAAACAGAAGTCACCAAGGCATTTCAAGTACTTGTTGGAAAAGGACCGGTACAAGCCTGCTGTGGGTTTCTTGGTGTCCAGCATTTGTAACCACTGCTGACAACGCATCATCTGATTCACGAAGACAGCCAAGACCAGATGTTTTTGGCATTCTGAATGCTATCTAGACTTTTCTGGCTTTTGTGCATGAGAAATTGAAGGCTTGGACCACAACTTCAAGAGGTTGGCAAAAAGCTGTAAACCTACACACATAGGAATAGATGAGAATGAAGTCATAACGTAATGATGCTGAGTATTGCAAGATCTTCCAATCAACAGCTAAAAGAGCATGTTGGAAGGAAGAGATGATACGGGGATGAATCCTGAGATGGGACAAAAATCTGATTTCTAGGAGCATGAAAATGTTTTTCTGCCAAGGACTCAGTCCTGACTGACCTTTCTTGGTCGCTTTTTCTCCCATATCATGATTTTATTGCTTTTATGGAGCAGATTTCAGAGGAGTCTGACACTGCCTCATTGGGAAAGCAGGAAGATTTATGCTGAGCTTATTGCAGGCAGCGGTTATGATTTCATTATAGAACACTAAGATTGTAATTTCGTGTGCTTACACAGAATGTTTAATGCACACATTAAGCTAGATGCATTTTATTTCAGTTTGTATAGCAGCCTAAATGGCATAACAGTATGATACGCTTGTTTATTTGGCATTAAAGCTCGGATTCGGTGCTTAAGTATCTTGCTGAATTGGGGGGCCATGCTGTGATTTAATGGTTCAAATAAGAGTCTTGTTAGTGATCAAAACTCCTGCATCTGTAAACTCAGAAGATTTTCAGACTGGTGGGAAATAATACTGTACCAGCACAGTAACCTTGTTGACCTTTCAACCCAGAAGACAGTAATTTTAATGAGGCCTGTAGATACTATCACAGTTTTCACCTGTTGGGTCAGTCTACAGACTGGTAGTGAGTAGGTTATAGGGTGAACTGTACAGTTTTGAGGGTGGAGTTTACTGTCACAAACATAAAATGCTTCAGAACACTTGCATTTCTCCTGCTAGTTTCATGAACATTTTTTTCCTCTTCATATTACTCAAAGATGTATTCCTCCCCATTTAAAATTGATTTACTGCAAAAAGTAGATACTGAAACTGGGTTATTTCATTCCAAAGCTTACTAAGATATCTGAGCTGATGTGGGTTTGGAAATAGTGGGACTGTAGCACTCTAGTTATTAATAACACAGCCACTATTTGGGCTCAGGAAATACAGCTGTTTAAGCATACAGAAAAGATTCAGCTTTTGACAGCTTATATTTTCATAACCCATTAGTGTAAGATATGATGTGGTATACTTCATAAGGTTGAGTTCATATCTAAGAAAGATCTTTGCTTTAGGAAGACTTCAGTTTTAAGAAAATGAGTTAATTGAGTATTATGGGGAAAAGCGTATAACAGGCAAAGTAGATTCTTGCTGTGCACTGGCTGTGTGCTCAAAACCCAAGGTTACTGAAAACCCCCAGCTGAAGGCTCGGCTCTCTTCCCTTCCCTCTAGCTATGCAGTGGTAAAGGACAGTACTGACTGCAATAAATTAAAATTAAAAAAGGCTGGACAAGGGATCTCTCTATCCTTTCTCCTTCAGACTGGCTGCCCTGAAGGATCAGTAGAAAATTCAGCATCTGAGGACTACAGAAATTTAACTATTTAATGGAAAGAACTATTTGAATTTGATGACCCCAGCAGGATCAAACTGATTTAGCAGAAAAAAAAAAAAAAAAAAGAGTTTTAGCAATAGCCACGGTTTCTTTTTCTCCTGTGTCAGTTGTATTGGGAACAATTGTCGACAACTGGTTCTCCCTGGAGAATGTACCTTGGGACATAATGGAGGTGCCTCTTCCAGCTTGGAGGCCTACGGTTTAGCTAAGACTTAGCTGTTCTTTTAGCTGCTTCAGAAAGGCGTGTTTCCTTATTTAAGTAACAAGGTTGGTGTTATTTAAATATCTTGCATGTATATTTTTCCCTTGCTTACCTTTAGGCTGATTTCACCATCACTGAAAATCTCGCTGTGAGTAATGCTCAACAGTCACCTGCAAGATGCAGAGAGTTGCCCACTTACCAGGGGCTTTGCGATTTGCTTTAAAATCTAGGCACTGGTTATTTAGGCTGTGAGACACTTCCAGGCCTGTAAAACCTTACCTGATAGCTTTTTGTAGACCATTCACTCTTCTTGTCCCAGTTATGCTCACCTCGCAGGACAGCTTTGTGTCTGCCAAGGGCTCTTGTTGGCACAGTTGCTTCTGCCTTGCTGTGCCCTATGGCACTCCCATCCAGTCCTATTTTTTTGGGTGGCCTGAAACCTGAAGGAATGGTTGCATATCGCCCTCAACAGCAGTTGGGGTGCTGAGAAAATACTCAGGATCCCCAAAGGGTTCTTCCCTATTCAACCCTGTTCTGCATGGGGAGGGAGGAGAGGTACAACCTGTTCTGCAGGACATTCCTACTCCACCGTCAGGAGATGCCTGCCGGCTTTCCCCCTCTGGACAAGACCAGGATAGAATGATTTAGATGACATTACTGATTTCATAATGAGTTTTCTTACTTCCCCCTTTTGTGTGAAGAGTGGCGTTCAGCCCGGCTGACACTACTTATCATTCCCAGGGCAAACAGCACAGTGGGGCTTGTCACCTTTTTAGAGTACAGACTTCCAGCCTACCCCTCCCACCACTTTCTTCACTTGCCCCTCAGCCGAGCTCAGGAATGGGAGACTGCGCATATGCAGATGGTAGATGGTACCTAGGGGCATGCACACCATGCAGTTTAAGGAGGATGTCAGCATGTCATCTCTGCCCAGAGCTCAGCTTCCCCGCCTGCTCCTGAGCCTGGATCGTGACAGCAATGTGGGTTTTCTCCTGTGATTCAAACTATGACTTACAGCTTCTCAGTGGTTTCAGCTCCCTAAGCTCCTATTATATTATGCAGCATATATGGCTCTTACCTTAATGTAATGAAGTTACTGGGTAACTATTTATTTTTGCGATTAGCTTTTACACCCGCTAACAAGCTTTTAATTACTGAATTCCCCACATAGTTCTTTAATTCAATTTGTTTTGACCTTTCAGCTAGTGGGGAAATAAAAGAAAGGTGAAATCTGTTACGCCACTATAGTCTGGCATTTAGAGCTGGGGAAGAGGCCTTGGCGGCAGTGAGCCAGGGCAGACGGGCTGAGCTGGGAGAGCGTGGCAGGGCAAGAGCACTGGTTCCCATGAAGAAGACAGAGTATTTTACCTTCTCAGAGGAGAAGGCTTTGACACCCCTGCTGCCTACCCCGTGAACACATCTCTCAGCCCTAGAGACCCTTTGCTTGCATTTTTTCCCAGAAAGCAGAGGATCGGCACTGAAGCTTTTGCCATCGTCCCCACCGCCCCACTACCACCACAGGCAGCTCTAGCTGTGCTCTAACAGCGAACGCGTGCCCCATAAGCATGGCCCCTGCGCAAACCTGCCATACCAGTCAGAGCCGTGGGGCAAGGGGCCACAGAAAGAACAGGCCCCCGAGACACGGAGAACGAGGAGAGGTTGCTGATGTTGCTTAACAACCATCCCCAGCTGCTTGGGGAGCTAATAGTTGGCTTCCCCTTGAGGACAGCCCATGGGCCGGTCCAGCAATGTCTGTGCCGGCGGATGTTTGGGATTCCACAAGGAATATTTGATCCTTGTCCATCCAACCCAGATGGCTACATGTCTGCTTGGAGTATTTGCACTGCAAGATGCCAGATTAATGATTAGAGAGATTAAAATCTACAGGTGCAGCCTGGCTTGTGCCAGTGAAATCTTCACCTGGCTCTGCCAGTGGACCTCAACGTGAGTCCAACGGGCCATGCCTAAGGGTCGAGTGAGTCCAGAGGGCCGTGTCTAAGGGTCGAGCTGTAGGTTGTTCAGCGCTTGGCTTTTCTGCTGAGATTACCAAAATAACACTCATTGCAGGTGGGATGGCTGACCTTGGGATCTGCCCTCAACCAGCCTGGTTATGCCAATTTAACTTTCATAGACTCTTGATGCAGGGTGCTAGAAAAACCCCAGGGATGACACCAACAGCAGCAAGAGGAGAGTTTGGCTTTTTGTGCAAGTCCTTCATGTGAAAACAAAACCAGACAAACAGCCTCATTAATCTCAGGTTTATTACATGTATATTTTCCAAGCTTTGGCAGAGGGCAGATGGACAGGGGACAGGCCAAGGGTAATTGGCCCCCTAAGGGTAAGCTAGAAGACACAGCTTAACCATTGTCACAACCTTTGGCGGCAACGGTGGGGAACGGGATCCATGATGACTACTCAGTGAGGTGGGGATACTTTGCTGGCTGGTTCTGCTGGGATCTTGTTTGCTTTGCACTGGTGATTCACCAGAAAGAAATTGCAATGAGTCTTATAATGAGGCCAATGGGCGCTGATAGGAGCAGAGGAGCTGTTATCATGATTCCTAAGGAGATTTTCTGAAATTAGTTGTTTAAACAGGAACGGGCAGCATCCACGTGGGTACACTTCATTTCACGTCAGTAGGGGTTGACATGAATTCCTCCTTTGCCATACAAGGACCCCCTATTATTAACAAGCTTCTGTATGTTATTTCTTTGCTAAGAAATTCAAACCCAGTAAGTTGCTTTAAATGGGTTCGGGTCTGGTGATGTCAGATCCATTTTAAATAAATGGGTGCAGAGCACAAAGTTTCAGTAAAAATCTGGCTTTAAAAGGAATCTTTCTGGTTTACAGATCGTACTATCACAGTCTAAACTCATTTCAGTTCTTCCTTAATATTCTTATGAATTCCGAACATCTGAAAATAGTTTCAATACATGCTATAACTTTATTCTTTTTTTTAATGCAGACATACAATGTATGAATAATGAATTGAAATAATTGGAAATATTCTTAAAATTAATATTAACTTTGGTTTCTCAAATACTGTTCTAAATCCTCCCCTAAGAAACAGAGAAAATATTCCCACTCCGCATGACAGAAAAGCTTTAATGCAGAGAACTCTCCACAGGACTGTTTTCATTTTATAGTGTATTTTAAACATATGGACAGAGCAGACTGTTAATTATTTCTTCTCGTTTTGGCTCAGTTCCATGTACAACTCAGCAAAAGCAGAGCTCTGCAGACTATTCAATGGACAATAAATGGCTCTGCATTTGCTGAGTGCTGAATAAAAACGATGAAAGGGTGTTGTGACTAGCTCTTGAGGCACTCGCTGGCCCACAAAAAAACATCCTTGCCCCTTCATCCCCCAGCTGCTGAATCTTGCTCTTTCCACATTGATTCAGAGGGGAAACATTTTGAGAAGAGACACATGATGTCGGAAAAGGTTTTTCAATAGGATGAGGTGAAAAGACCTTGCAACTAGCAGGACCACGTCCTTAAATGCTGCTGGATGCAACCGGAGTGCAATGCAACGTGACCAGAAGGGCATCCACGGCTTCTGAGGGACAGACGGAAGATCTAGTTGCAAGGGTTTGAGACGTCGCGGCCCATGGCTGTGTGTGTGGCCCTTTGCTGTGCGCTGTCGGCTCTCGGGCAGCAGCAGCAGGCGCCGAAGCTGCAGAGGGAGCACGTGCACCCATCTGCTGCCCGGATGAGACCACTCCGCTCCATGTCTGCAGTGGATGGACAGTAATATCGAATAATAACAATATCTGTAGTGGAATGAGTGGTAATACCAGAAAACACCAAAGGTGAACTCCTCTGGAATAGCCCTGGAGATGCCCTTGCCCCTGGGTCAGTTGCCTCCCACAAAGGAGCAGAGTTTGTGCCGGCCTTTCCCAGCTTGTCCTCCCCACGGTGTCCCCCTGCCAATCGCTTTTACACTCTCAGTTTCTAATCTCCCAGCAGGGCATGCTGTGTGCTGCAGCAGACCAGTGCTTATCTTTGTGTCTGGGGACCAATGCATCTACTCTTACCACTGGGTCCTAAAATTCGATGAATCCTTAATTATTACAGTGTTTGTTCTGTTAACAACACTTTTATTCTGCTGCAAACATTTTTCAAATATAGTGGGGATAAGGGCTCTGCCTGATAGTTGTCTGTAGTCTGAACATGTAGCTATAACCTGGAGAAAAATAAAAGAACAGAAATAAAGTGATTCTTTTAAGATGACATAAAGAGGTGGCGGGGTTGTCCTTCTGACTGGTATGAGAATACATCAAGAAGGAGGGGAGAGCCACAGATTATGGAGTAATATAATAATATCACTCATTATTAATTATATATTTTGCCCTCTGAAATCTAAACATACCTTGCAACCCGTAACAAATTAAGCTGCATGATGGCCCTTTGATATTAATCATGGAAGACCGAGGATTATGTACCCCTGGCCAGGACAGAATTTGCTTTGCTTTCAAAAAAGTGTGGGGAAGGTTAACACCAAGTTATTGTCCAAATTAGATACATTACCGGGCTGGTGACAAGCATGAGTCACAGCACTTAGATCTGCTGCACGGACAGAAGGAAGTGGTAGCCATGTCAGCTTCCAATCTTTCAGGGTAGCTGGGGCTCCAAAAAAATATTCTCTGTGAGTTTCCTTGCCAAGAAACTAAATGCAACCTTAAACAAAGCTGATGGAGGCCCTTCTCTGTCCTCCTTTCAGCTGCTCTAGTCATTTTTTTTCTAGACTGAGCCCCTGCTGATGCGCCTGTACCCGCTGCTGCTGCCTGCCAGGTACCCTGGCACTCTGACAGCAGGTTTCCAAGGATCTCCCTATGCCCAGGGAGGCAGGACCATGTCCGATAGCTGTGAGCACCCCAAGCCCCCCCTGCCACACCCCCCCCCAGTCCGCAT
>NW_009258886.1:314385-329102 GCF_000687185.1 Egretta garzetta
TGGCTGCTGATAAAATGGCATGAGAAAGACAGTGAAAAAATTATTCAAAGTGCAAAGGCCCCAGTCCTGCAGCCACGTTGAGGAGTGTCCTGCCTCGGCAGCAGCACAGCAGCCGGCTCACGTCGGTGAGGCAACGGACGTGTATCTCACGCATACCTGCAAATGCCCAGTATTTCCGTGCCTAACTAACTGGAAAGCTTCTACAATGGCAGCTTTAAGAAAGGTTCACATGTTTATTCCGCCTTGTCTCCGAGTCAGACACAACTCCTGAACACCAGAGAGGGTGGATCCCATTCGGTCCCCAGGGATGCGCTCAGGCTATTCCCCGCTGCCACCAGGCAGAAGGAGCAGCCTGGCTTCAGCTGCACTGGATCACCCACTTTCCCTTTAGAAACAAATCCCTCACTTTGCCCGGGGATCTTGGGCAGCGCACAAGGTATTTCCCAACTGGGATTGCAGGGATGCTAATGGGATTTACTGAACGTGTCGGTCTTCCCTCCCCTTCCTTTTCCTGCAGGATTTCAGTGTGAAGCAGCAAAGGAGCGGGGTTTAGGACTGGGTCCCCCTTGCCCTCCCTGCCGGGGCTGGCTGCAAGGTGGGCTGTGGCCTCCCTGCTCCGGGTGGGTCACGGCTCAGCTTGGCACTGCACTGCACTGCTGGGGTGCCTGCCAGAGGGGGACAAAGTTGGGGAACCACTTGCAGCATCGTGCCCTCAAATCATTGCAGCCAGATAGGCTGGTGATTTGCAGTCCAGTTCTTCACTGTGCTTTAGCGTCTCAACCCTCGTGAGATTTCAAAAGAAAACAAAAATCCAAAGCTGGAGCGTTGGCAGGCGAAGCTGGCAGTGCTGAGCAGCTGCCCGGCAGTCTGCAGCGCTGTCCCTTCCCCCAGCCTCCGCAAGCTGATGTGCCAATCTCATTTTGATGTAGCCTGTGTTCTGATTTCACTGTTATTTTCCCCCCAGTTTTTTTATCCTGAGGCAAAATTTGTCTCTCTGCACCCACCCGGTGGGCGCTGTGCTCTCCCCGCTGCCGGCGCCCAGAGCTCCCACTGACAGGGTGCTGCAGTCAGCCCCGGGATGGCTGTCACCATCCCTGCCAAGGGACTACGAGCAAAGTGACTTCCAGATATGCAAAGCAAGAGATTTGGATCTGTAACAAAAATGTATAAATGCAAGACTGCACGCATATTAGTTTGGAACACTGATTAGATCCAGAAATAAGGGGAAGGAGTAGTCAAATGTTTTGGGAAGCCAGCATTTTGTATTATTTATTACTCCTCGGCTAGCTTGAGTTGGAATAGGAACTGACTGAATGTTTGAGTATCATGTTGTCACACACTGGTATTTTTTGTGTCAGAGGTTTTGGCTTCGGATCTACAAATGATTTGGCAAGTAATCCGGCTGGCTAAGCCTGACCTTTTGCTAAAAGAAGGGCCAGGGAGTACCACTAAAGGGATCACAGCATGTGCGGGGAAAGCTGTTCCTGTCTCTCTACAGCGCTTCGGCTTCACAGTCCTGACATTTTGTTTAATGGTATTTCTCCAGATGTTAGGCCTGGCCAGAGCAAAAGCATCAGTGAAAAAGGAGCATTGCAAGATCTCCACAAAAGGCTTCTGTAAGTTCAAGATGGGGCGACTTAAACAGAAGACCCAGGGAATTGAATTGAAGGGAATACCCAGGTAGAGGAGCCCCCGCTCAGGGTACACCCCACAAACTCATTGGGAGGGGGGAGTCATGGGAGAGCCGGCGTGCCTCGTGCAGACAGGTGGGCAAGGGCTCCAGAGGAAGAGGGAGAGGTTGGGGATGTAGGAGAGCAGTAAGAACAGGCACACAAAAGTAACCAGAGCCGACTACAAGGAAAGTCTGGGACTTTGAACTCCAAACACTCACCTGCCAGTATAACGCTGAGCCAGGAAAAGAGGCTGAGGTCCGTGGAAGTTCTCCACGGAAAGATTTCTCTGCTAAAACAGTGGTACATGCAAAAGCAATGCCTGAAGAGGCCTCCTGGTCTCGATGAAAGGTTGCTGGATGGTTGACCTCTCCCAGGGCTTTGCCTTTCCCCTCCCCGCACACGCTCCGTTGCTTGCTCAGTCTTTCTGAGGGTTCTTTTTTATCTGCCTCTCCGCCAGCTTCTGCAGAGCCCACCCGGAGCAAGGCTGACAGATCACTTATTATTATCGCCCACTGGAAGCAAGGGGTGGGGGAGACTTTGCTATTTTTGTCCAGAGCTGCTCGCTCTGCAAACAGCTTTCTCACCTCTCATGAAAGTGTTGTTGGATGAGCACCAGCATCGCTATGACACTGGGCCATCTCTGCACGTCAGTCCCAAACTCTTAGGACGTCCTGGTGGGAAAAAAGGGTGATTGCTCTGAGCTGGGCCTGGTTGTTGGTCCTGTGGTGTAGGTCACTGGAGACAAAACTACTCTTAGTTTCCTTTTTAATGCCTTTTCTATAAAAAAGGAAAGATGTTGGTGAACAGCAAGAGCAAACTGTTCACAGATTAAATAAAAGGTGATGCCATCTGTATAATGCACTCTGGGATGTAATTATTTATGTGATCTTAACCTGAGTACTTTCTGTCCTCTGTAAGACTCAGTCTCCAGTTAGCTGGAAGAAAATCCATCAAAGTCCACCCAAATAAATCAGTGAGTTTATCTGTTATGATGTATATGCACCGCAGCATGCCTGTAGGGGCTGGTGTCCCGGGCAGTCCTTCACTAGGCACTCACGTAACTAAACCATCACCTGTGCTTCAGAAAGTTTCAGACATAAAGTCCCAGCCTTGCAAACTTCAAGATGGTTATTCTCCAGTCAAGTCTGGGTGGAGGGTGATGGGAACCTGTCAGAAATCTGTCCTGGACAGAGTTGTTACACTCTGAGAGTTAATTGATACCATGAGCATCCCATCCCGCTGCCTCTGACTTCTCCAGGTGAGAGGAATAGCTGTTGGATAAAGCAAACTGAAGGAGGCACCTGGGAAAGAGGGGAAGAGAGCAGGGAAAGGAAGCAGCAGAGCCCCCCGCTGTGTGTAAAGGAAAGGCAAGGGATGACTTCTGCAATCTGTACTTTGGTCATTACAACATTTCATTTACTGTATTTAGAATAGTTTGATGTTTCACTCTGATCCAGTTGGCTGTCACAATGTAGTGCTGGTGCATAAGACAGGTCAGAAGAGTGCAGAGAAAAGGAAAAAAAATGCTTCTCCTGGCATCCATGACAAACACTGGGCTTAGCAGAGAAGGCAGAGCTCCACGTAAGAGATTCTAGCGTCATTATCTACCTAAAGTCTTCCAGCAGCAAATGAAAGTTGTTTAACTGATCTTTAGGTTATGCCAATGTGGTACCAACACTTATCATCACAGATTACAAATTCCATTCTGCGTGGAAGATTTGCTTTTGGCAATACACATTAGGTAAAAGGGTGTAAAATCAATCTTAAGAAGGTATTTTTATCAGTATATTCTTAATGATACAGAATACACTTAATGATACACTTGAGGACTGGGTGTTTAAAAGGGCATGTGCAGGCGTCTTGCATTACAAAACTCTGGAAGAGGGATTGAGGCGAGTGGGATGCATAGATATATCTTCTTCAGATTGCTTTTCCAGGTGGCTGGACCGGCCTAGAACAGGACTTTCAAACCCTGCAATCATGTCTACATCTTTCATTCCTACAGAAGGCTGACAGATTAAGGGATGCGATACAGACTCTTCTGTCATAATAGAAAAGGGCTTATATGGGTTTTGCAATGAAGATATGATAAAGCTTTAAGAGTACAATTTTATGCTAATCCTTGGCAAGCAGATCAATATCAAGGTAAAAGGCATAATGTTTTTGCAAAAGGAGGGATCAGCATGGATGTACTCAGATGAGAGGCAAGGCTACAATCAAGTTGCCAGGTGATGCTTGTAGTACAAAATCAAATAAGAAAAGATTTGGTTTTGCAGGCATGGTAAGCTTGTTTCTGTTCTTTGGGAGCCATAAATGTTAAAGCTGGAACAGTCACATTTGATCATCTGACCTATCTGAATTGTTCAGCACAGGTCTCCAAGTAGCTTGTTGTGCAGTGCTGCTGCATGGAAATCTGTATTTCCTGGAGAACACTGATATATACTCATGGACAACATTAAAAAATTAAATAACATTTAATCACATATCTCATGCAGAATTCATCAGTGACAGTGGATATTTCACTGAGTAGGTTTTCCCCTGCTGTAAATCAGTACACAGCAGTAGAATAAAATATAAGATGAGAATGAGTATCTAATTTGGAAAGAGCACAGCAATTGCAAATGATGGTTTCTCGACTGAAAACAATTGGATTTTGCAGACGTGCCTAGTATCTGTTATAAATGTCTGTCCTTGAAAAATTTTTTGATGGGATTACTGACAAGTCACAGCTCGTAAATTAAGAATATGTCTGATCTATTTCACAGGGAAAAGGAAGGAGCAGAAAGGGGGGCTACAGGTCGGACCTGGTGCGGTGGAGGCACTCCACGTGCTGTGTGATTGCGCGGCCTAGCTTGACGGGCACAGTGATGAGAAGAACAGGGGCATAGTTTAATATTGGCCTTGACATGACAGATTAATTTTGTAGACACAGCCGATTATTTTTCTGTAGCTGGCAGCAGGGTCTTGGAGCTGGGCCTTGGGCAGGAGGGAAGGGGACCCGTGGCAATCTCTGCCCCTGGGGCACAGCAGGGCTGCTTGCTCCGTGTCTGCCCCGCATTCCCACACCAACCCCGCTCGCTTGACAAAAGCCACCTCTTGAAATCTCCGCAGACTGTCACAGCCCTGCAAAGCCTGCAAGGCCGCTGAATGCAAAGCAGGTAATACTGCTATCTCCATCACTGTCAGGGCCGAGACAAGTCTGAAGTGTTGTTTTTCTCAAGTTTGTCCCACAGAGCCACGCCAGCCAAAGGGGAGCGGGCTGGGTGCTGCTCCTCTTGTTCCTGAGCAAACACGTCCAGGAGCAGATACACAATGACACATCCATCACCAGCAATTTAATGTGAAGAGAACAGCACAGGTGTGTGAGAGAAGCACCTGTAGCCTGCACAATATTTTTTTACTAGCTTCAGCAAACACAGTTCTCCGTTTTGCATGGGAGCAGCTGGGTCGGGTACTAAAAAGTCTTCCCCCCCATACAAGCACTTTCTGGAGAGTTAAATACTTTGAAATGAGGGCCCAATAAGTCTGGGTTTATGTGAGCATGCCCTCTTTTTCAGCATACAAATTTTGTTCAAAGGAGGGAGAAAAAAAAGCGATTGGACTTTTTCCAGATTTTGCAGATGTCAAATAAATTTTGTCTCATCAGACAGCTTCACACTGACTGACTCCAAAGTCGTTGTATAGACACACATACACTCTTATACCAGCCATGCACAAGGCAGACCTTCTGCGGCCGTGCTGCCCAGCCGACCTCAATTTCCTCAGCAAGTCCCACGTGTTGCAGAAACCTCTGAATTGCCGTAATTAGCTGTACAGCTCATACACTGTAGGCTCAGTTTGTCCCAGACTCCACAGAGATATTACATATTGGTGTGGGGTAAGTGCTAGAGGTCTGAGGTACCCAACAGACTCTGCACATGTATTTTGTACCCTCATTTCCATCCAGGGCTCCCTACCTGCAGGTATAGGGGCCATTAGTGAGTAGCCTAACTAAATTACACGCACGACTGAGGTGCTCCGCATCCTGTTTGATGCCGCCCCAGTTTAGCTGGGGGCAAGAGCAAGGCAGCAATCCCACAGCCTCTGCTGGCTCATGCATCCTGCAGCCCACACCATGCACAGGGCCACTGTGGGGGACTCCGGGCAAATCCGCAGCTCATATTGCCGGTTATCGCCGAGCACCCTCACTTCCAGGGATCTGCAAACCGGAGATGATGAACAGAATGAGGAACAGAATGCTTACTTAATTTCCTCCACCCTTTTAGTTGAAAAGAAAAGGCAAAAGCAAAACAGTGCTAAGTGTATTATGATGGGGTTAGCTACCCGAGCTCTTTGGCAATTTCGGAGGTACGCAACCGCACAGCCCTGGCGGTGGCATGCAATCGCGTATTTGCACAATGGTGTGAGGCAGCAGAAAGCTACCCAGCTAGGAATTTAGTTATGGGCCTCATTCCGTCAGTGAGAAACTTGTTTGGTAATCCCTTATAACTCCAGGATTTTAAAGAACATCTTCCAAACTCATTCTTCTTTCCAGGGAGGCCTGTTTCTGACACCACCAGTGTGCTCTTCAGGGAAGCTTTGCCCCCAAAAGTCCTTGGACAGTTGCTGCATTCACAAGCAAAACCTTGGGATGTGTTGTGCCTGCTCCTCAGTAATGACTGGACTAAATTAGGCCCTGGGTTGGTAACTGCCCCAGCACAGCTGGACCCCTAAGGCTCCAGAAGGAGCACAGCACACATTTTGCCACACAGAATCATAGGCATGACTGGGGCTTCCAAATCCAACAACTCACCAACTAACCTTATAAAAAAACCCAAGTCCCTTGATAAAAGAAAAATGTGATTTGCATGGTCCTTGTTCTAGCAACTCAGAAAGCAGCTGAATAAAGTTCTTGTAACATTACCCCTCAGACCTGGCCTGCTGGCTGCAAATTTCCATGCTTGCCTTTCAGGGGAGGACGTATTTTTCCCCAGAGAGGGATGGGTGAGCAAAACCAAGATGCTTACAAGGAAGTGCACATTGCCATTTTAAATATAAGAGCTAATGTGGGAAAAGCTATCAATTAGATTCATGACAGAAAGGAAGTTTGTACATTTGCATCACTCACTGAAGAATGTCGATCTGAACACTGGAGAGTCCAAGCGTCAGGCTTAACATCAAGATTTCTGCTGGTCTGAATGCATCACCGTTCTCAAGCTCCTTGAGCAGGCCTGAGAATTGCCATGGCCTTGTTGATCTTTCACTGTCGACTCTGTTTTAGGAAAACAGCATTAATAGCTGGCTTTCAGAACCACTTTTCCCCTAAGCATTCAATCTGCCTTTGCCCTTCACATAGGGTGTACACAGCACAAGTTGTTTTATTACTGTTATTTCCAAATTAGCTCTTCTAGGTGTGTCTCCTGCCTTTTGTAAATGGGAGTGTTATGTCTTGCAGCCAAGCAGCTATCTAGATTTTAGGATTTTTTTCTCGTTGTTCATGCCCGTGGCATCTCCACCTGAGCACGAGGCTCAGCCAGAGAGAATGAACTCCCTGCTGCTCATGGGGTTCGACTAGATGACCTCTAGGGGTCCCTTCCAACCCAAAACATTCTATGATTCTATGATTCCCCCCACAATGCCTCCAGCGGGTCTGAAGATAGTGAGAAAATGGTAAATGTAGGATGAATATGTGAGGAATGGATAAAACTGGAACTGAGGAGCAGAAGCTAATACAGAAGATAAAGGAGAAGAGGCTCAGGAAAGGCCATGCTCACTTTTGAGGCTGTGAGGCACTGGGTTTTTTAGTCTGTCCCCAGCCCCTGAAAGAGAAATGGCTTTTCATCAGTGTGGGCAGGATCCCCCACGAGGAGAGCCCGTCCTGGCTGCCCCCTGGGGAGGCTGCTGCTCTCCTAGCCGGGTCAGGAGAGAGAGGGTCCCAGCACAACTTTCAGCTCCCAGCCTGTCACCATCCTTCTGGGTGCTGAGAGACTTGCTGGGCGAGTTCAACAGCTCCTACGGCTTCCCATAAGATGTGAGATAATTGCTGCTGGATTGTTGTGCGATGAGTAGGCTAGATAACAGGACTATTGAGCACTGTTTCATCACCACCCCCAAACCAGTACATCAGATACTTCCTCTAAAAATACTGTTTCGTTGCAAATCTAATGAAGTTATCTATTCTAAACTCCATCTCCTGTCGCCACGTTTAGCTAATGGGAAAAATGGCCAGCGTTAGATCTGATAGCTCAGGTGTAAGCTATCATGTAGTAGGATCTGCTAATTGCCTGAAAAAAAAGTTTGTATTTGTATTTTCAGTCTGGTCAGATACAGTAATGATTTTTCCAAGCCTCCAAGCCAATTCCCTTAATGCTTTCCCCATAATGCATTAAGACTCCCACTCAGCAAGAAACGTAAACACATGCATAATCCCAGTGTAACAATCGGCAGCTGCTTGCATTAACCGTAAGATTAATACCTTGCGGAAAGAGGGCCTGAGAGACCTAGGAGCAGTGGTGCTCGGCAAGGCTCGTCTTGGCAAGGGGAAGCTGTGGCAGGTCCCTCCTCGCAGCCTGCTGCTTTGGGCTGCGGGTGAAACCCCACCTGCCCAGGTTGGTGGGCAGCTTTAGGGGATGCCCTGTGGTCCGGAGGGTCTGCTCCTCCTCCGCAGCTCCAGCACGTCCCCGCCATCCTCCCTGAAGAGGATAACAGGGGCTGGAAATCACCGTTTCAAAGCCAGTTTTCAGCTACAGTCCCTGGCACCCTTCTGTGGCTTTTGGAAGGTCAAACCATATCCTGCCTCAGAGGAAACAAGAGGGAGACACGGGGAGGTCACGTCAGCGGCAGCCAGGGGATCAGCGCCAGGATCTCCCGGCCGCTCGCCCTGGCCCGGGGCCAGCTGCTCGGGGCCAGCAGCTCCACATTTCCCCTTGCCCTGCCACCCTGCAGCACCCAGGGCAGGACTTACCAGGATGAGTGATCCTGAGGGCGCAGCCCTGCTGTGCCACAGATAGGTCTTGTCCAGGGTGGGGACCGTGTTAGGCAATGCAGAGAAGGCTGTGTATGGTACCTGCGTTGTCACGGCGGTAGCACCCCGGTGCGATACCTGGACACAAGGAGCATTTCGGCAGCATACTCTGCCGCTATCTGTTGTCTCCCAAATTGCTGGCAAGGTGGTGAAGGGATTATTATGGGCTTAGATAAAATACATAGGCCACCAAGATCATCATCTTTGATTAGACCATATGCTCTGCCAAAAAAATCCTCATAGCACAGCTAGCCAAAAGACTGGAAAGCCATAGTTTCACTTGTGGAAAACCTTCAGAAACATCTCGGCCCTGGTCCATCTTTGAGTTTTGCCAGCAGTGTGGGAAGTCGGCAGAGCAAAACTGCTGCACCTCTGTTAGCTGATGCCCTGTGGCACTTTGCTAAGGGGAAAGTGCTTTTGTTGGTACAGTTCGTTTCATTTTGGGACTTGCAGGAGGGATTTTTTTTGCTACATGTCCCTAGGTTAGACTGGGCAAAAAAGCCAGCGTCCACTTTTCAAGGACAAAAATGATTCCATGAGACATTTTAATCTCAGCATAGGTCTGCTGGATTATTATCACTTGTAATTAGTTCTCTACATGCTGTGACATTCCCTGCTGGCAACCTCTTTTTCATCTGTAAAAATACTGAGGAGTTGTAAGAAGCAGGAGGGCTTGCCAAGACATCTGTATCAAGGTTGCTAGTGTAGACAAGGAATATGTGTCCCACCTGGGAGGTTTGCTGTGTTTAAGCCAGACCCATTCTATCTGCATTATTATCCTCTCCAGGGGTATGGCTATGGCAGTAGTACGGTGTTCTGTTTCAGCACAAGTTTTAACTCTTTATTTTTTGATGTTAATACATATTTTGAACCCCAATACCTTTTTCACCATGAGTTGGTGAAACAATTAACAGAGAAAAAGTGCTTTGAATTCAGTCCAGTAATTAATTTCCATTTTTAGTGGTTTGCCCTGCTTCTTCTAAACACATCTAAGCACCCTCTGAGCCTGAAACAGTCTGTTGCATCCTGTGTCCCAACAGCCAGCACATCAGTTATTTTTGAGCATTTTGTACCAATTGAGCCTAACAGCAAACATATGCACTGTGCTGAACCAGCTGACTTTAAATGTTATGATAAACCAGCTGACACACGAACACCACCACTTGCCAAATACCCCACCAGCCTGAGGGAAAGCTCGCTGGGCTGCAAAAGGGGAGAGCAGAATCCGAGAGCTGCTTAAATTCCTAGTGGTTCTTCACTCACATTACTGACTTACGCCACACGCCTCACCAAGAGGAGAGCGTGAGAAGAACCATGCTCTTTACTTTAGCAATGGTCTTGGTGGTAGTGAGGCCAATTGCTTGCCAAGAGGCACAGAAGCTGACAGGACCACCTGCAGACTTGCAGATACACACAAGCTCGTGATGGGGTGGGTCACTCTTCAGGCTTGTGCAATAGAAAGCATTTTTTTGTAATGTAGGGGTGGCCTCTGATTTTTATTATCTGCCAGGGAGGAGTGCATGTCTTATGAAATGCTGGGAGGCGTGGAGGTACTTTGCCCTCCACTATTTCTTCCCATCCTTTCACTGGTTTGGATGACCAGAGTATGTCCTGCCTCACACTCAGCTGCCTTGAACTATTCGTTCTGTCGCCTAAGATCAACATTAAACTCAACTAACATTAGCTACCTTTTCCTGTTAGTTTAAATAACAGCCCACCTCCTTCTAATGCAGAATAGGTTTTCCTCCCTCTTTGCTGCTCCCTGAAGGCAGTGGTCACATTCTACCTACACAGTGGTTCTGCTGCTACCAGGATCAGCCTGGACCCGCTGAGATATCCTTATACATTTCCAACGTCATATGCATGAAACTTGCCCTCTTTTAATCAGACTTATGCAGAAAAGCACACTTTTAATGGCAGAGTGAATTCTCCAAGGCATTTAAAGTCAGGACAGGTCAGCTGGACTAATATTAGCTCTAATGGCCACTCTAACCATTCTTACCTTCCTCACCTGCATCCCCTTTCTTGCCTAAGACAGTATCGATAATAGAAATGTTTTCTATCTATCTCATCACATCAGTTCATTAAGTAGGATAAGTGGGTACACTCAGCAGCAGCAGTAATATATGGGTTTGGAATGCAGAGTTTGACCCAGGTATTGTTCACCGAGTCTGTGATTCAACATTCATTAATTCTAGCTCTGTATCTACCAGATCATCTGGCAGTACAAGTTTAATCCAGATCAGAAACAAGCCCTCAACTGCATTTCTATCAGGTTAGTAATTGTGTACTTTAGGGAGTCTGCGCCAGCTTGCGCCACAATCATGACCTGGCAGCCCTGGTATTGCATTTGCCCTCTTTTTTTGGCTGCCTTTGTATGTGACTGAGGAACGTGGTCCCAGTTGCATTGAGAGGATGTTTGGAGGTGGCACCCCAAGACACCAGCCTTCCAATTTCAAGGACAGCACACGTGTTTCCAAAGGGGTCCTGCAAAAGGTGTTCAGGGGAAGCTCAGCGCTACGGCCAGCAAGATATTTCCAAATCACATTAAGTGGCAGGATTAATCCACACCTGGCTGCATCCTTACACCTGGCAGAGCTGATTCACATAGATCCTGTTGTTTAAGTTAAATTTCCTGATTCCTTGCCTGTTGATTAATAGAGCCAACTCTTTAAGGAAAGAGTTCTCCACCACATACTGCCACTCTGTCCTTCTCTGTTCTGTGCCAGGACTTTGTGGATCATCGTGCACGGCAATTGCTAGTTTGTTCTCCTGGCCTGGCAGGCTGCAACAACACCTGGGTTTCCAGAACTCTTGCCTGGCCAAAGCATGCAAAACCAGCAAGTGTGCTCTGGTTACAGGGAGCAGTGAGATAAACGGAGACAGTGTACTGCTGGTGGTCTTTCATGCTCTTGCCTGCCCTCCCTTTTCAGAAGAGATCAACCGCCTCCAAACAAAGGGGTTAAGAGATGCTCTCACAGAACACCATTGTCCTATTTAAGGGTGGTGCTTATGTCCCGGCTTGTAACACAGTCCAACTCTTTTGCCCCAAGAGCTAAACACTTAATAGCACAAATTATTGTTCTTGGCTTTTTATAGGGCCATCTGAGTGAGTTAATCCAAAAAGGCCTATACAAGGTACTGAAATAATTGCGTGGGATGGTATGACAAACTGTACTATTCCATAGGTTTCCAGTGACAGCCAAGGGCATGGACGTGTCTCTTGAAATGTCCACACCAGTACCTCTACTTGGATCCACTTAGGATGCGTGGAAGTTGTGTTCTGCCTCTGTAGGTGTGGGCAGAGCAGTGGAGCCACACTGCTACTGCTGTGCAGGAGTGAGTCCAGGCACTAACACGACTGGAATCTGGGGCACATTGGCAGCAGGCAAGGAGAAGTCTGAGCACAGTTCATACCTGATGAGCGTGCAAACAGAAGAGGAAGCCCCTGGACCCAACCCTGCCTACAGAGCAGCGCAGCAAGAGCCAGAGACCATGCCCTTGTCAAGTAGGCGGCAAGAAAAGTTAAAGACCTATAGACAATAAGCCTTGCAGATCTGCTGGAAAAAATGTTATCAAACATTAGCATGTCTGAATCAGTAGGGTCTCTATAGATTGATAAATGGATTAATGTCCTGTGGCTGTCATGTTTTTGACACAGTGCCAGGTGCCTAAAATTTCATTTCTGGACTCATGGGACCGTAGCCCAGGGGTAATCCAAAAAACCTGATTTGGACCCTTTGCATGTAAGTAAACTTCTGTTTTACAAGGAGAGATCAGACACTCCACCCCGCGGTAAGTCCAAAACATAAGCAAAATGCAGTCATATAAATGTTAACTGTCAAACAAATAATTAATCTAAATGCTAAGAGTAGGGGATTTAATATTAACATGGAAACTTAGAAAAGGCTAGGAGATAAAAAGTTGCTACAGCTGATCAGTAGGAAGAACCAAGTGTCTTCTCACCATCCTTTTTATTTTGGGTGTTTTTCAGAAATAACTCATAAGAGCATGTATTTAAATGTCAAAAGAAGGCCTCACATCATTCCTCCCACCTCATAAAAAGGAAGAAAATGGACAAGGAAGGGAGATGCTGGTAGGATTTGCAAGTTCGTCCCCGAGCTGCTGCAGTATAGTTTCACCATTGTGCTGATTACTGAAGGCTGAATCACCGATAAGTAAATGGCCCTTGCCAAGAACTGCAAATGTTCCAGCCACCACAAGAACAAAAGTATGCAACAAAAGCTCATGTCCAACTCTTTGGGTAATGGCATGCCTTGAGTGGGGGAAAGGGGGCTTAAGAAGTAATTTTTCTTCCATGGATTTTCCACTGAGTACTATTAAATACAAATGCACCTCCTCTTTCTCACGGAAACCCAGAGTCAGAAATCACTGGAAGCTGAGGAAGTATTCCAAGAAAACATCACTGCATGCAAGCTCTGTTCCTGCACTCTCCCTAGGCACCTGCCACTGACTCCTGTCCAAGGCAACGCCTTGGGCTATGATGACCCCTGATCTGATCCAGTGTGGCTGTTCTTCTCTTCTTGAAGCACGGAGATCCAATTAATTTCCATTTGAGGCATTTTTCACTACCTTTATCCTATCAGGGAGTCTGGGTCCATTTATTGTCTCTGAAACAGTCGAGACACCTTTTGCTTCAGCCTCGCATGTAGCCCAAAGCCTGGCAGAAATCAAGAGCATTTGCGCTAGCCAGCAACATGTGGGGTTTTTCAACTCAGGTCAGAATAAATCAGCCTTTCAGGTTGACATTTGCCATACATTTCTGGGTATCCTTTGCTGGCTTGGTTATCCTCAAAAATTTAGACTATCTTTACTTTTCTATGAACCCTTCTATTTCATTCCACTCCTCACACACTTGCACAAAAGATGGAGTCAGGCTGCTGCTGCGAGGCTGCCATCTTCCCAGATGCAGAAGGTTGTAGTAGCAGAAAATCAGCTGGCACACCTGGCATGAACGTGCTAGAAACTTCTGCAGTATTTAATTAAACAGATGGACTAGAAGTGTGCCCTTAAAAAAAACCCCAAACAAACAAAAAACCCATCTAAGCAAACTTGGCAAGCTGGTACTGAATAATAAAACCAAGCCATCCTCCAGAAAAACAAGTGTTCAGAAACCTAAGTGATTATTCCATTCAGGGAACGAGGACATTGAAATGATGAAACCAGTCAGCTTTCAAGCTAGTAAAACAGAGGTAAGAAAGAATTCAAAAATAAAAAACAGAAAAAAAGGGAGAAGAGGGACAGCTTGCCAGCATCCTGTTAGGCGAAACTATCTTATTGGCTATCTGAAAAAATTTAGCAGGACATCTAGGGGTAAAAGGCTGGTATTTGCCATTTTGGGAGGTGGGAGTTGGCAGTCTTATTCTACACACTTCAAATGTTTATTTGGTGGAGAGATATATATATACTTCTCAGAGCTTTCTCCAAGGTGGCTCTTCTCCAGCTACCTTTTACCTTCACTATCAATGCTTTAATCAGCACTCAGATAATTCTTGCCTTGCCTATTTTAGTATATTTAAGCTAGAAAGGTGTTAACACACCAGGTCTTTCTAATCTTCTCCATTTTTTCTGACAATCGTAAAAGATATGCCTCAGCCAAGTCAACAAAAAATGGCATCCTGTAGACCAAACCATGAGCAAGACATAATATGCCAAAAACATTAGGGTATAAAACCTTCCTGTCCGCGCTGCCCCTCACCTTCACTGCCCCCACCACTGCTGCCATCGACTGCCGGCATAATTTTTTTCTTTATTTTTCTCAGGAGTCCGTACTGGGACCGGAGCTGTTTAACGTTTTCATCAATGACTTAGACAGCGAGATCGAGTGCACCCTCAACGAGTTTGCAGATGACACCAAGCTGAGTGGTGCGGTTGACACACCAGAAGGACGGGATGTCATCCAGAGAGACCTGGACAGGCTGGAGAGGTGGGCCTGGGTGAACCTCATGAGGTTCAACAAGGCCAAGTGCAAGGTCCTGCACCTGGGCCGGGGTAACCCCCAGTATCAATACAGGCTGGGG
>NW_009258886.1:329238-333467 GCF_000687185.1 Egretta garzetta
CTGGGCTGCATCGGGAGAAGTGTGGCCAGCAGGTCGAGGGAGGGGATTCTGCCCCTCTACTCTGCTCTGGTGAGACCTCACCTGGAGTACTGCGTCCAGCTCTGGAGCCCTCAGCACAAGAAGGACATGGAAGTGTTGGAGCGGGTCCAGAGGAGGGCCACAAAAATGATCCGGGGGCTGGAGCACCTCTCCTATGAGGCCAGGCTGAGGGAGTTGGGCTTGTTCAGCCTGGAGAAGAGAAGGCTGCGGGGAGACCTGAGTGTGGCCTTTCAATGCCTAAAGGGGGCCTATAGGAAAGATGGGGAAAATCTTTTTAGTAGGGCCAGCTGTGACAGGACAAGGGGTAATGGTTTTAAACTAAACCAGGGTAGGTTTAGACTAGATATAAGGAAGAAATTCTTTACAATGAGGGTGGTGAAACACTGGAACAGGTTGCCCAGAGAGGTAGTGGAGGCCCCATCCCTGGAAGCATTCAAGGCCAGGTTGGACGGGGCTCTGAGCAACCTGATCTAGTTAGTGGTGTCCCTGCTCCTGCAGGGGGGTTGGACTAGATGACCTCTAGGGGTCCCTTCCAACCCAAAACATTCTATGATTCTATGATAAAACCTGGAAAAGGGACATTTCAAAACTGACTCCCTCTTTAAAATGCCATAGGTAGATTGCTGCCTGGTGTCTTTCAAGATCACTCCTTGGGATGGGATGTGCCAGCTGGGGTTTTTACTGGGAACAATTTTATTTTTGGAGAAGTTGTAAGATAGAAAATTGGCTTAAAAACTAACTTTAGCTACAGGGGGCTCCTGCTACTCCATAACATTCAAGCCATTTATCTTACAGCAAGCAATAAAGCAGCTGCTGGAAGCAAACAGCAAAGCAGGTCAATGAATCAAGTTATAGTCACTTTCCTTTGCAAATTGTTTCCTCCTTTTTTCTTCCATATCCATCTGGGACAAGAGTTAATTCTGAAATCCCTGGATTTTTTTCTTAGAAGATTCTCACAACTACCAAAGAAATACTAATTTCAGAAGACAACTTGGTGGCCATCTCAATTGCACTATAATATCTCATGGAATGTCTTTCACATTTCCATGCAAAACTTTGTTTTGAAGTAACTTATATATATATTTTATATATATATATATACACAAAAATATATTATTTATATTATGTGTGTGTGTGTATGTATAAGTATATATTAAAAAAAGGGTTCATATTTTAGCACCCTTAGGTCTGCTTACAAAACTTCCTCACTGACAAATTTTGTAGCATGGTTCTGCCCTCTGGTTCTGCAAAGGCTGTGCCTGCTTGGAGAGGACAGGGGCTAAGAGAATTAAAAAATGCGGAATGTCCTCAGGGGCTCACTCCCGGCCATAATTCATGCAGTTTGCTTCAAGTAGAGATGTGAGTTACATTTCCCATCTTGGCTCCATCCCAGAGAGTAATGACTTTCAGTTTTCGTTCTGACCTGACCTAGGTTTCGGACACTGGGAAAGCTGAGAGGAAGGTTTCATTTAGCCAGTTCCCAGCTCATGCAGTGATTTTGGAAAACAGTCCCTTCACCAAAAAATATGCGTTGTTTTCTAGGGTGGCTAGCCCAAACTTGGGTACAACCCTAAGTTTGAGTCATGTCCCGTCTTTTCTTAGAGCATGGATTTTCTGTCTTTATTTAACAACTTACAACGTTAATAAATACTCTGAGGAAGAGCAGATCACACTGCCACTGTCCTGTGCATTTACATGTGTGTATGCACACAGGCACATGTATGTGTACTATGTATGTATATGTGTGGTTGTGTGTGTACAAAACCGCCTAAGGTAAGCAATAAGTGTGGCAGTACACATGTGAGTATACAAAACCCTAGCTCTTACATTGGAAACATAAAACATAACAAAGCCAAGTTTGCATAGTAATTTATATCGGAGTGCAATTAAAAATATTTGCTTTCCATCTATTAGAGGAGACTTTTGTTAGTAAAAAGGATTAAAAAATAGCATTTCACTGCCCACACCTGAATCTTTATATATTTGTTAGCCATAAGGTAATATTGGCAAAACAAAACAAATCAAAAGGCGTATCTTGTGAAGAAGAGTCAAAGGTGAACTCAATTCTGCAGTCAAGCAAAATTGCCAGCACAGGCTTCCCCGTCGTTCCCAAAATAAGTGAGGTGTCAGTAAAGTTCCAGGTCACTCAAGGTCAGAATGATTTCTCCCTCCACAAATTGCACTGCAATTTTAAAAGAGGGAAAATAATCCGAGCCCTCCTCTTGGCTGTGCCTGCAGAAGCAAGAGGGGGCCGCGGGTGATGGGCTCCTGGGACGCAGATTGTCGCAGGGGGTAAGTGGGTTTTCCCTGGCTCATTCGAACAGCCAAGAGTTCATACCGCAGAAAGTCAAACCGAGGATTATGTGAAGACCTAAGGAAAATAACCAGCTAGCCCATCTAAAATTGATCCTGCAGCCTGGATAATTGTAGTGCTGTAATAAATAGGCTGCTTTGTTTTCCCTTCCAGACTTTGTGTCCACTGCAAGCTTTGTTGAGCTTTCTGGTATTACAAGCTTACAAGATTTGCTATCCCACTGGCCACCATTTGCTTTGGGCCTTTGTACGCAGCAAACTGCCTGTAAATTATTAATACGCTGACTGTAGAAAATGTGTGAAATGCAAATAGGTGCAGGTGAGACCGCCTTGATAATTGCGTATCATAGGTAAGAGCCAGCATGATTTAATTTAATGTGATAAGCACGTAAGTCCCAATTTTCCTGACAATTGCTTATCCAGTGTTTCACTTTTTCTTTTCTTCCTTTAATATTCTTTTTAGGTAAAAAAGTTATTTCTGTCAGATCCACAGTGGGTGGATAAGATCAATACAATATACATACCATTCACAAAAGTGCCAGGCTTTACTTTTATTGAAAAATGTAGTAGTGATGCGTAATAAAAAGCGTTCTCCCTTTGTGAAGGTGGAGAACAGCTAGCAATGTTCCAGAAGGCCTCTTTTTTCTGTACTCCTCCTGCATTTTAAGAAGAGATCACATCCATTCTCGCTTGCTTTTCAGTTTTGATTGAAGCCAACAGGCACAGGCAAGAATTTAAACCTGCATAAATCTGACTCTGCATTGCAAGGTTTGCGTACATCCTTGGCTTCTCACTAAGGCATGGGAGCTGCCACTGAATACAAAGTTGGTCTCCTAAGTCGTTACTGTCAATATAGCTGCTTTGCACATATTAATTATGTTTTATTTACTGGATCCTTTTCATTGTGATTGTTTGGACTGTTTTTTAATGCTATAAAATATGCTAGTCATATAGCATCGTCACATAAATATTCCCCAAATGATCTTGCCTTTTGGAAGCTCCTAATTCTGCAGTGCTGGGGCCCCATTACCTTAGCACTATTTTTCACCAGTCTTTTCCATTTTAGCTAAACCACCAGTGGCTCGATCTGGTCCTGGAACCAGCCTCTCTGCAGTCTCTCCACACCAGGCGGCACAGGGAGTCACAGGTTTCCATACCCGATGCCCTGCCGCTATCTATGAACCTCCTTCACATGCTAATGAGGACTCTTCCCTATCTGCCCTGGTGGTTCGGGAGTGTGTCGGGCTGATGTGGTGATGCTTGATTTTGAGCACATCCCATCTGGCTGCACTCGGCTCTCACTCGCTGAGCTCCGGGCCCCTCTCCTCGAGCCTCCGGGGGCTCTCTGCAACTGTTCCTGACCAAGTATCTCTTATTTGGCAGACTTCTTAAAGGCGCGTCCAGAAAACATTATCTTTAAGCCAAAAAGCACTGATGAAACAAGGAAATTAAGGAGACAAGAGCGTGAAATGAACGGCCTGTCAGTACAACCACTCTTGGCCCCTGCCCTTTCCTAGCCTCAGCGCAGGCAAGCCTGCCTGTTTTATTTGCATAGACGGTGAAAAGTGCTTCTGCCCCAGGGGTCAGCACAAAGCCTATAGATCATTTAAGACCTTGGGCTGGCCTTCTGGGCAGGGGTGAATTTTGCTCAGCCAACATCTTTATTATCTTGAAGTAGTCTCCAACCTCTTGGGTTCGGTGCCATGTGGAAAAATACCTCTGCTGGGAGAAAAAAACCCTTCCTGTTTATTTGAAAGGTCTAGACTGGATGGAATTTTCTTTTTCCCTTAAAATTATCCAGATGATATATGTTGCATTGTAATTTTGATCTATGTCTGTTAAGGTTATACTTCTGCTCCCACCAGCGTCTGTGGCTA
>NW_009258886.1:333543-338119 GCF_000687185.1 Egretta garzetta
GAAACCAAGTGCTCAAGCCAGAGGGAGTTAGACCTCCGTGGAGAGAAAAGCAATTATAAGAAAATTCTAACTTCATATCTGTGGTAATAAAAGAGAACGGCTCAGATAAAAATGAATTAAAGGAACGTGAAAGCTTCAGGTCTGTAGGCAGTTTATGGAGAATGAATACATTGTGTCTTTAACACTCTCCATTTTAAATGTTAGACTAGGAAATCAACGTTTGATCCAATAATAAATCAGCTGGTTAGCAGAAAATCTGATGCATTTAAAATCTGGCTTCATAAAAATGTCATTCATTAATGCTGTATTGAGAGACTGCCTAGTCTGTCAAACACCTTCAAGTAGGTCATCTTTTACAGATTAGTCTAAGTTGCTATCTGTTGACATTTCACATGTGATATCATAAGCTTCTTAAAATGAATGAAATTTGGTTTTGGTTTTTTTTTAAGGCAAATAATAGCTGAAATCTTCCAAGGCACAAAGATTTGCAAAACTGGCTAGTGATTTTGGCTGCCTTGTATTTGGAATACCCACTTTAACAGAATCTAAAGAGCCTGTTTGTCAGGGAGCGAGTGCTTATTTTTTTCTGAAAATTGGACCTTCTCTCTGAGACTGGAACTCGAAACATGAAACACTGTAGGAATGAATAGCGTACTCTGAAAACCCCTAGCCATCATCTTCCACTTAACGACGTATTGCTCTAGTATTTGTCAGAAGATGACCAGTGAGGAAGATGGGTGTGAGTTTGATCCTCTAACCTTCAGTATTGGTTCTGCTACCTATTTCTTGTGTGCCCTTGAGTGAGTCACCTGGGTCAGGCTTCTCAGAGGTGCTCATTGCTGGCCTCATCCCTTGGGCATTACAGTCTACCTTGAAATGGTCCATGGAGCCTTCTGTGCCCCAGTGTTACTGCCCACCCAACTGAGGCTCCTCTGGCAGAGGAGCACAGCGACTGTGAGTACGGCACCATCCACATGGAAAAGAGATCAGTGAGACCTACACAGCAGGACTACAGGGCTTTATAACACACAGATGTTTCTTTTCCAGATTCTATGTCGATAACCAGATAAAACAACAGGAACATCTCTGAGCGGGGCTTCCTAATGGAGCAGCAGAAAAGCATGGAGGGGCTTCAGCTTCTCTTGGTTGCTCCTTACCCATTTTCCCCCACAGTACCCATGGGCTCTGGTGTTGAGGACATTGAGAGAAGCAGGACTACAATGGGAACTGGGGTCGCTCCTTGCTATTAGTGGGAGGAAAACAGGACAAATTACTGGTTTACCATGAATGAGACTAATAACTCATCCAAATGCATTAAATGAAAATGAGGGACATTATACGAGAATGTTTATTTTTACTGTAGGAAGCAGCATCATTTTATTGTGTACTCTAACTACTTAAAGCCATTGTGTTGGCCATCTTGAATGCACTTAAGGGAAATATCCTTATGGAATTATTTTCTTTTAAACATTAACTGGAGAAGAAAGCTAGTATGAATAACAGAACACTAAGTATACTATTTATAAATGTCGTTTATTTATACACCCTTTGTATATTTGTGTATTCATTGAGACCTTAACTTCTCAAGAAACTTATCTCTGTATCTTATTTGCTTGTCTGGAGTGGCTTCCCCTTTCGTAGCAGTAAACTAAACATATAATTGTTTAGAAACTCTACAGACTTGCCAAAATATGAACTCATGCTCATGGAAGGGGGCAGAAGTTCAGATTTCAATCTGGCCATGTAGGCCGGCACGTGCTGTCCTAAGCTGCTCTAGTGAAGTTGTTCATCTTAGTTGCTCTCTAGAGGCTCTTTTATTGGGAGAGAAAAAAGATCTGACTGCCAAGAAGGAGGACGATGCTGTCTGCAGAGATGTATCAAGGCTTTAATAGGGAAAGCAGAAGATTTCTTTCTTCTTCTTTCTCCCCCTGTTCTGAGGGACTCTGGAAGATAATATAACCCAAAAAATGGTAACTCTCTGCAGAGCCGTATTTTCCACTCTGGGCCATGCTCTGGCCTTTCAACTCACTGTGCTGAGCCCCTGACTGCCCCTTTCCTTTTTCTCTCTTTGCCACTGTAAAGGAACTCCCAGTTCCTGGGTCACAGCTTTCTCCTTTTCTTCTGTGCTCCAGCACTGTCTCATCCACCAAGCAGCTGTAATCAGGATCGCAGTCTGCCTTACTGACATAGAAGAATCTTCTTGCACCTTAGGCATAACTCATGAGCAATATACCATCGTACAGCTCCACAGTGGAATAGGACACAAACCCCCACTTCTTTTTCCTTGGGCACACATTGAGAGTCACCAACAGAATAAGCTCTGGATTCGAGGAGAAATAATTTTTTTCCTGAAAGCAAGAAAAATGTTTGTTATCAGCTATATGGAGCAGAAAAACAGGATCTGGTCCTTTTGGTTGTAACTACTCACAAACTGTGTGAAATCCAAATGACTAGAGAGCACCGTACAGCTCTCCCATGCCATTTAGTGTTTGGTAGGACCAGGCTTTCGGCAGCCTGGGAGCACCTGGAGGTGGAGACCACACTTTCTCCCTTGCTGTCACAGCTCCTAGTGTTATTCTCTCAGGCTGCTGAACGGTACTGGTGCTGGGAGCTTTCAGGTCTTCCATGTAACATGGGACCAATGTCCCTTTGGGTGCACTTAAGCCTGTGGTGTAGCGGCAAATGAAAAGGTGGCTGCACTTTTCCTGCCGGGTACACCTGGCACTGTCCCAGCTGGCACTGGTAGGTAGCAGCAGCTACATCTGCCGACTTGTGCAGCATCATTTCAGGCTTTCTCTTTTGATCAAGTTTCTCAGTGTAAAATCCCAAAGCACAGTGCTGACCCAGAGTCAGCCAGAGCTAAGCCGTTCAGCAGCAGCTGTTTTACACAGCTTCAAGGGCACGTCATGGTAAAGAGCATTACAGCATCTTAGAGCCTGACAGCGCAGCTTCTTTGCCACAGGGAGCTCAGTACTCAGGCAGCATTTCTCAGAGCTTCAGAAGGCAACAAACAAAAGACAAGCACTCCTGCGAGCATGCACAAGATGCAAAGGAGGCAGGCAATGTGAATGGCACACAAGAAAAGCTCAAGCTAGCCTTCACTCACCCCATCATCTGGATGAGCTGGAATAGGTCGTGGCACAGAAAGCACGCTGTGAGAAGACTCCTGCTGCTCCCTTCTGCAGGGTTTTGCTCTTCCCCAGGACACGCTCACGTGTTATGGCTCGTATGGCAAATTGCTCATTGGGTTGAGCCTTCTTCCTCTTCTTGGATAGCATATCCCATCCCTTTTTCATTCGCTATGGGGCATGGCCCATCTGGCAAGGCTCGGTGCACGAGGGGGTGGGAGGAGGTGGGTGCGTTGTGCTCAGGTGCCTGCCTCTGGGCCGGCACGCTCATGGAGGTGGCAGGCAAACCCCGCAGCATGAAAGCGCTGGCTGGGAGGAGGACAGGATGGCATAGGATGCAGGGCTGCTATTGGCACGTTCTATGAAATGTGTGTCTTTTGACACATTTTGGGAGACGGCACAACAGACACGCATATGCCACCTAGCAAACTTCTGGGAGCATGGCAGGAATCCAGAGGAGTTACAGATTAAAGCTAAAAAGGGATAGGATGTCATCACTCATTTTGAAGATGTGTATCAGGCACTCAGGTCAGGTCCCCTGGGTAAAATTTGTGACTAAAAAAAATGTCTGCAGACGATTTTGTAATTTTTCTTTTATTAATGATGACTTGTATTTTATCTTGATCAGCAAATATTTCATCCCAGACTCATTACGTCCTCCCTGTGTGCTACGAGGGGCTCCTAGATCCAAACTCAGAAAGAGACCTGGAGAAGGCATGCCAGCACTTTTAGGGAAGAAGTGGGGGGATAATGCGGTTACAGGGAAATCTAGGCTGTGCTTTCTTGGCTGGTGTCAGTTTGATTGATTTTATATGGAAGATTTGAACATTTTTTGGTGGGCAAGAGTAGCTGCAATTCTCTGCAGATGTATTGGGGGGTGTGGGGTGTGGAGAGGAGTCTCTATATTCCAGCCACAATCCAGACATTTATCAGTGCCACAAAGCACTCCAGCCTCTCACCTGCCAATGTCTTCCAAAGGGAGAAAACTGTATGGGCAGCTCTCTGTCTTCCTCCTCAAGCGTGGCATGAATTCAAAGCACATCTGAAATCTGATAGGGACTCTCTGTGAGGATCCCGACAGCCATTCTGTTTTTACGCCTCTTTGACGTGCAGAAGTACTCCATCAGCACGCTTCCTCTCCTTGTGTGGCCACGACTTCCAGGCTCATGCAGGTCTGTGGGTCTGCTAGGGGCGCCCCACCAAGAGGGCAATGCATGTGTTATCTGTCTGCTATTAATATAATTCTCCACCTTCCAATTCTGCATTGCTATTGATTGATTGTGTTGCTGGCTGGCTGACTCTAATAGATAGCTTGTTCACTGCCTTTAATTGATTGCAAGTTCATCATCCTTTGCGCAGTACTCTGAGCAGATTGTTATTAATTGCCATTTACTTATTTAACTTCACTATTTATTGCTATCTTCTTTCTCATCAGCCTCTCTCTTTCC
>NW_009258886.1:338139-360570 GCF_000687185.1 Egretta garzetta
TCCTGTCCTTTTTGCCTCCCCTTTGCCCCCTCCATCTGCCAGTGTCTCTCCTTTTCTTCCTGTTACCTTCCTGCTCTCCTACATCATGAACCTGTTTTTTGCCATGGTCTTGGTGAAACTCGTGCCTGACACAACCTCCTGTCCTGCTGCCAGTGATCTTTGCCTCTCTGTCCTCTGTTCTGGGGGGGCCTCTCCTCGCCCCTGCCCCTCCTGCCCTCAGCAGCTCCCAGGAGGAGGAGCAGATGGGCTGGCACCAAGCACAGCCCAGGGGACTACAAGGACCGGAGCCTGTGCCTGAGCGATGCGCAATACTGAGCCCTTCCTCAGGGGCTGCTCAGGAGATGTGCAAGTCATGGTGCTCCAGATGAAGGAGATGAGGGTGAGAAAAGGCAAGAATTAAAAGCAGTCTTTCCTACAGTACAGGGAATAAGCAGCCAGCACCTATGCTTTGGAGCGGGAGTGTTTTCAACAACCCTTTGAAGATCTGCACTGTGGCTACCAGTGTAGGGGCACAAGCCCCAGTGAAAGGTTCTTGTAGGGGAAAACGCAGAAGGTTTTCCCCCTAAAAAAATCCTGTCCTTTTTGCCTCCCCTTTGCCCCCTCCATCTGCCAGTGTCTCTCCTTTTCTTCCTGTTACCTTCCTGCTCTCCTACATCATGAACCTGTTTTTTGCCATGGTCTTGGTGAAACTCGTGCCTGACACAACCTCCTGTCCTGCTGCCACTGATCTTTGCCTCTCTGTCCTCTGTTCTGGGGGGGCCTCTCCTCCCCCCTGCCCCTCCTGCCCTCAGCAGCTCCCAGGAGGAGGAGCAGATGGGCTGGCACCAAGCACAGCCCAGGGGACTACAAGGACCGGAGCCTGTGCCTGAGCGATGCGCAATACTGAGCCCTTCCTCAGGGGCTGCTCAGGAGATGTGCAAGTCATGGTGCTCCAGATGAAGGAGATGAGGGTGAGAAAAGGCAAGAATTAAAAGCAGTCTTTCCTACAGTACAGGGAATAAGCAGCCAGCACCTATGCTTTGGAGCGGGAGTGTTTTCAACAACCCTTTGAAGATCTGCACTGTGGCTACCAGTGTAGGGTCACAAGCCCCAGTGAAAGTTTCTTGCAGGGAAAACTGCAGATGTCTTGTCCCTTGAGCAGTGACCCTCTTGCTGGTGTGTGAACAGAGTCTTCTATGGGGTGATGGTGCACATGTGTAACCTCAGCGGGTGACAGCCGGTGGGACCGTGGGCAGCAGCATGCTGGTGGACACCCATTTACCCCTGCTGAGTGTGATAAGTCTTCAGTACATCCTGCCACACTTGACACGAGTCCAGCCAGAGTGCAGCACAGAAACAGGCACATCTGCCTTCAGCGCTGCTCATCAGCGTGTAGGAGGAGGAACCTCCACACAGCAGGGTATGGCAGTGAGAACCCGAGCCCAGGAGAGGGACATTGGGGACAGAGTGTTCAAACACCACCCAGAACTTTATGCATTTCACGGCTCAGCACTGGGGAGTTTTGTGTGCCTCCTTGCCCTCCTTCCCCCTCGCAGGCATGCTGGGCAGCCAGAGGGCCTTCCCTTCCCGGGGGTGACCGGCACCGCAGCAAGGTGCTGCCTGGACGTTATTTCACAGGCAGGAGGAAAGGATGCAGGCAACCAGCTGAGAGACCCTCAGTGCTCCCCTTGGCTCCTGCCCAGGCCCAGCCACATTACAGCCCTCAAAGGGAGGCTACGAGGGACACTCAGAATGCTCGACCAAAATCATTAAAAAAAGGCCCATTTTGCCAACTCCAAGCCTTGTACTCTTCTATGTCTTGGAAGGAGCTCTATTGCTCTCCAATCTGAACCTTTAAAAATACTCTGTGTTTTGAAATCTTCTTAGTGCAGATCATCCTTTACTGGAGGGTTGATTGCAAGGTGTGAAAAAAAAGAGCAGACAAGGATCTGGAATCAAAGGCGGGGAAGCACTTGGAGACATGTCGATAAGAAGTGCTATATGGATGCCACATTAAAAGGACTGGCAGATTTCTATCTAAGCTGTTCCTCCTCCTGGATGCATTCATCTTTCAGCGCAGCGCTTCTTCATCCATACCATCCCTGTGACTGTGATGGCACCTTTCCAGAAGACCACGCTCTGACCAGAGGCACACAGATCTAGCCACCTTCCCTGTTCGTATGCCCTCACCTGAAGCCAGCAAGGTCAGGTCTTTGGTTCCTGGCCCGTGCAGTGTGGTGATGGTGCAGATGGTATCTGGAGTGCCCCTAGTTCAAGCCCACGTGCATTTTACTCCTCCTTTTGACCCATGATGAAAGTAGACCAGATCGAGATTCTCTTCTCTTGCAGAAGCTTAAAGATGTCAGATCCAGGCAAGACAACAAATTCACAGGGCTCAAGTAAATATCTGCGGGTGACCAACGAGACGGCCGAGAGCTTTCACCTGGCTGCGGGCGCCACACATGCTAACATGCCGCTGCAAGACAATTTTTAGATGAAAAAACTGAAGATGTTCTTCCCCGCCTAGCACATGCTAGGAAAAGCACAAAAGAAGAGCACTACTTTCAGTTCATTTGCTGGACATATTACATCTAATGAAGAAGTGGCACGGGGAGGCTGTTGAAATGAAGGATGTGCAAAAGGAAAAACTGTGAGAGCCCCTAGGGCTGAGGCGATCTGTGAGCAGCAGGGGAAGAGCAAAGCCTCCCTGCACTCACTCCCCATCTCCCCGGTGCATGGGGGCTCCCGGCAGAGGAGGGGACGGCGTGGTGCCCAAAGGGCTGCTCAGGCTGGGCAGGTCCCACTGGTTTGAGTGGAGGGGCCGATGCGGGTGGCTGCTGGCTGCTGGCCGGGGACCGCTGCGGCTTGCTGGCACTGCCGAGCAGACCCAGCGGGCGCCGGTGCGTCGCTGATGAATTTGGCCATCATCCCTCTGTGAGCAGCAGGCAAAGGGTAATAAGGGAAGCAAAAACTCATCTTTAAAATGGAGCTCAGAAGATACCATGACACAAATTTCAGTTTCAGACTCTCAGTTCTGACAAATTAGATTTGATCAAAACATGATTTATCATTCCTATTATTTAGCATTAGGGGGGAGAGGCAAAATTCTCCATAGAGCAAAGACATACGGCCGAGTTCAGGTGTGATGCAAAGGTGCTTTAAATTATCCTTCCTTAATCTTTGTTTTTATCTTCTTTTAACTAAAAAAAAAAAATACTTTTTTATTATTTTTAATCAAACTGGTAGAATTTAGTCTTTGAATGGAAAAGAAGACATGTCCACCATAAAAAAAAAAGATGGTTTGTGGATGCGTGTATTTGATAGCTGCCTTCTAACAGGTAATCAGATGAAATAAATGCTGTACCAGCTACTCACCATAAGAGAGCTCACAGTGGCATACAGGGAGATGTGACACAGCTGGTTTTGATGGTTTCCCCTGTGGTCTTTACTTCTCCTTTTGGTGAAAGTGATGCAACTGTGATTTCTCTCATTTCCACCCTCTTCAGAATTTGTGAAAGTATCCTGTCTGTGTTTCTTTTTATATCAGCATCTTAATTTTGCTGTCAATTCAGAAGAAAATCCAGTTGTTCAAATGGAGTAAGGCTAAAATGAAACATAGCTGGAAAACAGCATTTCTCTCAACAAGTGTTTTATGCATAAAATCACCGAGTCACAGAATCACAGAACAGTCGAGGCTGGAAGGAACCTCTGGGAACCTTCTAGTCCCGCCCTGCTGCTCAAAGCAGCTGACATATGGGGACCAAAAAATAGGAGTGTGCTCTGCCTGTCACTTCAGTGAAATGCATGCAACGATTTCTGTACAATACTAACACTTTCTTAGTGCATCTAATGAACAGCCCATGTTTAGATATTTTGGAATACAGATGGTGTTCAGAATTCACAAAGCGGGCCAGAAGCACTCCCCTAGTCTTCATCCCAGAAATTAGCAACAAAGATACAAAATCAAATGAATACTTGTATACTCACGCCCCAAATTACAAGTCTTTGACATAATAGCATGCCAATGCAAAAGTACTGAGCAATTTTCCTTTAAGCAGAATGCAGCACGTTGCTTTTGTGCTTGCAAGCCCTTGGCTGTGTGAAGACTTCAGTCTTTTCATAGCTTCCTTAACCGCTAATTTATTACACGCATAGGAGATGCACACTCTATCCATGTCTAGATACAAGGGAGCAAGCACAGTGATGTTTTTGGAAGAATGTGCAAAGGCACCTGCATCCAGTGCTTCTCTATGGGGATGCTTGGCAGCAGCACACTGATGTTGGGCACCATGTCATTTGGCGTGCAGCCTGTTTGCGTCCTACTCTGAGTCACTGACCCTTTTTCATGCTCTCTCTAGGCAACCAAGCCCCTAAACTTTGGTTCATACGCAAGGAAACATGCAACACCCTGGGTTTAGCCACCCGAAGGCTGTCGGATCTAGCTCTTCATGTTTTGTCCTGTACTATGTCACACTGTAGGACCTGAGGCCACCAAACACACCTGTGCTTGTGTCCACCCAGGGCTCTGCTGGAGCAAGCAAGGAGAAGCTGTCCCAGCTCATTCGCTTTAGGGGACAGGAGGTCCACAGCAAGGTTCCCCCTCCATACACAGGGTCTTTCTCATTTAATCCAGCAGCTGCAGACCTACCTGCAGACTCTTTCTTTAGGTTAAGATTCATTGAGGTCTTCACTTCATGTTCACCTCACAATTCACTGGGAGAGTTTCTTATCCTCTGTTTCTTGCCACCTCTCTGCCAGCCGCCACCATACCCACCACAGAGTCGGGACAACAGGCCTCAGCCTCTGCTTTATGGGTGGACTGCCCTGGGGGATGATGCCTGAAACAACAATGCTCTAGATGTCTTCCCCATGCCCACCGTACCTGGTCCTGTGCTACTCATGAACCAGGTCAGAGCTTCTGTGATTTCCAGTTGAGCGACGGAAAGCAAACCCTCACTGATTCTGGTTTTCTCAAGACATCCTATGGTGAATGGCAGCAGTGGAGGGACTGCTGCGCAAGCAGCTCAGGCATTTGCACAGCAAACAGGACAGGGAAGCCATGAGGAAGAAACTTTGTGAGTCATGCCCAGGTAAGCAGCTGAGCCAACCCCATCCATCCGTGCTGGTTGGTCCCCGGTGATTTCACTGCCATGTTAATGGACAACATGAACAGGCAGCTGGGATGCTACCTTCAGCCACTGGTGGGTTTGGCACACCGTGTCTCTCTGCTGCTTAGCTTCAGTTTCAGTCTGTTCCTGAGCACCTAGAGCAAACTTCAGCTTAATGCAGAATGTTTTAAATTTAAATATTTTAAATCAGAGCTTTTCACTCAGCTTTAAAATTATAACTAAGTTCAACCAGCACAACTCAGTAGGTGGGAAAGTCCTAGGAAATTGGATGGGGATTAGGAAAGCTGGTCAGGTGTTTAGGTCAGCTGGCTGACAGCCTCATAGGTCGCGAGCATTGCAAGAAATGAAACTCAGTACCCGCTCCATTCATTAATTCAAACACTTAAACAAATGATGAAATTAAATATTGTTATAATCTGGCTGATATAATTAATTTAGAATGAATTACAATTGTCACACCAGAGTCAGATGAGCCTTAATATTATGCAGGAATTTAGACAAATTACTTAAAAAATAATCAGTCTTTATGCATTTTAAAAATAATGTAAGAAGAGGGATGTCCTCTGTTTAGAAAGTACAGCTGAAGAATTTTACCCAAACCTGTCAAGTTGTGATTGAAAATGTTAACCTTCTTTGTGCTGAAATAAAACTACCCTCTGACAATCTGATTGTCTTGGGGACGGTTATGAAAGCTTTCTTCTTAGAATTATGTTGCTGCATAGTTGAGTACTTGGACAGCCTGCTCTGGTGCTTTTGAAAATCATATTGGCAACCTTGAAAATCTGGTTGTTACCTTTCCCTGCCTCCGTCCTCAGAGACATTTATCAATTTGATAAGAACTTTGAAAACTTTATTTACCAAGGATTGTAGATAATTGATTCTTTTCAGACTTTTAAACATACAATAGACTCTAAAAAACAATTTTATAAAATAACATTTGAACAGTAAAGCCTTCTCTAGCTTGACTCTACATGTGCTCATATGCATGCATTCGATACGCCTGCTTTCATGCATAAGATTAAGGAACATAAAAAGACCATGGCATTTCACAGCAGAGAAGAATAGAAAAACAGAAAAAAAAAGAATAATAAATTTCTGAAGATAGCTGGAGTCTGAATACATATCAGCTCTCTCAGGCTTCTGGATTTGTACAAAGTAAAACCCAGGACTGCAGCCAATAGGCCAGATGGTGATCCGCTGGACATCACATCTCTTGAACAGACTTTTGCTCCATTCAAGATGACTAGTCACATGTTGGTAGGGGGTACTTTTTAGTGCTGTGACTTTTCTCTGCCCAAGGTGGATGGTCACAGAGACTTTAGAACATTAATTTTCCTTATCTTTTTTAGGGCGGTTCTTTTTGCTTTCCAGAGCATCTGTCTTTGGAGAAATCTGGTATAAGGCCTATCTCAATGTTATGCAAGTTACCAAAACCTCTCAGGTCAACTCCCTAACTAACATCAACTTTTAAGAATTCTACTTTAAAAAGTAATTTAAATACAGTCAGTGTTTTGCTTCCCACAGTGCCTCCCTACCTCAAAACATATACAAAATCCACAGACAGAAGACCATTTTTGAGGAAACTGGCATGGTCTTATCTGGCTGAAAGGTCTTGAGATAACATTGTGTCACCAATTTAGAGAAAGTTCAGCACAAAAATAGAAGTCGCTACTTAAAAAGGCACCATGATAAACATTAATCACCAAGAATTTGCCCATCAGCGATATTTTGCATGGTTATTCTAAAAGGTAAGTTTTACTATGGTGATTTTTTCTCAGAAACAGCTGATATACAATATTTTCCCAGCAGACAAATGAGCTCCAAGTCAAGCTGTTTGTCAACTAGAAATTTCATCTTGCAAGGGAAAAGCAATTTTAAAGCCATTCAGGGGTGAAATTCATGTAAAGCACTAAACTGTGTATATCAAATTTGCATGCCGTAAACTTCTCTTCCCATGCAGGAAACCTGGGCTTCACAGCTCCCTGTGTTCATAGCAGAGAATGGCTGAAGCACATAGCAAATGCTATAGAACTTTCTTCCATTGTGTCATTTCCACTGGGAACTGCATTCATGAGAATGTCGCTATCTCCCAATACCATCATCAGTAGAAGGCATCATTATTTACATGAATTCACGTAGACGTTTACATCATCCTGTCCTAGAATACTGCCTTTGCATGCCATAGCAAGCCACCTTTTGTCCAAAGGCAGAGCAAACAGAAGAAAACAAACATTGCGCTAGTAAAGGTGATTAACAAGACATAAAACATTACACCTGTGACAGCTCCTGGAAGGGAATAGAAGCCAAAATGCCAACTAATGCTTTGTACATCCTGAAAACCAGAGCTAATCCATGCTGCTGGCAGCACTACTGTGCCACAGGTACTCTTATAGGGAAACGGTTCCCATGACTGGCTCTCTACGGGGCACATTTTGTCCTTTATCCACAGTAAGAAGAGAAAAGCAACCAGGGAAGCCCATTCACAATCTGCCAACACTGAGAAGGACCAACTCTGCAGGCTGCAGAGGTAGATTATCAGGGAGGCACTGTTGAGAGCTACAACTCAGAGAAGGTTTCAAAGCTGTGATACCTGGATTTGGGTGGAAACCTTCCCCTACAATCGCTTAGAAACCACTCTTATTTCTTTGGTCTCTGCCCTGGCAGAGTTTTATCATCACCTCTGTCTCTGCCCATGCCTCTTTGGTTCTTTTTCTTTTTCCATGCTTTACCTTGCATCTCTTGCCTGCGCTAATGCTTGTCCTTCTGTACCACACTTTTAATTCTTTGTTCTTTACATTTGTGTTTCTTCTTCCTCCCATCTTTTGTGGGTCCGGTCACCCCGCCCATTCTCCTGCATACCAGAAGGCTTGGGGATGGGGTATTTGATACTCCAGGGGTCTGGTACCCCAGGAGGCTCTGGCAAGGGCTTTTACCATGGTCACAATGGAGGGAAGCCTGGGCTGACAGAAAACTGCTGGAGCTGGTGGGCATATAGAATCATAGAATAGAATCATAGAATGCTTTGGGTTGGAAGGGACCCCTAGAGGTCATCTAGTCCAACTCCCCTGCAGTGAGCAGGGACATCTTCAACTTGATCAGGTTTCTCAGAGCCCCATCCTGATACCTGGATTTGGGTGGAAACCTTCCCCTACAATCGCTTAGAAACCACTCTTATTTCTTTGGTCTCTGCCCTGGCAGAGTTTTATCATCACCTCTGTCTCTGCCCATGCCTCTTTGGTTCTTTTTCTTTTTCCATGCTTTACCTTGCATCTCTTGCCTGCGCTAATGCTTGTCCTTCTGTACCACACTTTTAATTCTTTGTTCTTTACATTTGTGTTTCTTCTTCCTCCCATCTTTTGTGGGTCCGGTCACCCCGCCCATTCTCCTGCATACCAGAAGGCTTGGGGATGGGGTATTTGATACTCCAGGGGTCTGGTACCCCAGGAGGCTCTGGCAAGGGCTTTTACCATGGTCACAATGGAGGGAAGCCTGGGCTGACAGAAAACTGCTGGAGCTGGTGGGCATATAGAATCATAGAATAGAATCATAGAATGCTTTGGGTTGGAAGGGACCCCTAGAGGTCATCTAGTCCAACTCCCCTGCAGTGAGCAGGGACATCTTCAACTTGATCAGGTTTCTCAGAGCCCCATCCATCCTGGCCTTGAATGCTTCCAGGGATGGGGCCTCCACCACCTCTCTGGGCAACCCGTTCCAGTGTTTCACCACCCTCATTGTAAAGAATTTCTTCCTTATATCTAGTCTAAACCTACCCTGCTTCAGTTTAAAACCATTACCCCTACATCTGTGTGAGCTTCCACACCTGGCTGAGCTACAGTCCCCATAACAATACAGAGGGAACGTGAGTGTTGTATAAGGACCCACCTTTACCTACAGATACAGTGGCACCAGGAGTGGTACTCGTAAGGAATGAGTGGGCTTTGGATCACTCAGTTGTATTCCCTTACATTAATCCCATGACAAACACTGGGGAGTAAAATCCGCATTCATACATTTTTAGTTACACAGCCACATACACATGTGTTACAGCCAAATATTAAAATTCTTACATATCCATGATTTCACACTGACTTTGCATTGTATTCGTATCATTACAAAAGAGGCTTTAAAAAATTCACCAGATTTTCAGCAAGTGTAAAGCAGAGTAGCTCCACTGAAGTGCGTTACCTTGACTTTAGAGTGAACATAATTCAGACCTGAATCACTGAAGGTGTACTGACTTGTGCCAGCTAAAAATCTGAATTAAAAACCTCATAAAACAACTAGTGTATTTATCTCCTTGTACCAAAACAAGCTTGGGTGAAAGCAAGCCAATGAGTCTATCCATATATACACTACTTTCCACGGGACTGCCAAGTTTTTTTTATTGAGGAGATGTGACTGACATATGAAATTCTCCATGGGAATCAAACACAGAACTGTTAAAATTGCCTCTCTGCTGCTAATGACTTCCTCCAGTTCTCATCCATATGACTGAGGCATTGCTTATCCAAAAACTAGAGTCAAGGTACTATTATGTATTGGTAAAGTAATTATTTTTATTGAACTTGGTAACAAGATAACAGGCTGATTTCTTCCTGTCTAAAGGACAGGTCAATTTGAATCGAGTTTGCGCTGCTTTTCTTTAAAGCTCTTTAAGAAAATGCATTTTTTTTGTAGGGAGCTATAAAGTGGATTTAAGCTGATACCCACTGCCACTATGTAGAAGGCAAATTGCCAGCACTGTTGACACACATGGGTATATAATCTTGGGTATATAAACCCTTAAAACTCTCTTTGAGTCCTGCAATCTATTCTTGCTGGCATGTTGGCGTTGTGGACTTTGCTACTAGCTCGTCTCCCAGACATCTCTCAGCGCTCATCCCTCAGGCATAGCCTGAACTTCTAGGATCTCTTCCCTGCTTGGTGCCTAAATCGGAGCATTTTTTTCTTTGACTGTAACACAGCTCCTACTGAGTAAGGCACAACAGAGCAGTGGAGTCCGGCCTTCGAATGGTTGACCATTCAAGAAGGGTGCAAGCTGAGATTCAAACACAGTCTCATTGACCTCCCCCTATAACAAAACTCTTCACCTGCGAGTAGGCTGCCTCAGGAACAGATTGTGAGTGGGGAGGTCCTCATGCATGGTCCTTTTTGGGAGAATCTGATGACAGAAAGGCAGGTGGCACGCTGAGGCTGCAGCTGAGGCTGCTGAGTATGGAAAACGCATTTGCACCTCCTCTCCACCCCCTGCAGAGTCCCTAAGTCATTTGGACCAGCACTTGCCTAGGTCCCTGGACATATCTAGAGTACTTGCCAGGTACTCAGCCCCCAGGGTGGTGTCTGTGGGGTCTGCCCAGGGACAGCTAAGAATACCTGGGTTTATTAACACCGCTCACAAATGACAGCCCAGAGCAGGGTGACAGGTACCTACGGGAGGCGTAGTGGGTGAGCAGGTAGGGAGGAGGAGGAGGAGCCAGGAGCCTGCCTCTGCTTTCTGCTTCATCGATTCTCTCGGCATCTGTTTCCTCCTCTGTAAAATGGGAGTTTCCGAGTTCACTCCCAGTTTTGATAGCTGGATGAAAAGAGGTGATGCACATTATGATTAGTTTTCATACCCTCATTTTCATAAGCAGCTATTAGGCTTGCTCATGATTTTGAAAAGCTCTGTCAAAGAGAAAGTCAGGCTGAGATCATGATCTGACTCCTTCCCCAGCTCTGGAAAGACTCAGCAGTCAGTGGATACCAAACCTGGCAATGCAGCAGGTTTATACCCTGCTCTTTGAGGTATGGCAGTTTCAAAAACATAGGCAAACTCACCGGTTGGGCATGTCAGAGGAGAGGAGCATTCCCACAAGGGAACTTGTCTGCCTGACTTGGATATTCAAATTTTGCCAGACAGGATCTCCCTCTGCAGGAGGCGAATTTCCTTCTGCCCTGTCTAAGGAGCAGCACAGGCATTTGTTCAGGAAAACGGCATCATTAGGTACTTAAGCATAGGAACAAGGTGGGTGTCAAAGCAAGGGTAGACTGGAGCACAGCCATGCAAATGCTGAGTGGTGGAGGATCCGCCACAGCACGACGCGAGTCTCTGGTACACACAGCTGTGCCTTCTCCCCTTTCTCATTGCTCACATATGTGCATGCTGCGCTTATCACAGAATCACGGAATCACAGAACGGCAGCGGTTGGAAGGGACCTCGGGAGATCATCCAGTCCAACTCTCCTGCTAAAGCAGGTTCACCTACAGCAGGTTGCACAGGACATCATCCAGGCAGGTTTTGAGTATCTCCAGAGAAGAAGACTCCACAACCCTCCTGGGAAACCTGTTCCAGTGCTCTGTCACCCTCAAAGTATAGAAGTTTTTCCTCATGTTCAACTGAAACCTCTTATGCTTCAGTTTGTGCCCATTGCCCCTTGTCCTGTCACTGGGCACCACTGAGAAGAGTCTGGCTCCATCCTTGTGACATCCACCCTTACAGTATTTGTAAGTGTTGATGAGATGCCCTCTCAGTCTTCTCTTCTTCAGGCTAAACAAGCCCAGCTCCTTCAGCCTCTCCTCATAGAAGAGATGCTCCAGTCCTAAAAGAAAACATAGTTTATCCTAAAAGAAAAACATAGTATGACAAAAGTGATGGACTTATCAGCCTCCGCTTTTACCCAGCACTCTCTCCCCAGGAAGGGCCATCGAAGGGCTATTTGCTGCCAGTGACATTAGTCTGGGGGAGCGGGCACCCCTCAGCTCCCAGGGTCACGGTAGCAGTGAGCCTAAGGAACATCACTGGCCCTGCCGCCCTGCGCCGGGCTCCTCTGCCTGCTCCTGCCCTGCAGCCCCATGGGGGGCAGGACAGGCACCGCATGAACAGCAGAAACAGCGACCCAAGCCCCTCGCTCTGGGGCCGGTGTGGGAGTTTCCGCGCATGGGGCGCAGGGTCTGGCACATGATGAGACATGAGGCACATGGTATGGAAAGGATTTTCCTATCGTTGCTCCAAAATTAAGGAAGAGAAGCATTTCCAGGGTTTGATTCAGAACAGCGAGGTGAGGATCGGGCCCACAAGCGCCCTATGCGAGAGCCTCTCTTTGTAACAGCAGAGAAGCCACAGTGAGCGTGGCTTTCCCGTGGTAAAGGCAGCCTCTGTGAGCATCTTGTTATCAGCTGGAGAAATCCTTGAAGATCCTAATTAAGGCCTGACTTCACCTAAATATCCATAGTCAGGAAAGATATGTAAGCATGTGCATAACTTAGCACGAGCTGAGTCACGTTCTTTGTAAAGAGGAACTCAGCAAATATGTAACTGCCTTCTAGGATGGGCAAGGCAAGGCAAAGAAAGGCAAGGAAAGGGAAAAAGGAAAGGTAGAAGGAAGGAAGGAAGGAAGGAGGAACACAGAACAGGAATAATGGAAAAGGTAAAGTGGGAAGGGGGACTTCTAAAATGGACCACCTTTCATTTTATTCTGCTCTTGTCCCTTCTCTGTGTATCTACAGCACGTTCATTGTTGCTTTTGTTTTATCGCTGTGCATTAAGTTTGCCAAATCCCTTTGCAAAAAGTCTTGAACCACATATGAGCCTCAATTTTGGTTTTGCTACAGTCAATAGCAAATCCATTTACATCAGTGGCTAAGGATCATGGCTTTGCTTGAAAAACATTAACTTGGTAGTGAGAAGGTCATTTTAATGTGTTAGGCTGCGTTCTTAACTACTTAATTCAGTTTGGGGCTGGTGTAATTTTATTTTTCCAGCACTGGTGCAAAACCTGGAATAACCCTTTCTTTTAAATCTCCTGTACAGTTAATCCAACAGGCTGCTGTACAGATATCACAGCAAGGCTGGGCAGTTGCAGTCTCTTTAGATGTTCCTTAAGGAAAAATAATTATATTTAAAGGGAATAATAATTTCTAAAGACATTTTTTTTTCCACTGTTCAGTCTAATGGAGCCCTTTGAGCTCAAGACTTTATTTGTATATGACAGCATTCAATTATTTTTCCTTTAAATCTGTTTCAATTTCTTACCCTTGTTGAAAGGCTGAGGGCTGTAACAGTGGTTTATCTTTTTTCCAGAGACAAATGCAGGTATCTAGGACTTTGGAAGATCTTGTAAATATTTCTGAAAGCACATTTCATATCCCTGCATATTTTTTCTCCTTCTCGAAGTGTATGTGCTATAGTTTGTTTTGAGACAGAAATCTCAAAACCGGCCATTGAGCAAAGCTATGGATCACAGGAATTTTTACCAATGACAGTCCTCTCTGACCTGCAGTGACTCTCCTACTGTGTTTAACAAGTAAGAGAACAGCTTATAATCTGTAACAAAAGAAGAGTTATCATATATAGACACAGTCTTCAGAGCCATTGCAAGCTATCTGAAAACAACCACCACTGCTTTCCTTAAGGATGTCTTACCATTTTCTCTATAAGCAATCCATCAGATCATTAGGACATGGCTTTAGACCATCCCTGATGTAACGTAACACATCACTTCTTGACTTAAAAGCATGAGATTTATAAAAAAAACAAGTATTGACTGTACATATTTATTTCCATTTAGAAAGATTTATAAGTGTTTAGAAACTCCTTTGCACTTCCAGACATCAGAAAGCTTGGGTTTAAGGAATTAAATTAGTGTATTACTGCAGATAGAATTTAAATAGTTCTGCCTTAAAATATTTTACGTTTGTTAAAAAGACCTATGGCTAGAAAGAATGCTACTGTGCACATGAAGGAATGTTGTCTTAATACATACTTTTTCTTAATTAATCATCTGGTACTCTCTGTACTCTCAATTGAAACAATATAATACAGCCCAAAGACTCAGGAAGAACTTGATATGAAAAGTATGGCCTGATTTATGCAGAGCCAAGCTTCGTGCCAGAAGGCCCCGAAGGACTTGACGAGGGCTCCAACTCCTACAGCCAGCAAGATGAATTGTTGTTTTGATGGATGCTAGCATCCCCTTTCAGAAGAGTCAAGATATGTTTGCAAGTGCAATGAGGAGCCTTAGTGCTTACTTCCAAGTCTGCCACAGTGAGAGAGAGGGTTATCTGCTTAGCCAGTTAAAAAGAAGATAAAGTGGTATCTTTACAAACCAGCAGGTATGATATGAGTGTCGTAAAAGGGAGAAAATATGAAGTACCAAAGGGCTATTGAACAAAACAGAGAAGTGTGACAAGAGCTAGTGCCTGGAAGTTGACTCTGGACACATTGAATACGACACACCTTTTAGCAGCGAGGATGATTAACGGCTGGGACAAACCCCGTGAGGTTCTTTATCCTCTGTCTCTTGCCATCTTCAGTTCAAGTCTTTATGAAAGATAGGACTTCACCAAATGTAAGTCACTGAATTAATCCAAAGACCAGCTGAATTCAACTCTACAGTTTGTATTAAACAAGCCAGAACGGATCTGCTGCTCTCTCTGCCTCATAATCTACTGGAATACAGATGAGTCTTCCCACTGCTCCCTCTGCACTGGGGCATTTGTGTCACTTGTGCCACAGCTCACGCCTGAAGCAGGGCATTTTATATGATGTCTCCTTAGCGGATGATGTTTTCTTAGCCCGCTGTTAATCAAAAGTTAAGGTGAGAAGGAGCTGTAATCTCACCATGCTGCCTTCTCCCATGACGGTAATTCTGACTGTCAGATTAGGCTCAATAACTGCAAGGAAAACCAGCATAGGTTGGGGATTTCAAAATACCCTATTCAAGCTGAAGCACCTGCACCTTGGGATAACCACCCTCCTCTAGCTTTAAAATTCTGCTGGCAGTGTAACCCCGACAGCAGAGAGGCCCCCCACCAGACTGACCCCTCGACTCAGCAGCATGCTTGGTGAGGTTTGCCGAGCTCCCTGCTGCCGTGAGGTCCTTGCTAGCGGTACCCAAAGCAGCCAGCACAGCCCCATGTAAACACACTGCAGCGAGAGCATCGTGGACAGGCCCAGACCAGCTGATCTCCACCATGCTCCGGGGCCAGGGCTGAGCTGACAGAGCCCCTGGCTGGGAAACCTGCAGCCTGACAGCACACCCCAGCTTCAGAGCAGTGCCTCCAGGCTCCGGCAATTTGTTGCTTTAAGCAGCTTGCGTCCATCTGCCATAATCATGTTGGGCGAAGTTTTTTTTGCGGAGCCTCTCTGTTGAATTCCCATATTCGGATAGGTGCTATTGGGAGGCAAACGACAATTTTCATGCCCCGTGGTCTAAATTTGTAAGTGAAGATTCAAAGGTGCCTTTGATGGCTGGGAATTTACAGCATTCTGGAAAACGGGTCATTAATCTAGGTGCCTATTTCTGTGCGTGCGTTTCTAACTTTAGTCAGAAAGAGCAAAAGCGGTGATCTTCTGGTTTTGAAATGTAGAAGTAATGTGCTTCAGGAGATCTTTCACCTGGAGAGCTGTACTCCTCTGTAATCTTTGTCTACAGTGATCTTTTAATTCTCGATTTCTCATTTGATTGGCTGCAGTGCTGGATCTGGATAACATTCCTTGGGGTATATACCTTGGAAACCATATTTTGTTTATGTCAGACCTACTCCCAAACTGGTTATGGTTTAGTTTTTTTGTTTGGTAACATCTAAATGCACTCGTAAAATGTGAAAACAATGTAAGGACAAATTTTGCACTTAGAAAAACTGCATATGGGAAAGTTTGTCTGGGAGGTGTAAGCACCTTCAGGGTCAACAAGGTAGAGTACACTGTCTTTAGGATTTGCTTAAATACCCATAGTGCCTTGCTGGGTAGCATTAAGTAAGGGCACTCTTACACATTTCTTAAATTACCTGTGAGGCTGTATGTTGTGTATGACAGGGTCATTAACAACAAGCTCTAGCTGCCATGGTGTCAGCCGGCCCTTACTGCCAGGAGATGCTCTGTTTTTTCCACTCCCTGTTGTTGTACAAAATTGTACATGTGGGAGAAGGAGCCAAGGATACAAAATGCTAATGATTATTGTACCAGGCTCTGATAGCCACACTTGCTTTCCAGCAAGGATTAGTATTTATCATGTGGTGATGCATCTCGCCCTACCACTTTGAGCTGTGCTAACTGCTGCACACGTGCAGAAGAAGATGGTTCCTGCCTCACAGCAATATGCACATCCCAGCACATACTAAAACACAGTAAGGAGGAAAGGAATATAACAGACAGAAAGGAGAAAGATGAAGAAAACATGGTAAAAATGTGAGGCTTGTGGTTAGCACAACAAGCAGAGGTCACAGCACACCAAGTGCCTGATCCATAGGCTAGCAGTTCACAAGCTTCATGATTGTAGTGAATTTAGAAGGATCCGAAGGGAGTACCATTGTGATTTTGGCTGGGTCTCTTCCCACAATCAAGGAGTGGCATGGGATGAAAGGTGAGGGTGTTTGAGGAAAAAGTGCACAACCTGGTATTAAAGGTTGGTCTCTCAGAGAACAGTCAAATCTCCGTTATTTCAAAATGTAATTCTTGAGTATTCCTACGCTGGCAGATGCGGTGTTGAGCACAGACATCCCAGCCAGCTCTCCAGGAGGTGAGGCAGGAGAGAATTTCACATGGACAAGTTTAGCCAGCTGAAAAGGAGGCACTTTTAAATGAAGCCCAAGTAGCTCCATTTCACGTTCTGCAATGTAAATATACTCCCTAATATGCACCCACCCAGCCTCCCCCAGCTATTCCCTTTTTACCCAGTTGTGCAGGACTGAGCTGTGACACCCATAAATTGAAAAACAGGTCCTTCATTGAGTTGGATGCATTTGGTTTAACGGAGGTGGAGGGAGTCCTCGCCTGTGCATAAACGAGACGACCAGTACAGCTGTATCATGCCGGATACAAAAATGGCATCATTGGCTAAAGCAATGATGGGCTTGGAAGTGAAGCCTATGCCCCAAAGCTGCAGGATGGCAGCATCACTCTCAGGGAGGGATTTACCTTGCTTCTCTGCAGCCATCTGAAAGTTAGGGTTTAACGCTGTCACAAGATAGGTGTCAATCACTTTCTGGAAACGGCTGCTTCATTATCGAGGGAGTCTACACTCCTCCTCTCGGTCTAACTTTCTGACAATTCAAGTTACATAAAACAAACCCCCCTGCAGGATTCTACAGAAGACTTTCCTGGTGCTTTCTGTTGCTTCTCATTCCTACATACAAACCCCACTTCTTTTCCGTACCTGTTCTGGACAAAGACCTCAAGAATGCAGAAGCATCGGTAAGGAAAACTTGCTGAGGGAAGGACTGGCCTTCTTGTGCTGAGCAGGCACTGCCGTTTCACAGGTCTACACCAACATTTTCACCTACAACCTTCCCCAAGTATTTGTTTTTGAGGCTAAAGCTCTCCACACACGGGACTTGCGCACGTTGTGTGATTTAAAAGAGCAGAGACTGTTGGAGCAATTAACTGAATATCCATTACAGTCTTCACTCAGCAGCAAGACATTTTTAAGTGAAAATCCTTTCGGTACTTTCGGATTGGTTCTAAAAAAGTGAAATAAAAACAAACCCTGATTGCATGCTGGCCCAGTTTGCTTCCAAAATCAAACTTTTCTAATAACAACTGCTCAGATGTGGCCAAACGACTTCTGCTCATACGTGAAATGTATGTACGAGTTATAATCACTGTGTGTGAAAACAGATTAAAATGCACACTCTTTTGATTTTCTATACAATGTATGCTTTGAATGGCGTTATTTTTTTTAGTCAAGTAATTACTGGGTGGAGAGAATGGGTGGCCAATAGCAGCGGGTTAATTACAAGACCAAACACCCACTACATCTCACTCAAAGAGCCTTGAAATGATTACACATTGTTGTAACTCATAGCCTGCTTTGGACCACTGATTAGAGAGCTACCCTCAACTTAAAAGAAACATGTAACTTCTGCCTAAGCACCTTTACCATTTTTACAAATCATGCTGTATACCTCAGAGAGATGAGCTAAATTTCTGGAGACAGGGGATGTCAGTTTGTTTTGTCCACTCGACAATTTTATATAGACTGCGTTTCTTCCTGTCCTTTCTTATGGTTGGCCAGTGTCTCATCTTCTTTCACAACACGGCAGTTTGGGAGAAAATACTTTGAAGTAGAGAGCTCTGATTCAAAATGATAACTATCAGAAAGCTTTTGTGGTACCTGCCGCAGCTCTGAACTCTGTTTTAACTGATTGCATTTTAAATTATATGGGATAAGGCCAGGAGAGATCATCCGACAACTTAATATGCATACCACCCATTAAATTTCTCCTCAATACCTCGACATTGAGAGCAGTACTCCCTGGATAAAAAAGCATTTTCCGGAATAGCATCCACTCCTTTGTGCCCGACCATCTGCAAGCTGGGTCGTTAGCCCGGGTAGCTCAGTAAACAACCCCTGGGCACAGACCAGGCGTCAGCACGTGCCAGGGACCACTCCAGCAGGCAGTTTGCACTCAGCCACCCTGCTTTAGACCTAAAACAATTTAACACCGTGGAGGTGGCCAGGCATGGCCAGTTGGCTGTAGGGCCTAGAGCAAGGCCCTCACAGTTTAGTTTATTAGTGCAAATATAACTTGAGGGATCTTAACCCAAGAAGCATTTACCAATAAATCACTTTGAAAGATCTTCTATACGTAATAAAAATTAAGCATCTTCCTTAAGGGAGTTTTCTTGACAGTTTTTGTAGTTCATCTGTATGTAAACCAAAAGTAAGATGCATTTATTAAGGTAGCTGCCATTCATACGGTTTTGTGCTTCCCTCTCCCTAAAAATAGAGCGAGGATAATTGAACTGAAAACCTAAAGATTGCAAAAAACCAATTACATAACTTGCCACACTTGCCCTGTTTTCCCCTCTACTCCCCCCCTTACTCATTTTTTAAAGAGGTCAAGGTTATTAAATATAAGCTCCTACATTCACACAGTAAGAAAAGTGGGATCTAAACATACAGCGAAGCATGCAGCATGAATTTGCCCAGGTAGCCTACATGTACCATGTTTGTTTACCAATTAAGGCTACGAAATTGATACTTTGATGTACACAGCGCGTGCAATTCAGGCAGGTGAGATAATGGCACAATGAAAAACTTCTTTTCCCTCCCTGACTCACGCGTGCTTATAGTGTCCAAAGCTGCAATCCTTACTCCGGCTAATTTATTTACCTCAGTGGGTGTGTCGTCCATGTAAGGAGGGCAGTTTGATGACCTGGGTTTGCAATGTTAACATTGCTATAACATAAGCTTTTACATTGCGTTACGCAGAATGACAGCTCTGATACTTCTGCTCTAGAAACACATGCACACTTGGGAAGCCATAAGAAGGGTTACTTTAATAAATTCGGGCTTATCTATGAATTTATAACTTCCAGTAGTGTGCTGATTTATACAGCATGGCACTACACATCAGATGCATGCTGCCTCAGAAAATTAATGCTGCATTCTGGCAACCATATGGGCAGCTGGCAAGCGGCCAGGAGACCAGCAGAGCATGACCCTACCTTCACGCAAGCCCTCCCTACGCAAGGCAACCGCGTGCATGAACTGCGCTGGCCGAGGAGCAGAAATAAAGGGATCCTGCACGTGGTCGTTGCTTAGAACCACCAGATCCCCCGGGGACATACGTACGCCGGTACGATTAATGAGAGAAGCTGCACAGACACGACCCCCTTTGCGGCAGATAACCATGTGGGCACCGGTGCTTCTTGATGTCTCGGGGAATGGAGAGGACTGCAAAGGCCTCCTTGTATATCTGCGTTTCTCCTTTATGGATCTCTGGTCTAGCTGTTGCTCTCACCTGGGACAAAATTTAGCTTGCAAGCTCTACAGAGGAGGGCCTTTATCTTATTTGTTCTGTAAAATGCATATTACACCTTGAGTGCTGAACAAACAATCACAATAATGGCTTATGGTGGCTTAGTTATCTTAAGCACCTTTAAAAAGAACAGAACATTGTGCAGTAAGGACAGAAGTAAAAAAACATTTCTCATTATCACTTGCAAGTAAAGCAGCTTTTGTTCCCCATTCCTTTGCTTCGCTCACACTGTTATTTCTTATCAAGTATGTGAACATTTATAAAGTTAAATTTAACTCTGCCACCGGTCTTCTCAATATGTAAATGATAAAAATCTCAGAAAGAATACAGAGAAAAATCTCATTTAATGGCTTCAAGTAACTTTATGCAATACCTCAAATGGAAGATGCCTCGATGAAAGCTCAAGCACACAATCCTGCTTATAATGTATTTTATGTGTATAATGCTTTCCATTCATAAGTATCTCTGAACTTTTTTTTTTTTTTTTTTACAACTGTTCACAGGAATCATGTCACTTGCTAGTCTTCACAGCAGCTGTTTAACTTCCCAGTGCAATAGCCGTATGAAAAAAAATAGGGATTGAAAATGAAGCAGCACACATTTTCCACTGCAAACGAGCTGGTACACTGTAATTTCATGCTTTAGCTCCCTGCACGCTAGCTTTTCCAAGGAGATCCGGGCTTACGCTTTATCTCCCACAGTACAATCTCTGTACGCGCACCGTCCCGCTGGCTCCCTCAGACAGCTAAATCCTTCTCTACGTTACGATTTTGCTTAAACCCCGATGCTGTACTAAAGCTGCTGCCCTTTGACTGTTGATGGCAACACCTTGCTCTGCAGGTACGAGCGGGCTTGGTTTCTTTCAGTACCGCTTCAGCGCTGTCCGGCTCAGCGCAGAGCTTGTCAGCGGCGTGGTCGCTGCTGGTGTCTGTCCATCAGTTGCATTTCCAGCGCTCCTGCCGCCACGGAAATACATTGTAGTGACTCGGGATTTCTGAGAAATGACATCCAAACGTTATTAGCCTGCTCCAGTTCTGCTCAGTTTGCGGAATCTGTTTGTACCCAGACTGGAGTCTAGCTACGGTTTCGAAATGCTGACTAGCTGCAGTTAAAACAGAAATAAATAAATTCACAGCTGATTATATACACCACGTGGGTCCAGCACAGTGATAATTTTATTCCTGGCGCTCCTCAGCATTTGAAAACCCAGGCATGCCAGCAATGCTAAATCAACTACTTTGGGTAGCCAGTTTTCCCAGAGCAACCGCCTCTTTTCCCCAGCAAAAACTATTTTGTCTATGCAGCTTGTAAAAGCAAAATGGTGATCTATGCACACCCTGTACCTAAAAGTCTCCTTCCTAATCCTGAAGGAATACACCCACTCTTTCTCGTCAGGCGTCCTGAACAATCCCATTTCACCAATATCCAGACAGAGCCAAGCATCCAAATCGGCACACCACTCTGCAAATGTCACCTGTGACGGAGCACGCAGCTATCTGCCTGGGTTCGTGGGCTATGGCGTCACAGATTTTACATGGTTTCTTGATCTTTACAGGCACTGCCAGAACATCCAAAGTTATCTGGCAGCATGCTCCCTCTGGATATGGAAAAAAAACCCAGCATATTTTTTTTCCCTTTTATGTAAGACGAGTTATGTTTGGGGTTTGGTGTTTGATATTACAATCACATGAGGTTGTGCCCCCTCCTCCGAGTTCTGCAAGGGCTTTCTGAAGGCCTTCCAACCCCTCCTAGAGTTTGGGACCCAAGAAATAGGATCTCCTCCGTCCTTGGAACTGTAAAGCTCCAATATGGCACAGTTACAGATGTAGGGCAAAAGCATAACTGACCTTCACCTGTGAAACCAGAACTGCTAGCTCTTATACAGGAGCTATACTGCTGGATAAAAACAATAATTTAATTGCTTAATGTAGACAAGGCCCCCGAGGAATCTCCTTCTTCAAATAACCCAAGCCAATCAAAACTTCATCAGCAAAACCCACTCGTCTGAACTCCCTCAGCAAAGGGGAACCTGAAATACTGTGCCAGGTACGCTGAAGAGGAACAGTATTTCCCCCTTTTTAACCACCTGAAGGAGCGGAAAGAGATACACACTGGGATAACCGAGTTCAAAGATGACTGTTCAAGGACTCAGTTGCAGAGGGTGCCCGACGCAAAACAAACGCGACCGTTGAAGTTATCGGGACGCGTGACTTACTTCAGCGAGTAAAAAACCAAAGCCAAACCCCGTGAGCTGCACTGGATTCCAGAGCCTATACAATGGGCGATGCCTCTTACAGCCAGCAGACACATTTTGTGAGAAACCACACATAAATTATGTATCTAAAACCCATTGAAACATATCTGGTGCTTCAACTCCAGCTCGGGTTCATCTCAAGCTGCGGAAATTTCTGTCAATACAGTCTCTTCAGACAATTCCTTTCACGCAGCGCTCCGAAAACACTCCATAAAGGTTATTAAACCCAGCAGGGCCCGGGGAAGCGGCGGCGCGTTGCTCCCCCGGCTCCGCAGGGAGCAGCGGCGGCGCAGGGAGGCCAGGTGAGGGCTGGGGGCCGCACACCGA
>NW_009258886.1:362168-378986 GCF_000687185.1 Egretta garzetta
GGTGCCGCGGCCGGGGTGGCTCTCCCAGGGCGTGAGGGTGGGAGCTCCCCGCGCCAGCAGGCCGCCAGCCTCCGCTCTCAAGTAAACATCAGGAGCAGGTTCGCAGTCCTGAGTTCACATGTTGTACCGGAAAAACACAGCAGGGAATTTCTTCCTAATGAAATGGGTGTTTCATGGCTCAGAGAAGGCTGGGTTTTACTTTTTTTTTTTTTTTTTTTTTTTTTTGTTGGTGGTGTTCCCAAAAAGTTATAGTCCAGCCACACCCTAGCACTACCCCTTGTCGTGTTCCCGGTGGCTGGTTAGCGCCGTGTGCCTGGGGAGGCAGGTTACAGCCCTGCCTGTGTGTGTGACAGCGGGCTGCCTGCTCGGAGGGTGGAGGCTGGTCATGTGCGTGTTCCCGGGGAAAAGGAGGAAATTCACACTTGCTCTTGGCCTGGCCCAGGTCCTGGTTGTTTATTAACAGAAGCCTGCGAGAAATCACGTTGGCTTGGTCTTGGAGCTTGGTCTTGGAGCTTGCTCCTGTTTCTGCATCCAGATGCTGACTTGCTAGGGTAAGCCACGAAAAAGTCTTGAAAGCGATTCGAAGGTTGTTCAGCCTGTGCTAGCTTGAAAAGAATGGCTTTGGGTATTTTCAGTTCTGCTTGTTGCAGCCTGTTTCTTGAATGCCAAGGTGAGGGGTTTCTGTGATTATTTCCTACATGGTGCGATATTTATCATCATTAGAGCGCCTTGCTTGTATTGCTTAGGTTTTAACAGTATCACTGTCGGCTGACAGCCACTTGGTCAAAAAAGCGGGCTGACGCTGGTGTGAAGGAGCCTTCGTGACTGTGTTTGAGGACATAGCACAGTCTTTCTGGAATTGCAGGTTGACTGCTAACTGGCTGTGCCTTCTTTTTTGCCTGATTAATGCATTTGTCCGTTCCCAATACATTCTAGCTCCAACCTGTTTTCTTTGTGTTTATGGCAGATTGTGCTTCTGTAGTCTTGTTAGTAAGCTGTTCAACAAATCTTACCCTTTTTTAGGTCAGCCTTATATGCTTGTCATAATTCACTAGACTTTGCACAAAAGCTACTGGCTTTGTTATAGTTACTATGAAAAAAATAGTAATTTTACTTGCATTAGCTCTATACTTCTGCCGTCTAAGCCTCTGAACCTATATAGGAGCATACGTACTGCTGTTAACGATGGCATTTATTTCAGTTGAACTACTGATAGGAAAAATTAAGTCCACGTGTATATCTTTGAATGTCTGAGTTTTTTTTAGACTACTGGTTCTAAAAACGTTTGATAAGAGTGCAGGTGCATTGACAACAAACTAGCAATAGGTAACAGTTTTATAAAGTGTATTTTCCTTCCAGATAACTACAAACATTCGCCTTTTTCTCACCGTTACCCTGAGCTGACCCAAATTTGGCAATATTTTCAACCCGGATGATGGTGTGATTCGCATGTGTACTATTTATCAGCTTAAATGAAAGCCCTTTTACTGGACTGCTTGAGAGCTGACAATCCTCTGTTGTTTTCCCTATTTTTCCAGGCTCAGCTTGACCATGAAGCATGTCTTGCTTATTGTAGGGGCTGCAGCGAGCGTGGCATCTCTGAAGATGCAGTAACCTGGATATAGATTGGTTGCGTGTGCCTGAGCAGGGTTGAACGGATCATTTTAAACTGTTCAGCCGTGGTCACTGGCCTGCTGGCTTAACTTTGCAGGGAGCATATGCCCATACCGCACACTGTCACCCAGGAGCTTTTGGTTGTATATATCATGTTTAGAATATCCATACTCGATGCCTTATAGTGATTCTCCAGGCATTTCTTCAGTGTAAACAGTCTGGTTTAAGTGACTGGTCTTTTCAGTTTCCAGAGGAGCTAATCACTTCCTTAATGGTATGGTTTGAGGCAGGTTTATGTATTCGGAAAAGAAAAGGAAAAGTGAAATCTAATGGAAATTGACTCAAGTTCTGACAGTATAGCTTGGGTAGTGACAGTGAGAGGCACTTGCATGTGACCTACTGATTACTGATGTACCTGGGTGTTAGTTTGAAAGGTCTAATTCTTTTGTGAGACACAGTTGCGCTAAGTCCATTGAGTCCTCGTCACTTTCATGGAGTGTGTAAAATGTGACTTGGTTTTGAATGTATTTTGAAAGTTGTTGAAATGTGTGGATTTTTTTCAAAGAAGCGCTTCATGAAATCAATCAGTTTGAATTCCTGTTAATATTTATTGCACAGGCTAGTCTAAGGGATTAGACATCCGCTTGTCTACTTGCTGCCTCTTTTGAGAGTTAGGCACAAATAAAGTATATTGCCTGTAAGATGCTGAAAAGCAGGAGCCTTGGGTATGGCATATGGTAGAGTTCCATAACTAACTTTTTCCTAACTTGGAACAGTTAACTAAGTCATTCAGTGCTACTTCTCCCCAGCAAAACAGAGATGAAGGGAACTTTCTGTTCCATGCTCAAAGTTGAGGATTCCTCTGTCTGTATCCCATGTGAGAAAGACTGAAGACTTCTTGGGAATGAGGATTTCGTATCTTCACTTATGCTTTCACTGAAGTCACTTGTGGACTCATGCTTGAGAGCAAGGTGGTAATTTTAACTTTGTTAGGTATTTACCTATTCTAACGCTTGTTGGTGTTCTGAGAAATCTGTTGATAACTTGCATATTTTCATCCTGAATATTTTTTTTTAATTTACAAAGTAGCTGAGAGAAGCTCTGTGTGGCTTGAGAAACTTACACATGAACAAATAAAAATTTTTTAAAGTTCTAGTAGCTCATACTACATAAACGCTAATGTCAGGAGTGATGCGAGGCACAAACCTTTGGTAAATATGACTATAATACTGGTACTAATTTAAGCTTGATAAAGCTTTATTGTCTCTACTTTAAATAATGAGGCAGCTACTCACTGTAAGTCTAAAAAAGATACGGCAGGTTTTTGGGGAAATGTGGGGTGAATCATGTTGTTGTTTGTAAGTAAATCAATGGTCAGTTTCAAAATGAAACAGTTTGTTAACCCTTTTCTTTAAATCTGTTTCCCTGCTCCATTCTGCCTTCCCCTTGCCTTTGTTCCAAGTATTACCAAATTTTTGGATGCTTTTAATATTTGGCTTGCCTTTTTTCCTCCCCCCCCCCTTTTTTTGGCTGAGGATAGAAATGCAGTAAAAAGACTTAGGCCTTTTGCAGTAGGAGATAAACTGATGTTTTGATCTTGATTTAAGTCTTGCGTGATTATAGTACCCAAACTTTTCAAAAAGGAGTAAGTTTGAATTAATGATTTGGTAACAAGTGCATAGTTCAGAAGCTTGTAGATAAGAAATTCTTCGCATTTATACACTACTTCCCCTCCCCCCCCAATGAAAGTGCTTACTGGAATTGATTGGTTATATAAAATAACTGCATATGGATGTTTTGGGCGAGGAATCCAAAGGCACTGTAGATCAGTGCGTTTAATCACTATGGGGTAGGATAAATGTAAATCCTCCTGAAAGCACTTAAGATGTGTTGGTTTAAGATGCCATACATGAACTAGGTGTTACAATTATTGTTGATCTTGATGACAAAATAAGGTTTCATCTTTAATGTATGCTTTAATTGTGTATGAGAGGAAAAGAAGTGCTGTGTTTTTTCTGAACATGGTTTGTGGGTTAGGATTGTGAATTGTATTTAATTCTTCTGAGACAGTCACTTTTTAGAACAGGTGGGATTTTTTTTATAATTGCCCAAGGGCTCAGGGATTGTTGTCAGAAACATTGATCTGTTGTAGTTTTGTTTTCTGATGGAGAAAGCTGTTCAAACTGATCTAATATGCATGTGTATTAACAAAAGTAGAAAGGTCTAATCAAAAAGCATAGAGAAATAACACACTTTACATCAAGAATAGCACCTAATAGAGTATTTAACTTTTAAATGGCTGTAGTTAAAAAAAAGGAATTGGGAAGGTCTTTATGGCTATTTGATGATTTTTTTGTTGTTGTTGTTTTTAAAAATAAGTTGTGTAAGCTCAGCAATAAGGTATTAGGAATAACTCTTCAGAATAAAGGAGGGGTTGGTGTGTTTTTTGTTTTGTTGGGTTTTTTTTAGATTGACTTCCTCTGTTCTGGTGCTATGTATGTTTGGTCTAGTCAGTATGTTTTCAATACTTTTCATAGGCTTTAAATACAAATAAGCAATCTATTTATGGAAATATGTGGCACAGTACACTGGTTCACAGGATATTTTAGGGTTGATGCAATTTTTGTCTTTATTCTTTGGGTTCTGATCTGGTTTATTAAGTGTCACAGGGAAGACTGATAAATGACATAAGGTTGTAGTGTTTTCAAGTTATGCAAGCTCATTATTTAAATCTAGTTAAAGCAATAGGAGTTAGGAATCTTTCAAGTTTTAAACCCCCTGCAGATTCCTATCTGCATGATTGCTTCCCTGTAGTCTTTTAAAAATCTGGCTCTGACACTTTCTGAAGGACTCATGTTTTAAGATTGGGATTATCAGTGGCTATGCCTGTTGCATTAAGGGTGATACTAGTAGTGGAAGTGCAAGTCTGCAGGTAGGGAAACATCTAAATGCTAGAAATGCTTGTGCCTTCTCCACATGTTGGATTCCACTGCTTTCGGTAGTTTTAACTAGTGCAACTCCACAAAATGTATAGATCTCAAGCTGATAATATATCTGAAAATACTGTCGTTTTAAGTTTGCCAAACCTATGATACGGAAAATAAATTCTCTTTGCAACAAATGTTTAAGCTAATATTTAGACAGTCTGGAAAGGTGTCTTGGAATCTTAAGGACTGGTGCCTGCGCTTTTTAGTGAGTAGAATATTTTTCAATAATTACTACCACTAAATTGGCACCGTTCAAGAGGAGGTAAAAAACCTGACACATTAGAGGTTAACGATTTCTCATTGCAGCTTACTGAGTCTGTTAACAGAGTTCTAGTTCTGCATTGAAATGGCTGCAGAAAAAGCCAGGGACACAGGTCTGCTCATTTGCATCAAAAGGACTATTTGGAGACCAGTTTAACTGAGTAAAAGTGAATAGTCTGTCTTTACAAATGAAATACAATCCCTGCTATCTAGAGAGCAATAAGAAGTTTGAATTGAGGTCTTGACCACAATCTACAGACAACATAATGTCATGAAAATATTTCTAGGAAGAAGCTTTATGCTGTGCTTTTAATATTCCTTATGCAAGATATTTCTTGAGCTAGTGGCTAATTAAGTCCATACAATTCAGACACACTGGCTTTAAGAATTCACTCCTGATGTGTGAATCTTTTCCCTGCCTAAAATGCTATTGGCAAGCATTATTTTTTAGTTGAAAAACTCCCTAGTCCTCTGGACGTGTTAGGGATTGACTTTGTTTGCACAAGGGTGTTTTTTACAGACAAAACTATTTCTCTTTCAAAAAGGTTGAAACAAAATGAATGGAACACACTTTTATGATTTTTGATGAAAACCTTGCTTTATAATTCATAAAATTTTGCTTTTGTTCAGAAATGCTTTTGTCATCTAAACAGCTAAACTTAGCTGGAAGGTGTTAGAAGTTGAAATGAACTGGTGTTTGTGGTAAGGATGTAGATCATAAGAAGCTACTCCAAGTTTATCTTTGTGTCAGTATTTGTTTGAAAAGTTGTTTTGTTAAAAGTGAAGGGAAATAGATCATGGTTATGCAGAATTCAGAGCATTGCATAAGGAGTAATTTCTGGTTTTGACCAGTGGTTCTGATGAGGGTGGAATTGAAAATCACAGTGTGAAGTAATAAACTGAAAGTTATGATTAACTTAAGTGAAGTCAATTTTAGCAGATATTCCAGATAAATAATGGAGTATTTGCTCTGTCTTTCAAAATGAGCTTTGTGCTAATGGAAGTCTCTTCTTGAAGTGTATTTGAGTAAAGCACTACTTAGGTAATTCTTGATTTTTGGAGATTTTTGGCTAGGAAAAATATTTACGTATAAAATGTAAATATTGAGTGATGCTCACTTCAGTGAATAGAGATGTATGGGATTTTGCTTTTAGCTTGTGAAAAGACTAGAGCCTGTTAATTTCTGCTGCCAAGGTTGTTACATTGATTTTTGAGATCTTTCCTCCTCACAACGTAATTTTTACCTTAAAAAATAAGCTGCTAGCAGTTAAATGCAATAACATTTTAGTAGGATAGTTTTTTTTTAACTGGATATAAAATCCAAATATGTGAATGATTTCAGTAACTGTTAAGCAATGTATTCACATTAATTGTGTTTCTTAAGTAGCCGAGACGAAGCGGGCAACATGTTGCATTAGGTTTAATTCATAGCAGTGTCAAGAATGGTAATGTAAACAACTGTCTGCTCTCTAGTTTTGTACAGTAATATCTGAAATGATAAATAACATTGAATGTACATCTCCCTGGAAATCTGCTGAGGTTTGTGTAAAAAAAACCCAAACCAAAACCATTTCTCCTTCTGGGTGGAATCAAGATCATTAAAAGTGAAAATGCTCAAGGACCATTGCTTTTTCTGATTTGTTGGGTTTCCTTCTCTCTCTTTGCTCTCTGCTTTCTTTTCTCTCTGCTTGTTCATTTCCTTACCTCTTTCCATGCTCCTCTTTTGTTTTCAGTGAAGGAAATTATAAACTTTACTAATTTGCATCCAGATGCTTCTTTCGTGTTTATTATTTGCTAAGTAATCAAGAATGTGGAAATTAAAGCTAAAATTTACAGTAACAACACTAAATTTTAGTATTTTCATTCAGTTCAGTGGCTTCTGTGAAGGAAATGTTCATATCTTTTCTTTCCCGAGTTGTTGCTCAGAGTTTTCTGTAGCCAAGGTGTGTATCAGAACCAGCTTTTTCTTTGTCTCAATATATCTTTATGACTAAGGGGCTTAGAAATATAGCTAACTTTTTTTTTTTCCAGGGAATGTTACCAGGATAAACAAACTAGGTATTGGATAGTTCTCCTGGATGCATGCATGACTTAGCTCGTAATTCTAGTTAAACACTCTGCAGAGATATTTCCCCTTCCCCCTTCTCCCCTCGCCCCCCCTTTAATTATTGCGGGTAAAAATTACTTACTGCTTTTCTGTAGCTGTCCCTGACTAGAAGTTTGATAATCCAAGATGAAAACGGTAGCCAACAGAAGTAAAACTCTGTGGTGGTAGTTCAGGTCTAGCAGTAACATTCAAGCTATCTTCCTGGACTGTATTATGTCTTGCGAGCTTCTGCATAATGAAGAAATGCATAAGGTCATAACAGAACTTTTTGTAGTGAGAGGATAAGTGTTCCATGTGCTTGGTTGCACTCAATCATCAAATTGCAATTCTGCCTTTCATTGCTATCTAGTTTGACTAGTAAGACTAAAAAAAATCTGCTTTGACGTGAAGTCCTACGTTCGTTGTTGGCAGTACTCTCCTGTTTTGCTGGTATCTTCTTACTCTAGGTGACTCTTGCTTTTTCTCTGTTACGTATGTATAACTTGGTAACACCATTTTGTGTAACACTTCAGGATTATGGTCATCTACTTCTGTTGCAGGCCTCCATAGCCTCCAGGTTATCAGTCGAATACTATTATCATATGTTTTATTTCATTACATTTTCTAGAGATGCTTTCTTTCCTTGTGTGCTCACCTGTAAGTTAGACCCGTTGTTCAACTCCTCTTCAGATCATCTTCTAGCCCAGATAATCTTGCCAGGAAGCCATTCTTCCGATACCATCTTCATTCTTGTCTCCTTATGAGGAAGCCATCTGTGTAGATACTGCTTTTTTTTCATTTCTCTCCGCACTGAGCAGGACGGGGCTCTCTATTGCCCTGGTCTGTCTTAGACAATTTTAGTGTAGATTACTAGTTACTTCTGGAAACGTCTTTAGAGTTTGAATCCTGAAAGAACTGGAAAAAAATCCTAGGGCTGGGTTGTCATCTAGAAGATCAATATATGGTGTTGGTTGTAAGCGCAAATGAGACACTAGGAAATGTAAATAATATTCCAATACACATATTTCTAATCTGTCTTTTGAGTTTCACCCTATAAACAGGAGAGTCTGTGAATAGAGTTTACGACTGTATGGATGAAATTGCGTATACTCCTTTTCTATAAGTTTGTCCATGTCATCTGTTCCAGTGAAGAGCAGAAATTACACATCGTCAACTTTGCAAGTTTTAAGCTTTTTTTAAATGGTGTTTGGTATATCTTAAGGATGATTATAAATGGATTTCTAATTTTACTCATATTCCAAGAGTATAAATACACTATACTTTAAAAAAAGAGTTACTATAGTGATTCTTTTCAAGAACATTAGAAAACCTGCTGGATTGCAGTGTAATTGGAAATGGAATATCTGTTTGAATATGTGACTCCTAATGCCAGGTCAACTCTTGGGTAAATATTCTAGAATAGGTTTCATGTAATACAGCACTAGTTGCTATAGAGCAGTGGCAGACTGAAACAAAAGTGATGTGTGTTAATGGCTCCAGGTTGGTTTGGTTTTGTTTTATTTGTTAATTGTTTTTATTGCTACTTTAATATGTCGTACTCTGATACAACTAGAACTAAGGAATATGAAAGCTCTCGCAATAACTTACCACGTAATATTAGATGTACAGTTTCTTGAACTGTTTTAAGGCTTGCCCTTGGTGAATTGTGTCCCAGGGCATGGCTGAATTTCTAGCCTACTCTGTAGTGAAAACACCTTTATAAGTGGGGGAAAAAGTGAAAGAATGAGTTGTCTGGCAACTGTATTTATTTGGCCAACAAAGTATGTTGCCCATAGCAGTATCTATGAACTAAAGTTTCAGTGCCTAGATTTTTCAGGCACCCCGTGAGCTGTTTAGTGGAGCTTTCTCTTCGTCAGATGTGTCTTGTCAGTCCACACATGAGCATTTTCTTACAGGCAGATACACAGCTTAATTGCAATGTCATACTTTTACATATATATTGTATTGCTTCCAAAACCCAGGGGAAGAGCAGAATCCCCTTTCTTAATGAAGATTAGTGGCCTGTGGTTCAGACAAAGAAACCCTCCCCCAGTAACTACAACAAAAGGTCTCCTTCCTTCTGCCCTCCCAGAACCTGCTCTACTTCGAGCAATGCATCAGCTTGAAATTAAAAAGGGCCACTTAACCATTTTGTTGTTGTTTTCAATTTTAGTAAAAGCAATTATTCCATGTTCTGCATTTAAAAAATATGAGGACAGTGCTGTCTGTGAGGCAGTGTTCTCCTGGACAAGATGATGTTCATGTGGAGACAGACCAAATTGTACCAGATTGTGTTTTAGAAAGCTTTGGATTGATAAAATGGTTTTTATATTATCATTTCTTTTATGTTAAGAAATCTGGAGAAATCTGTCTTGTATTCACCTTTAATATATAGTTCTGCATTCGGACCATATCCAGGCATTGCATACTGGTAGAATGCTGGTGTTTTGTTAGAAAATATGTAAGTCCTTTCTGTTTAAAGTGATAGCCTTACTGAACATGAATACTGCTTATTTTCAATGTAGACAGAATGAAAGTTTGAAGAGTTAACACTTGCTGTGTTATTCTGGCTATCAAAAGACTGGGATAGATTGTTTTCCTACCTGGAAAAGGAAAATAATTTGAAAATTGTGATGGAAAGATGTTTGCTAATGCAAGCATTGCTCAATTCTGCTAATTGGTTTATGTGTAGTATTTGCTATATAGTGAGGAAACTGAAAAGTAGAATTACTTCAGATTATGGCATTTTGCAATCTAATTCTTTAGCTTTGTTGAGACCTCAAAAAAAAAAAAAAAAGGCCAAACAACTGTTTCCTTCTTCAAAAATCGGTGACATGCTCTAACAAAGCCCTTCTTTGTTTTTTGTAAGACATGTATTGGAATGCTTTCGATAAAGTCTCCAGAAATACTGAAATTGTATCTAGTATTACAAGAGTGTTTTAGTTGTTGCCATAGCACAACAAGGACTATTTCAGTAAATTCAGCTGCTATGCCTATGACAAACTGTTTTCAGGCAGATAAGGATTGATATGTAGACTACAAAAAAAAAAAAAAAAAACAATGAAGTAATTTTATGCACTGACTTTTGGCATATTCACTGAAGCCATCTACAAGCATCTTAAGACCTAACCATCCCAAAGTGATGAAATTATTATAGTCCCAGGAAGTGCTCAAGTCATGAGCTGGGTTTGCAGTCTGTCTCAGGTGTTGTAACCATTTAATAGGAAAAAAAATGTGGAAGAGGAGAAATACTTTCTCTATCCTAGAGCCTTTTTCAGGATTTACAGTGAAAAATCTGGTTTTCTGTTACCTTCTGATTTCTATAGCTTTTGACTAAAGCTGGCCTCTAAGGTAGGATCTGTGGTGACCTTACAGTGTTGGAATTTTACAGTGTTCAAAATCATGGTAGAATTTTCTGTAGTAGTAATGAAGAAAATCTCTTTAACAATCTGATACTGAGTCAGTATCGTGGGTATTAGTAGTTCTGAAGGCGTTGCTATTTCTTGTTGTTGGAAGTAAATCACAGTCTATTACAAACTGCAGAATACTTTTATTTTCACGCTTTCTCACCTGCATTAAGTGTGAACTCAATCAGTGCATCAAATTTCCAAGACATTAGCCAAATTTGAAAACTTTGCCTTCTCAAAGTAATCTTCATTCATCTTGAGTGATAAGTATCAGGTGGCAGCACAAAATGTGGACAGAATTGTGCCAACATGAGACAGTCATGTCTCATGCAAAATATTGTACAACAGTCTGATACTGGTAGTCTGAAATTTGTAAAAACCTATTGAAACTCAGCACTTACCTTAAGTGTCCTATCTTCAGTGTTCCACATTTCCCTCCAGGTCTTTAAGCATCCTTGTGTGCATGGATGCTTATAATCCATGTATATAATTGTAAATGCACTGATCTAGCTCTCTCAGCAAACCTGCCTATGTAGAACCCTTCTCTTCCACATTTCTGCCTCACACGCTCTGCCCCCAAATCCTCAAATCCACAACCCTAACCAGGACACACCAATCTTCTACTTAGGGTGAAAAATGCCAATCACAACAGTCTTGAGATGTGTGCATCCTGTTACACAGGCTTCAGAAAGACCCTGGGAGCATGACTTTTTATGATTATGCAGCTTTGTCAGTAGCTTCCCATGAGGTTACTGATCAGCCAGACCTCTGGCACGAGCCATGTGGACTTTGGAGTTTGGAATGGCTGGACCGTTGCAGTTGGGCCTCTTTACAACTAGCTAGTCCCTGTGATGATGCTGGCTGTGACGGTGGGGTTTTCTTCTCAGGGAGTGGAGAGAAAAGGTGTTTATTTCTTGATTGTTGTACTACTATAACCATAGGTATGCTTTCCTTCTTTTGGAGAGGATTCCTTATTCTAATATGCTTTCAGCTTGAGTGTTAACCTATTCTGGGTACCTGCCAGGTGAGGACAGAATGAATTTTCTGGATTAACCCTGCACTGAATTCCTCATCTGCTGAGAAGTGAATCTTTCACCAAGGGGAAGAATTCCTTCCTAACCACCTCAAAGGTAATTAGGATGGTACTCACAGCAGGTAGAGTAGAGCTAAATTTAGCCAAATCCTGAGGATAAACAGGGTGTTTCTTTAGGATGGAAAATGGCCAAAACAGTTGCTCTCATCCTTGATACACATGCCTTTTTCCTAGCTCCAACTCCCTTCCTTCCAAGGTAATACCATGACATTATTGACATTAGTAGAAAGCAGAGTGAGATACCAGCATATTTCTCGTACCTTTTGTACCCTTAATTTCTGAAGTAAAGTATTGAAGAGCACTGTTCTTTACTTATGCATCTATCAGCCACACCAAACTGAAGCCTTTGCCACCTCAGCAACTGTAGAAGAGGATGAAAAGTTTCACGTGTATGTACATACTGTTTTGCAGCCACTTCTTCACCCACCTCTCAGCACTTCTGAGGGCACAGAATGTTGGTGGTGTTGACCCTCTCCCTCCCGTCACTGCCATCTGATTGCCATCATGGGGGTTGTCTTCTGCAGCACAGAACTGTCTGTCTTTGATTCTCTTCTAGCTCTATGGTATTGATAATAGCGAAGGGCATCAGTGGATTTTTCTGCTGCTAATGTTTAGCAGTTGCTTTGAGCTGATCCTTAACACTTTTACAGCATCCGGAAGTATGGAGTAGTAGCAGTTAAATTTGTATGTTGATACTTACTGTGACCTTCAAAAACTTTGGCCAGCCCTTTCTCTGCCTTACCCGCCACCCCCAATGTCCATCTGACCTAAATGTTGGCAACGCTTTAATTGGTGCTTAGTTAATTTCAAAAATTTCTTTCTGTATTTACATATGTGAAATCTATGTCAAATGAAAAAAAAATTTTGACAATTTTAGGTTTTGCTAAAACTTACCGTGTTTGTTGGTAAAAGCTGCTTACTTGCTATACACAAGTAGACTTTTTTTTTGTATTACTGAGCTTTCCTGTTTATATATGCCAGTACAAAATAACATGGTAGTCTTTTTCCTTACATTGACTATCAATCCAAAACAGTTTTGTAGGTAGAACATGCATGATACATTTTATATATAATGAGCAGTTTTGAGTCTTAATTCTTGAAAGCAGGCAATGCTCAATCAAAAATGTTGGGAAAACAATGAGATTACTTCTTTTTTTTCTGCCTAGAGTGCTTCTGCAAGATGACGTTAAGCAAGACGGGATTATTTAGATCATACTTAGCTTCCACTTGTGTGTAGTTGTGGCCTCTTATTAAACAGTCTTTTGTTTCTTTAAAAGACATCTATCATTCTCACTTTGTTGTGATGTCTCTAGGACAGTGGGATGGGAAAACAGTGGTGCAGATACATGAAGTAATGTGTTGAAAACTGCGTTGTAAATTTAGTTACTACAGAGCCAGAAAGAGAAGGCAGATTTTTATTCATGTATGCAGTTTGCTATTTGCTGGGTCATGCTAACTTGAGATTTCACCTTATAAAATATAGGGCAGGGCGGGGGAGCTACTCACCTTTAGGATGGCATACACCACCACCCCACCCCCAGTTTAAATATGAAGCTGACTTGTATGGTATAGCAAAGAATGCCCCTTTTCTCTATTTGGCACCTGTATACAGTGAGAAGTAGGTTATGTATCTTCATAGAAAATGTGAATCACTTTAATATTTGGTTTTACTTTTTTTGTTTCAAAAATACCTAAATACAAAATCTACATGAGACAGTCTCATTTCAGTAAATAGGTAACTTAAGTTTTGAACTTGATGAATAATTTCTCTTTTCCACATGTGTAACTTTCTGGTATTCAAACTGATAGGAAGCTTATAGACTGTTAAGTAAGACAAATATATGTATGTTTCACTAACATTCTTAAAGTTAATACTGAATACAGAAGAAATTCAAAATCCCCAAATGCTTTGTAACAATAATTAAAAAAATCTTCTTGAATTAATGAATTCAAAGTACCTAATCCTAAAGAAAGCTTGCTTCTCCTTGTGAATAATAATAAAAAATACACAGCACAGATAATACAGTGTTAACTAAGTTTATGTGAAATATGCATGGGTTTTTGTTTGGTTTGGTTTGTGGGGGGTGTTTTTATTTGTTTTGTCTGTTTTTATTTCTGTACAAATAAAATAATTTTGTACAAATAAGCCTGGAAAAGTTTACTGTCCTCAGCAGCAGAGAAACAAAACAGTAGCCAGCACACACATCAGGCTGGGAGAGATTATTGGTTGTTAATTAAATAAGAGGAAAAGAGGCTAGAGAGTCCTCATATTTTTAAATTCCTTTCCACTTCTGTATACTGCAATCTTTGCTTCTTGACAGAATTTTTTTTTTTCAGGTCATCTGTTCATATTCTTTTGACATACTCCCTCACTAATGAGAGGATAAACCTGTCTTTTGGTATAACTTCTCAGCTGATTTGCTGCAAAGATTCTTTGGGTAGTATCACCAGTTAAAGCCTAAATTGTTTCATGGTGAGTCAGAATATACTTCAAATCTTGCAGGGTGGTATCACTTATGCCTTCATTAACTATGTTTTAGTATCTGAGTAAGCCACACCAAGTTACTAAATGCTTTTGTAATCTGAGCCTGTTTAAACTCGAAATACTCCTGTTCACGGTTAATCATCTGCATTAATGTTTGTATTGTAACTTGTCCTTGGTGCGTGTGCCACTGAAATGACAGCCCTTGATAAGAATAAAATTAAGGTTACTTGATAGAATTGTATTTTAGAGCAAGAAATGCTTGAAAGTAAGCTATCAGTTTTCTGATACTTTTTTACAATTTAGTGATGACAAATGAAAGGTGGGAAAATTTTATATATATTTATATATTATATTTAATATATACTTATATGTATATTACTTATTATACATTTATATGTATAATTATATATGTATAATATACATTTATATGTCCATCTAAGCATACAAGCCATGTCACTGGCTGCAAAACTACCTGCTGGGTAGAAGTGGAGGACTTGCTGAGAATAAGAATGCATGCAGAGTACAGCAGCAGACACTTTCTTCTGGTGACTCCTGATTAACATAGCTGCAGAGACCAGTTTTGTTAACCAGTGCTACATGATAAAAACAGTAACTTGATGTCTTCTAGAAGAAATCCTTGAAATAAAGCTGGTAGCGCTTTTTATAACATCACTTCTCTGGGGAGCAAATTTGAAGGGTGAAATGAGCACATTCATGGGTGGATTCCCAAGTGCAAAGTTACTTTCCTGACTGGGGAAGTGATTTTCACTTTATTCTACATTTCTAAAAAAAATCATGTCTATCTTTTCTGTGTATCTGAGACAGTTTATAGAAAACGTAAATGCTGCAAATGGAAAAATAAAAATTACTTAAATATATTGAAAGGCTCAGATTGTATTTTCAGACTGAAAAGCATTTCAAGCATTTTTTTCCTAAAGCTGAAGCATATTCCAGAGGGTTGGAATTTTTTAAGTAGTGAACAAATTTTAGTGAAAAAAAAAAAAACAAAAAAAAACCAACCCGCAAACCCACAAAACTTTGCCTTGTTTTAATAAAAATATATTTGGTCTGAGCTTGATTGTTGTCAAAATCTGCTCCCTGAAATCACTTCCTTCTTGAAACAAGCATGAAAATTTTCATTGCCTAGTTGTGTAAACCTTACTGATGATGAAGAGTGGGTAGCCTGTGGTACAGGGAGGACTTGCATGTCTAAGCTCAGTAGTTCTTGATCACAGCTCAAAAATTGAATGGGTGCTGGAATTACGGTTTCTGGGTCTGACGTTGCAAATTAGTCCATCTTTGTTAGTATGGGTCTGTCCAAATAGAACAGCTTGCAAAATGGAGACCTATATCATTATAGAGAAAAATTAGACTTACTCCTTTATGTTGTTCAGCAGAACCTCTGAAAAATTTGGCTTTGGGGAAAAGATGTTCTATTTCTGTTTGTTATTTGTTTACCTTTAACAATTTGAGACATTATGTAGCTTAAAATTTTAGGCTGAGGACCTTGTGGAGGTGACCTCATTGGAAATAAACAGCTTGAGAGGGAAGAATGTTTGTAGTTGGTCAAGACTTCGGTATAGTTTGGTCATGTATCTCAGTTTGAAAAGGTCCAAATACGTTATTTACTGTTTGGCAGTTTGATTTCAGGACAACAGACTAAAAATGTGATTCCTGTCTTCTACAATTAGTCAAACTAATTAGTCAATTCCACTATTCCTAATCTCTCCTGTGTATCATTTCTATTTAAAAAAAAAAAATTGTTGGACTGTAACTTTTGGGGGCTCAAACGTGTGCTGTCTCTTGGGTATGCATTTGAAAGGTATGAACCAAAAAGACGAACAAAACCAACTGTTCTTCTCTGCTTGGCATCAGAAAACTCCGAGATAGTTTTCCTGGTTCTTCAGGGCCCAGGGAGCTCACTTAGCATTAAGAAAAAGCTTATTTAATTATTGCATTACATAATTTGAAAAGAAACTGATACAAATTGCTTTGATGGTTGCCCACGTGCCTTCTGTATTGAGAATTTCCAAACTTCTGACAATGAGGACACATTTTTATGGTGCTGAAACGGAGAGATTCGTCCATGTGATTCTGTGGACATAGGTATATTTCAGATATTTAGTGATTACCTGAAAACAACTTCTAAATATCAGGTTGCTCTTAAAAGATGACAGGGTGATCCACATGTTAAAAGTAGTGTCGGTGACATGGTTTACTCTGCTCTCCGTGGAGGAGGAGAAGTCCTCCTGACTGCTCGGGGTATCCAGATTACAGGCCAATGAATTATTGTTAATCTAGTACTCCCAGCAGGGGTGAATATTTACTTGAGAATTTTTGATCATGAAATTATTGACAATGATTAGGAAATCTTCATTTTTAGCTTAGCTCTTTTCTAGAACCAGCGCTATGACAAATTCATGTGATGTAGATCCTAGACCTGGATCATATAAACGGTATCTCCATATTCATACAGCTATAATACAGTGGCATATAGAAAATAAGACCGTGACATTTTTCTGTTATTCTGTACAACTTATTAGCTACATACTGGTATGCCAGCTAAATGAAGTTCAGAAAATAAAATATCTCATCTGCAAATTGAAATTAAGGAGAGATTTAAGGTTGAATTGGGTGTCTGGTATTTTGAGATTGATAAGGTGAACCACAAATATATTTTCCTCCTTAGAATAAGACTGTTATTTTCTAATTTTTTTTGCTTTTTAAGTGTGCAGGAGGGAGGCTGATCCTCTTAACTGTTTTGTGGATTTGTGGCTTTTTATTTCATTTTGGCTTTTTATTTCATTTTGGTTTTTTGTTCACGAGAACACCGAAGTGAAGAGGCTTCTCAGTGTCTGAAGCTGAGCTACTGTTCGGGCCTCTTT
>NW_009258886.1:379201-384320 GCF_000687185.1 Egretta garzetta
CCACAAGAAGCTGGGAGGGGGCACAGCCAGGGCAGCCGACCCAGGCTGGCCAAGGGGTATCCCACACCGTATGGTGTCATGGCTGGGGGGAGCTAGTCGGTCGGGGGAGACTGATCGCTGCTTGGGACAGGCTGGGCATCGGTCAGCAGGTGGTGAGCAATTGCATTGTGCCTCACTTGTTTTGTGTATTCTATTATTATTACTATTGTTATTATTTTATCTTATTAAACTGTCTCTGTCTCAACCCGTGGGTCTCTTTCCCCCCCCTCCCCCGATTCTCTCCCCCATCCCACAGAGGGAGGGGGGGAGCGAGCGAGCGGCTGCATGATCCTTAGTTTCCAGCTGGGTTAAACTATTACAAGTGAATGACCAAGAAGCTTGAAACTAGACTGTTAGTGTAATTAGGCCTGTGTTTCTTCATTCTTCTCTTGATATCTCTTTTGTCTTGGTCTACCCCACTTTCCTTTCATTGCTGTTTTCCAAGTTTGTTTTCTTCTGATGTTCTATTGCTTTGTGGTGTTCTCCTCAAAATCAAGTTGTACTGTTGTGGTTAGCGTGTGATTATTATTATTAATAATATTATTTCCACCCCCTCCCGCCCTCCTGTGCCCCACATACCCTGTAGCAACTAGAGGATAGCAACAAACTGGTATTGAGGGTGGTGAATCACTTTCCCTGTTGCACTCGGATGCTTGTCTGGAACTTCAGAACTGAACTGTAGTGAAAAGTAACACAGACAACCTAAGGAAGTCTCACCAGTTTGAGGATATAGGGATGGCAGGGAATGTTTAATTTACTATTTTTTTAAAAGCCTCTTCTTCTGAGTCCTTGCCTTAAATTTCTGTGTTTGTCTTGCTTTTTCTGGTCTTTCATTGATTTTTGGTTGTATAATCTTTCTTGAAGAATGAACATGACTTACATGTTTAAAAGAATCATCCTGAAAATTCCTTATGACCTATTTATGTTATAAAATATCACTTTGTATTCTTAAAGGAAAAATGAATTAGAGGCTCCACAGTACAGTAGTTCATCTGATAATATTTGAAAAAATGTTTTTGGGCTTACAGTTCACTTTATCCTTATTAAAAGGGCCATCATTATGCAGTTCGCTAACTACAAATGTGTTCTGCAAAATAAAACTTTTCAGATGCCAGTGAATAGTCAAGTAGTGGAACAGGTTGCACAGGGAGGTTGTGCAGTTTCTGTCCATGGAGGTTTTTAAGACCAGACTGGACAAAGCTGCAAACAGCCTGGTCTGGCCTCAGAGATGACCTTTCTTTCTACAGGAGGTTGGATTGGAAACTCCTGAGGTTCCTCCCTCCCTGAATTATCCTGTGATCCTACATGGATCAGTGGTCTGTGTGCCCGTTCTAGTTTATATAGATTGCATTGCATTAGTTGGAGAAATGACTCATGATGTGTGTAGTAGAACCATTCGTACAGGTTTTACTGTCTCTAATCTCTAATAAGTTGAGCTCATACCTGAAGAGATATTTGCAAATGTTACGCTGCTACTTAAACAACTTTATTTAGATTTTTTTCATCCCTTCTTTTGTAATGGCCCTTCTTGTGACATACGTGTTGGGACATCTCAGTATCAGAGCTCTCCTGTTGGTCTTGTCCTCTATTATTCTGTGCTTGGAGGTCAACTTTTGTGAACTAAGGATATCTGCCTGCCTGTCTGGTGTAATAATTAGTGTTTTCTGTAGGAGGATAGTCTTGGAAAATCAATTAGCCTGTCCTCCATAGATGTTTAAATAAGATCGTAGGATACTTTTTAGAAGAGACCTCAGGAGGTTTCTAGTCCAACCTCCTGCTCAAAGCAAGGTCATCCCTGAGGCCTCAGGGCTTCACCCTGTAAGGTCTTGAAAACACCTAAGGACCAGGTACCATACAATCTCTCTGGGCACCCACCTCCACTGCTTGACTGTCCTAATGGTGAAAAAGCTTTTCCTTACATTGTTTTAAGGCCTCTACTGTTTCAACTTACGTCCACTGTCTCTTGCCCTCCTACCATGCATTGCTGTGAAGATCTTTGCTGCATCTTCCTGGTGGTCTCCTCATAGATACTGTGGGCTGCTTTGTAGGTCTCCCCAAAACCAGCTCTTTTCCAGGAGGAACAAATCCTGCTCCTTCCATCTCTCCTTCTGAGGCAGCAGTTCTCCAGCCTCCTGCCCGTCTTATGGCCCTCTGCAGAACTTCAGTTTATCTCTGCCCTTCCTGTATTGGCAGCCCAAAACTGGACTGATAGGTAGAGATGGATAATAATTTTACTTGATCTGAAGCTTATATTCCTTCTATTAATACAGCTCAGGATGGTGTTGACCTTTGCTGCCAGGGCGTGCTTCTGAATCGTCTTCAGCTTGCTGTACACAGAGATCTCCAGGTCTTTTTTAGCAGAGCTGCTCCCCAGGCAGTCATTCTTGAGCCTGTGTTGTTGCAAGACATTACTCCTTTCAGGGGAAGAACTTTGTATTTGTCCTCGTTGAATTCCAGGGAATTGAAAAAAAAAAAAACAAACACAAACAAATCCAAACAAACAACAAAGCAAAAAAAAAAAAAATAAAAAAACACCCAAAACCAAAGCAAAACCCAACCCCCCACGTTGTAGAACTTCCACTGGCAAAACATTTAGGCATGTGCTTGATTGCTTTGAGTATTGAAATGCTTAGATCCTTTTTGAAGTTGAGCGCAGCATTCTTCTACCCTGTCCTACCCAACTTTTATGACTGAAAGTACCTTAATGTTTCAGGATCACTGTATGGATCCTTTGATTTAGGCACACTTTGAAGGAACATACTTTGTTTATATGATAGATTGTGGGGGGAGATTGGATGAGGTCCTAATACTGCAGGACAAGAAGTGATTATAAGTTGTCTAAATTCCACTCTGTTTTACTCCCATTTTCTGCTCCTGTGTTTCCTCCTTCTCCAGATCACATGCCTGTATCAGTTACTGGAATAGATACTTGCACTGAATGAGTTATGCTGGAATATTTTTGTTGATAGTGTTTATTGTGGATAATTGCTTTCACTTCTGATTATTATTAGCTTTATGATACTGTATTTTGTGCAGTCCAGTGTGTTTAGTTAAATTCTTTGTACTGAACCTCACATTCTTTGTGTTTTGAATTCTGTCATTGCGGTACGAGTCTGTGTGATGCCTAAAAAAACCAGCACGTGTTGCTTGGCAAGTGGTAGCTGCTGAAAGTATCCTGCATTTGTGATGTTTAGAAACAAAAAGTTTTATCTACAAAACATTAATTTTAACCACAGAAAGGTCTTTTCCATGGTATCAGAACTTCAAAACGTCTGGTATAGTTGGTTAGATACGGAGATTATGTCAATTGCATGGAAATACAGCTGTGCTGATAGCGTAACATCTTCGGTGGAAGAAATGCTGAAGTACTAGTTTGAAAGTAGACTATAATCTCATCTGGCCACAGATGTTTAATATTACTATTTGTCACTTCAATGGAGCATTTTTACCATTAAAATTTAAATTACTGCTTTGAAACATTGGTGGTATTAATCTGTTAATTTTGTAAATGTTCCAAGGCCAGTATTAACATAGCAGGAATTTAAAACCAAAATAAGCCAAGCAAGCAAAACCCCAAAACCTCAACATTAAATTTTATATGTTGGTATTAAATTTAAACAAAACTTTAAATCACCTTTCCTGCATGTTATGTCTGAATCTATTTTGATGCAAACTTGCTACCCATTCTTAAGTAGCTAAGTTACCACTTCAGCTGATAACCCCCAGGTTATTCTTGTTCTTGGATTTCCACCTAAAAAATGTGGTTTAAAAGGTTCATTGCGCACTCTGGGAAGCCAGTAGGTCAAGACTGGTTTGTCCCAGAAGATCAGAGATCGTAGTCTGGGGTTCTTCAAGAAAAATACCCTTCCAGAAATCTCCTTTCATAAATGGAAGATGTTCAGCTGAAGACAGCCGCAGCAGTGTGTGGTGGAGAGACTGCCTACGTTATAACAGTATGAAGCCTTAATGTTGAATGAACAAACTCTTGAAGGAGCTGTTCAGTTGTGTTCTTTAAGATCTGTAACCATCTGCTCTCTCAATTCTAAGAATGAAGCTGCCGCCTAATCTAAGCAATGTACAAATACAGAAATGTATTGTTTATTTTTAAGTGGATTATTCCAGACCAGGGGTGGATAGGAAGGGTGAGGAAGAAAGCAGTAATGTGAAGGATGCTTATGTGATGATTAAGCATTGAGCTTTTTGTCGTCTTTATGTTGTTCCTATCTCCTCCCAACTCCACACACCCAGTCTTGTGACTGGTGATCTAACCGACCTGCCCTGTGAAAACTTCCTCGCTCTTCTGTAAGCAGCCGGTGACAACCCTTTGTGGAGTAAGGAGCAAGTTGCTACGAAATGATGGGGCAGTATTGGTTTAGTTGCTGATCTGTTGGGAGTAGATTTGTTCTGGTGCTTAAGTGGGAAGTGAGCAAGTGACTCTGTCTACTTAAAATTTTGAGCATTTAAATCAACTCAATCAATCCCGTACTTACCTTTCAACCCCTCGTCATGACTAAAAGGGAAGCCAGAGTGTTCTCTTACCTGGTACAGCAACAAAGTGATCATTCAAGATGCTTTATATCATTTTAAAGAAGTAATGAAGTATCAGTGTTCATGAGTGGGAAAAGAGCTGCCTTGCTACTGTATGGAAATAGAAAATTTTAATAAAACATGAATAGTCTTGCACAGAACACTTAATCTAATTAGAGACTCAACCCCAAAATATTTGAGAGGGTAAGATCAACAATTATAAGATAGTAATTCAAACCTTATTTTTTTTTTTTTAACTTGAGCATATATCTCTGCTCCATTGTTTGAAAAATTAATGGTGTTTTCTGACTGCATTCCTTTTGACAAACAGTTGCTGAAATTGGACTTTATGCTTGTACCACGTGATACCTTTTTCTACATCATTTATGCTATTATGAAGAGAACTGCAAAGGAAATGAGGAGCTTCCTATGTAATCAAGTGGTCAACTGCTGTTTCCTCTATTGGGAATAGCATTGACGATTACTCACAGTCGCTGCGTTTGCATTGTTGTCCTGAGCATGGAATAAGGGACTCTGAAAGCAGTAGGAGGGA
>NW_009258886.1:384372-391235 GCF_000687185.1 Egretta garzetta
AGAAAATGCAGTGGCCATGGCTGAAATACTGCAATTGTAGAAAGAGAGTAGCTTTTTACTCCCATAGTTATGAGGTGCTTTTGAGTGCTTCTTTATTTTAATGGTTATTTGGTGGCATAATTAATTATTACTTTTAGCAGGTCTAATTGAGCTTTTTTAAACACGTTTAACCCAGCTTATCTCTGGGCTGACTTTATTAATAAAGACCGCTTCCTGAAATCTCATTTTATTTTAATAATTTTGCTTACTTCCCTCTTCTGTTGAAGTGATGCTACTGTGATCTCAGCAGGACATTGGAGACTCTCAGGAGCGTAAAACTCCGTCAGTGTTTGTGTGTGTAGACAACATCTGAGACAACATCTGATATAGTGTATTGCAGAAGGTCTCTTGGCACCGCTGAGTAATTCCTCCACCATTTGTGTCGTTCCGACTTTAACTGAACCCTTGTCAGTATTGCCTTTTTATGCCCAGGATGTGAAAAATGCTTCAGAGGGCTAGTGTAGCAGCCGGTGATTGTAGCTCTAATGCACTCTGTACTCAGTGGCTCCTGACGTTTTGGGGAAAATGTTATTTCCAGCAGAAAATATCATTACCTTGGTATTTGGTAACTGTAGTTATTATTTAGTTATTTTTAGCTGAAATAATAGAAAGCTGCATTTATTTCTGTGCAGTGCTACTCTTAGACATTAGGTGCTATGTCCTTTAGTATCATAAACAAAAATATGGCTTTTGTTCTCTGTTAAATAATTTACTAATTGAAATGTAGCCTGATTTTATTTTAATAGCCTTTCTTAGGCCTTTTATACTGAGTTTCAAATGCTGTATTACTTTCATAATGTTTTGTTTGTTGAGCCTTAGACTAAGTGAAATAGATGGTTAGATAGGGGTGACGAAATATCTGAATTCCCATAGATAACAAACTTATCACTGCTAGAAGCTGTTAAAGCTAGCCTCAGACATACTCCCGGTTGGTTGGGGTGGATCCACAGAGGCGTTCCTTGCTTCTGTAAATTACTGTTCTTGGTTTTATTTTGAGTGCCAATAGCTACACAAGGGAAAGGTATGAGGATGAGATTTCATATTTGCAGCTTAAGCTAGTAAAATGGCTTTCTAGCAGCAAGAGTGTTCCCCTCACCCCTTCTTCAAATAAGCGTTTGTTGGTTTTTTGGGTGTTTTTTTTTTTTTAATCCCTCCTTTATGCTGGCATTGGGTTTTATGTGACTCCATGGTGAAGTTCTTAAGAAAGCTGGGGGACTAGGATTAATTCTCCTTGGACTTTTCTCTCTGAACTAGCTCATTAGAGTTCACCTAAATGCTTGTGTTGAAGCAATTGAAATGACACGTAGCCGGGGGTGGGGGGAGGTAAGGAGAGCGAAAGGCACTTCCAACATAACTGCTAAATGCCATGGGATTGGCTTCAAGTCGTACTGTGCTCTCCCTCACTGCCACCTACAAACAGGACACGTGCAGTAATTTTTCTCCTGATGTAACCTTCCAGTAATCGGCAGTTAGGGACTTTTGGGGAATTTATTTCTAGATCTATGTGAATAGTACATTCCAGCGTTCTGGTCTAATAGTAATAATGTGGAGGATACATAAAAGAAGAAAGCATTGCAGGTATAGAGATTTTCTTGTTGAAGGAACCTGTTTAGAGAGTGAGGCCATTGAGCTGGTGACTTTGCTTCCAGTCTGGCAAAGCAGACAGTACTGTAGGTGGGATCGAGTGTGGAACCCCCCAGGAGAAAAGGAAACCCCTAGGCAATTGGAAGGTAAAATGCTGCTTCATGAGAAGAAGAAAGGTGCCAGCTCAAGTACAAAACATTAAAGTGTATTGTTAGTTTGGTAGCTATGCAGTATCTTCTGTTTCGAATCTAAAAGTAAATAGAGAAGTGAGGGAATAAAATCAGACCCATACCAGTATTTTGGTTGTGCGAATACCTTAGTAATAAATGTTTATATGTTTAGGACTACTTTGAACTAGCTTTTGTGTTAGAATGGAGGAGTTTGTTTGCAGTATGCGAATAGTCAAAAGAAAGCATCACAAAACAGTGAGTGCAAAATCACTATCGGTCTGAAGATACTGTAGATGGTGTTACCGCAGCAAAAGCCCTTTTTTAATTTGTCAGCACTTGTTTTTAAATGCAACTGACTGAAGCTGAATGTTATTCACCAAGCACAAGGGCTTGATGAAATTGTTGCCAAAGATTATACAACAGGGTTAAGTAGGATTTGCAGAGAGAAGGCTATCAACAGATACATTTTACCAAAGCATTGCAACTGCTGTAAAGATTTTTTTCCAAGCCGTCTGTGACCTTGGTAGTCCTGTCAACCAACATTAAGATAACTTAAGGGCATTAAGAAACTGCTTCGTAGGTTTTAAGAAATTACCCGATTCCTTTAAATAAGATGATATAATTCAAATTTATAATTTCTGAAGGGGTTTTTGAGTGACAATTAAAAAAACCCCACTTTTTTGGAGACTCTCCTGTTTGGAAGTTGCAACGTGGACCCAGTATTTTTCAAAAACGTTCAAAAAGGTTACAGTTAATACTCTGAATTGCATCTAAAACTGTGGCGTTTTCATGTGTAAATTTGGCAGCCTGTTTCAGTTGTATCTGTAGTGAATGAATATCCTTTTTCTGGATGTAGGGTAGAAATAACTATAAGGATGTCTTAGCTTTTTGTGTGTGTGTGTGCTCAAGATGAAGCTGTGTATAAGCCCTGTTGTTGTGCATTTTTGACTATGACACAGCTGATCTCACTAAGCTTCATTCAAGAGTGCAGATTATGTGTTTGGGTGTTTTTTTTTTTTTTCCAGAACTAATATTATAGGTGTTGATGATTATACAGCCTGAGGTGTGGTGGTTTTGCTCTTAAAAAGGAGAGGGGAAGGTAAGTATTTCCAGGTAGACCGGGAGAAATAGTAATAGCTCAAAAAGAGGTCCTTCCCCCCTATTTCCATGGTATTTGTTACAACAAAATTGCATTTTAGGCTACATTTTCAAAATGGTATTATTCCTTCAAACCTGCTTGACTAATAACTTCACAAAGTCCATTCAAATGTTGGATTTGAATCAATATTATCTGGAATGTATGAATTTAAAGACTGTAGACCAAATTCCAAGGCGGTGCGACAATAATGGTACAACTGGAACGAATTTAGATGTTGCACATCAGTGTCTCTTGAGGTAGTAAAACGGGTAATAAGGTTAATGAAGCTGGCAATGGTCTGGTGCAATTCCTGTGCTATCACATTGCTTTTTGGCAAGATCTTGACCTGCTATAAAACCTTTAGCAATGTCAATTTGGCAGTGAGCTCTGAACAGTGCTGTAAACAAGAGAACACAGATTGAGATGGGCTTTTGCATTTGGGACCCCTTTCTTCCCAAATTTAGGCGCACAATAATCCCTTGTAGGCCTGCCTATTTTGCGTTTTGCCAGATAGCATCCTCTTACGTTTTGCTTGGCTGTATAATTCTTCATATCCATAGCTACCCTAAGGTCTCCTAGAAAAGAAGTAAATACTTTGCTCCTTTTAAATTATTTTTAAAGTGGCTCTGCCCTGTCTCAGAGGATAGAGCAGGATGTTTGGGTCCAGTCAAGAGTAGATTTTGTGTTGGGAAGGGTCTAAGTGCATTTTCATGTTGTGTGGGTTTTGAATTTTCTTTTTTGTTGTTTGGTTTTAGTGTGTGTGTGTTTGTGGGTTTTTTGGTTTTTTGAAGTTTTTTGGGTTTGTTTTTTTTCTTTTTTCTCAAGTAGATTCCCTGCTGCAGTTTGTCTACTCCGAGAGAATCAGGTGCTTGTTTCCTCTTAGGCTTGTTAGCATTCCTACTTTAAACTCCTGACTAATTAGCCCGGTTGCCAGAGCACTTGCATGCAGAGTATCAGATAGCACCCGCGGGTTTTTTTTCTAGTTCAGGCAGCGTAGCTGGGTGTCTTAACCCTGTATGGTGCAGATTCCAGCTCAACCCACAGAAGAAACTAAGGTAACACAGTCAAGTTTATCATTGTGGAGTAGAAGTTGGGTCAGTCTTTCCTGGCTGTGTCAGCAGAACACAAATATGGTATGACTCCCGGTTGCATTATGTAAAAATGACCCTATTTTTATGGTTTCTTTTGATACCATATTGCATCGTACTAAAGCCTGATATTAAAATAGTAAAAGTGCAGTGCTGGTTACAAGAAATTAACCCAGACAGCTGGTTTTTTAAAGGATTGTTGCTATTGTATTTTTTTTGTCATGCAATGAGAATTTATTTCCTATATTTCTAGTATACAGGCGATAGAGCAAATAAAAATGAACACTTTGTCAGGTGAATGTCAGGTGTTTGAAGTGAGGGTGGTTTCTGAGCTGCTCTGTGTACTGATTGGTGTCAGCCTATCCGTGGGTACCAGCTTGTCAGATTTGGGTTTTAATTGATCTGTTGGTGATTAGATTGAACCATTCAGCTCATGTCAGGAATATGAAGTTGCTGCAGTAAGTGGTCAGCTAGAAGCAAGATATCGGATTTAGTTTCCATGATGTAGTCTTGTGTGCTTCTGGACACGAGAGAATCCATGTAGGAGGGAAATGTTAGGAATAATTTGATTTGTGCCAGCTGTAATAAAACTGTGATCAGCTTTGGGAAGGACAGCCACAAGAAACTAGGCTTCATGAGTTCGATTGCAGATGGAAATGCGTGTTTCAGTAATGCACCTTTCTGTCATAAATAGATTGGCATTTCTGTTAATTGCTTCTTGCGTGAAAATTATCTTTTCAGTTTTTAGTAGTTTCACTGATTAATTTGAAAACTAGTTGTGCTTTCATTTTTTATGGATTTAAGATTATTGCTAATAAGTTCCTCTAACGAAGTTTTATTATAGAGGAAAGAATTTGATCTTTTTAAATTGTAGGGCAATTACCGTGTAATTCCAGTATGCAACAATGCTTGCAGTATGCCTGTTATGGAAATGTCCTTAAAACTACAGTATTTTAAACTTTAGTTGTTTCTTTTTTAAATGTCATGTATTTGTGGAATGAGTGTAAAATATTTGAGATGTGCCATTCCTGTAGCAGGCCACAATTTCCACTTAGCTCATCAGGACTGTCAGTCTCTGCTAGGACACAGTTCCACCCTATCTCTGTCAGCATCCTCAGGAGAACTTTTTTTGATGACGATGCCACTGTATAGGTGAGCTTCACTTTTTACATGCAACATTCAAAATGTACCTTTGAAAACCTGCTTGCCTCTGACTTTAAAATTCCACTTTGAAAGCAGAATTGTCCCTGTATGTAGAAGCAGCTTATTGCTGTGCTGTTATACTCTAACTGTTCCTTCAGAAATGTGTAAACACTGCATGAGAAAACAGAACTACAATTAAGTGTTGCCTTGGTGCTGTCAAGTCAGCCAGACGCGCTGCTGCTGCCATGCTGCTGAGCAGGTGTGAAAGCAAGAGCAGTCGGATTAGGTTGGATGGATGAGCTGCTGGCTGCTACGTTTCTGCTCCCTTCTTTGGTCTGGTGCTTCTCTGACCTGTGCAAAGACTTCAGGCATGCCAAGCCAGCATAGCCTGAAAAAACAACCAAACAAAAGTAGTACCTGCTGGCTTACAATGCTTTAAAGTCTCTGTGCAGGGTCTGGTATGTACTGGTGCTGGTGGAGAACTGGGAATCAAGTGCCTAGCTTGGCAGAGGTTGCCGTTTCATGGTTCCTTCAAGTTAATGCAAGGTGCCAGCAGAAGAATAGTCTCATCCAACTGCTAGCTCTGACAGCTTCCTCCACAGCAGGGGAGTGGGGAAAAAAAAAATTGGAGTTAGTTAACCTGATTCATGTTGCTGTACAGCTGCAGGATGCTGGCGCCTGGCATAAGGGAGGAGATGGGAGTAAGTGTCCCGCTACAAGGAAGGGCTTTCTGCAGCAGCTAGAGTTTCTGTTGCTTTAAAGTGACTCTGTGCCTACACTTTTAAAGTGAGCAAGGGCAGTCTTTTTTGTGGCCTGATGGATGCGTGAAGATGCTTAAATATAGAGGTTGCAGCTCTGCAGGTTGTTGGTAAATAGCAATGCCAATGAAAAATCAAACTTCCAGTGCCTGAACTTTCATTCTCCCCCTTAAAATTTTTCTGTTATATTTTGGTTTCAGGTGGATGTAATAATGCGTTCCTCTTCCTCTAAATCAGACTCTTTCAAAGGAAAAGCCTTTTAACAATAAATAATACAAAGAATTCAGATCAAATAAATCTCCTTTAAAGACATACCTGGAAGAAGCTATAGTGGATTGTCTGTACTTCTAATTTTTCTTCTCTTAAGTTTTCTTTCAACAGCGACAGGTTGTAGGTAAATAGTGGAAAGGTAAGCAACATAACTCCTGAAGGCCTTTGCTCTTTGTTATTTTTGCTCTTACTTTTAAATCTATCATGACTAATTCAATGTAAGTTTTGTTTTGGTTTCGACTGGCTTTAGTTGGTTTCAAATATGACTGTACTCTCTCTGTATCACTGTTTTGTTGTTAGAGACTTTCAGGGTATTTTGATAGACCAAATGGGTGTCAATTACTTTTCCTTTTTTTCATAGAATCATAGAATCACAGAATGTTTTGGGTTGGAAGGGACCCCTAGAGGTCATCTAGTCCAACCCCCCTGCAGGAGCAGGGACACCGCTAACTAGATCAGGCTGCTCAGAGCCCTGTCCAACCTGGCCTTGAATGCTTCCAGGGATGGGGCCTCCACCACCTCTCTGGGCAACCTGTTGCAGTGTTTCACCACCCTCATTGTAAAGAACTTCTTCCTTATATCTAGTCTAAACCTACCCTGGTTTAGTTTAAAACCATTACCCCTTGTCCTGTCACAGCTGGCCCTACTAAAAAGATTTTCCCGGTCTTTCCTA
>NW_009258886.1:392550-499582 GCF_000687185.1 Egretta garzetta
TCAGCCTTCTCCTCATCTGCTGTTACCAGCTTGCCCGTCTCCCTCATCAGCGGGGGTACACTTTCTTTAACCACCCTTTTCCGGCTGATATACCTATAGAATCCCTTCTTAGTATTCTTTGCATCCCAAGCCAAGTTTAGCTCTAGCTGCGCCTTGGCCTTCCTGACCCCATTCCTACACAACCAGACCGCGTCCCTGTACTCTTCCCAGGATGCCTGTTCCTGCTTCCACTGCCTGTGCAGTTCCCTCTTCCACCTTAGTTTGACCAGCTTCTCTTGTCTCAACCACGCCGGTCTCTTCCCTTCTTTGCCCGATTTCTTATACCTAGGGATCAAGAGCTCTTGCGCTCTGTGGACCACTTCCTTAAAGATCCGCCAGCTCTGTTCTGTTCCCCTTGTCCCTGAGGACCGTTTCCCAGGGAGTCCTTCTGACTATCTCCTTGAGGAGCTGGAAGTTTGCTTTTCTAAAATTTAGAGTCCTGACCATACTCTTTGTTCTTCCAATTTCCCTCAGGAGCGTGAGCTCTATCATCGCATGATCACTGCAGCCCAGGCTGCCTCTGATCTGGACATCTTCGACGAGCTCGCTTGCATTGGTGACCACCAGGCCCAGTATCGCATCCCCTCGGGTAGGGGTGTCTATTACCTGGCTTAAGAAGTTGTCCTCAATGCATTCAAGAAACCTGCTGGACTGCCTACAGCTTGCCATGTTGGTTTTCCAGCAGATGTCAGGGTGGTTTTTTTTGTTTTGTTTTTGTTTTTTTCTGTCATGTCACCTCCTTCAAACGATTTTCCACATTTTTCTTTTTTGGGGCACGTTTTCAAAGTATCTATTGACAGTGACTACCAGATCCTCAGTGTTGTGGTACTGGGAGGGTCACTGAATGGCTGTTGCATCAGCATCAATACAGTTTATAAAGGGGGGTCAGCTTTAATCAGGGGGTATGATTTAATCTCCCGTAGATTTATTTGTTGCATTTTGAATTTAAGCAGCCTAGTTTAATGAATGATTAAATAGTTACAGAACTGCTGGCAGTGCTCATTGTTGAAAATATTTCTGGCTTTCAGTTAACTGTTGTACATCTTCTTTTGTAAGAACAATTACATTTTCTCTGGTTAATTGTGAAAGATTAAATGATGCTGTCCACCGCAGCTTAACAAAAAATATCCTGCAGGTGGCAGACAGTTGCTGTGTGTTTCAAGTACTATTAAGATTTTTCCCAATCACTTACTGTAGGGTTGAAGATTAGAGTTAGAAGGTTAAGCCCATAATGCTTTTGGGGAGCACCTCTGGCAGATTTTTGTTTATTTTTAATGGTAGCTGCTTCTGGAGTCTTAAATCTTGTTTGTACAAGCAACATGAAGTCTCTTCAACAATGTCTTTTGTAGAATGTATCAAAACTTAAGTGTTTTCAGCATGAAGTGTGGTTGATGGCTGCGTCGTATCAAAACTTGTTTTCAGCATGAAGTGTGGTTGATGGCTGCGTACAGAGTCTGGTGGCTTTGGCAAAATACAAATCTGAAATCAACTTGGTTTTGTTTTGAAGTCAATAGGAAATATTCTGGTTCATCTGCCTTGTGTAAATGGGTCTGTTCTGAAGTTTAAATTTTTGAACTGTGAAGTGTAACTCACCAGGAAAATATTCAAGATTACAGTAATGTTTGCTTCATCCCAAGAGTTATTATATTAATCAGTCTTGCTATGTGGACAGATAGGTAACGGGAAGTAGGGAGAATGCATACAAGGTATCCAGTAGAACATTTGTATCAGTGATAATTCATGGTTCACATGGGCATTCAAGCTGCATTTATGAAAGTAAATCCTTTTTTAGGGTATGTGTTAAGTTACAGACATGGATTTTGGCCTTAGTCTAAGATTTTATTTGTGTAGCATTTGTCGTATACTGCAGTGGGTATTGCATTACATTTATATTATAAAATGTTTGTAGTACCTCTTGTTTTTTTATCTTGAGGCTTTGTTTCATATTGTAGCGGGGTTGGTTCCTGAGATGTAGTTTTCTTCAGGAAAACAGGGGATTTCATTTAGTTATGCTCCTGGTGTTGTGGGTTGTTGATAACTCTCTCTGATAGAAAGCTCAGCTGTTGGTCCTGCTTTTGTGACCATTACAGTGTGCGTGAATTGTTGTGGCAGAGTGAGTCATTCTGTAGTGGAAAGTCTTTGTTGGTCCAGGTGTCAAAGGTTTGGAAGAGGAAATAAAGCTGATGAAAATTATTTTTATAGGAGCTGTTTTTTCACCTGTATTGTTCTTCCTCTCTTCTGTTGGAATCATTTGGGGTATTTGATCATTAATCCTGAAGCTGCACTTTTTGAAGGTATCTGAAAAACTGTAGCTTAGCAAGGACATTGGCTTTTTTTCACTACATGGAAAACAGTTTATTACAGTTAACCGAATTTTTTTTTTTTAAAGACTATTTGGAATTACTTTATAATAGTTGGCTGTAGAGTCTGCATACAAAAATATTATCTATCCTTTAGTTTCAAGTTGAGAATTCACTGCGGGGAACGTATGCTAGAAACCTGACCCTCGTGTCATTTCAGTGCTTACTCCCTTGGTGATTTAATATGCTTGGCTTTTAAAATCTTGTAGGAATTCTTTTTTTTAATATTCATATATTCATTACAGTTGCAGGGATTCATTGCATACTTACAGCTTTTGGAGAAACAAAGAAAGCAATTCCATTTTACTCCGTAGACTGACGATGGGTCAGGTACAAAAGTGTTATGTGAATGTTTCAGAAAATCCTGCAGTGATAATAACTGTTGTTATGCTGACCTGTTGTATCAGTGTTGTGACCTGAATTAATCTGAAAATAACTTGTATTTGCTTTAATTCTAATTGTTGCACTGTGGGTTGGTTTTATTGTGATTTATATTCTATTAGCAAAACTCCTGAGCAACAAGTACGTGTACCTGAATAATAATCGCAGCTTAGTTAGGAGTTAGTCTGCTGTAGGTTTTTGCCTGTAGAATTTGAATGGGACAAGAAGAAAGGTGTGACGTTCTTAATGCTGGTTTTTGGTGTTTTCTAGATGCAGTCATGCAGAATGCTGCTTGCAAGGCAAACAGTGTTATCAACGCAGCTAAAAGAGATCAAAGATAGGCTCTTGGAGGGGTTACAGATGAGGATTTCTGAAAGAAAACTTTTATATTCTCTACTGCTCAAGAGATTGAATGGTTTACAAAATGGATACTGTGTAATATGCTTAAGTATTGAAGCATGTACTGCTTTGCGATTGATGTTGGTGGGACAGTAGTTTAAAAGCCTACAGGAATTCTTTGCTTGACGTACGGGAATAGTGATCCTGATCTTCTCGTTCATCGCTGCATCCTATGCACTGGGATAATGCTCCCTCATTACCTCCTCTGACACTTTAAAGGAGGGGTTTCCTTTCTCCTGCGTGAGCATGGGTATGGGTTACTGCGCCTGGATGTTACTGCTTTGTTTGCAGAAGCCTCTCTGATTCTTCAGGAAGTCCAGGTTTCCCTGCTACAAATCCCACTGTGTCATGTTGTGGACTTCTTCCATAGCTCACTTACAGCACATTCTTTTTTTATCTCTTTGTACTTGTTTTTCATATTCCTTCTTTACTGTGTTCTCTTTGCGTAAAAAGAATGGGCTGGTTGGAAGAAAAAAGAGCTATTTTTCTGTGGGGATTTTCAAATAATCAAAATATTAAATACCTCAGTCTTTCATAACTGTTAACACTTTTCTTGTGTGTATGTAACCAGCCTCCGTAATTGGAGACGCAAGCTTGAGATGCTCTTCTCCGCCTCTCTTACTTATTTGCACTTCTGTATAACATAACTTCAAATGAGCGATTGTCTTGATAATTGCTGATTACTGCTTTAAAGCAGAAATAACTACCTGATAGTAAATAACTGGGAGCTAGATTTAAAGATCAAACAATCCATGCTGAGAAACAGGAATCACTTTGCTGAAGCTTCATGGAAAACTTTGATGACTGATTTGAAAACTTGTGTGTCACATTTTCAGTTTTAAATGTGACTTAAGTGATCTGTGAGACTTTGTTATGTATTCAAGTTTGTTTGCTTCCTGCTTTTGTGGTTGCAGTTGATGATGGTCTGTGGTCATCAAGGAGGATGTCAGAGGAGGGCAATAACACTGAGAATGCAGATTTTTTCTAAGAATGTCTTGTCAAAGCTTTTCACAAGATTTTGTAGAATTCTGAAGTCTTCTGCTGCCGCGGAAATAGTTCTTTGAACTGTGCCATTCCGATGCTTCAGTGTGTTTTTATTTTCTTTTTCTGAAGACACACTTCTGAAACATTTAACCTGTTGGTTTTGAAGCAGTTACTGCCTGTCATTTGACTTCATGCAAAAAGTCATAATTAAGTAGTTGAAGCTCTTATAATTTCTTTTTTGTGCCTGATGAAGAGGTGATAAAACCGACTTCTGTTTGTAAAACCAAGAAATGGTTAACTGGTAATTATTTTTTTTTATGTAAGTAAGTTGGAACCTTCTTTTGAGGAGGATATACTTTTGGAAACTAAGTTCTTTTGATAATGATAAAAAAAGCGTGATTAGGCTTTGTATTTAAAGAAAATGTTGTTTATGGTTTGAAAGGCTTAAAAAGAGCTGACTTTTGCTAGGTGCTTTAGAAAATGTATTTTGCAGTCTAGATGATCAGAATTAAAATTTGGAGAAAATTGACTGTACTTGTGTAGCCGAAGACTGGTCTCACATTCCTTCCTGAAGAGCCACGGACTCGCACTGCAGATACATAAAATATCTAAAATGTGATTAGATGAGAGCACTAAAATTGCTCATGATGCATTTAAATTACCAAGGGGAACTTAAAAGAGCTGTCATACACTTATGTAATTAGTCACTTCTGAAATCCAGAAAACATTTGGACTTCTTTTTTGGTAATTTATGAATGGCAGTTCTTATCTTTAGCGGAAGAAGGTTTTAAGAGACTTGTAAAGGTTTTGGGGAGATTTCTCCACTTAGAAGTGTGTGCTAGGCAGTAACAGATATTTGCATATCTATTTGATTTAGGGCAAGTGATTTTTATTCTTCAGCCTCTTCTCTTTACTCCAGTCCATCTTATAAACTGCAGTGAACCTACCTAGCAGACTTGACAAAGAAATTCAGAAGTGAGTGAGTTTGAGGATGAAATGTACCTCTCAAAACCAAACGCTTTAAAGCTGAGTTAGAGCAGAGAGTGGAAATTTAAATGTGATGCCTACCTTGTTGTCTTGATGTGGGTGGTGGCATCGGTCTCTGTGTAAGTTTTGTTATAGATCTGCTAAGTGCATTGCCAGAAAGTTAAACGTGTCTTGAACTGGAGATATATATACATGTACATGCACACACGTGATAATGATGAAGACTGGAGGGGGGGTGGTTGTTTTTTGAGGGGTGTGTGTGTCACTTTTTGTACTCTTCTACCTTCCTAATTTTTAGAAATGTGAAACCACTGACTTCCATATCACTGATCACTTTTATTTCAATACTGTAATACTCGAGCAATGGCCAAAGGAACGGTTTGGAACTTACTGCAAAAGAAACGTTATACTAACTAGAGCTTTACTTTGGGAAGCAGTGGAGCATTGTGATGCAGTTGTACAGGTTTGTTTTGGTTTTGTTGGGGGTTTTGGGGTTGGGTTTTTTTTTTGTTTGGTTTTTTTTTTTTTTTTTAATGGAAAACTTTAGAACATTGGGGGGTGAGGGGAGGTGAGGGTGTGTGTGGACTGTGGGGGCATAGCATGAGAAGCCACTATAGAGGAGGATGGGGGGGAAATGGACAGCCAGTGCTTGATGCATTGAGTTGTTTTCACACCCAGATTGCCAAGGCAATGAAACAAAACTCAAGTGACAATTCTTTGGAAGAGCACATTACTTTCTTTTCTAAAAGGAAAATAAAATTTGCTTTATACTAATGCCTTATGTTGAGTATTCACAATGCAGTATTGTCACCTATGCTTTGTTAGTGTCTGGAAGTAGAAATAAGTTTTAGCAGTAAAATTTTAATAATAAACCCCTGGTAGTTTAGAGAGCTTCTTGAACTGTTTTTTACACCATTGAATAGATGTATGTTGTGCTTCTTTGCTCACAAATTAATAAAATCTGTAGGATTAGGAGTATGGCTAATGGACAGTGGAATGTGTTCTCAGTGAAGTAATCGTCTCTCAAAAATAACCCCTGGAACCTTATCTGTGTATAGGATCTCTCACTATACTTAACTGCTGAAAAAACCCCACATTTGCAATGTGCTCATTATCTCTCTTAACTCTTGCTTCAGCGGTACCTTGAGGTGGTGGTGGTGAAAACCTTGTGTAAAGGGAAATAAATGTTATTAATGGGGTATGATTATGTTTCATGACACTTCTGCAGAAAGCTCATATGTCGTCATCTTCTGCAACACCAAACAAGTGGATCAAAACCTTAAGTTGGTTATAAAAATAGTCGTGGCTGTTTTGTGAAGCATCATGGTTAAGGAGTATTTACAGAAGAGGCAACCATTTAAATCTATCCTGAAGAGTGTGTGGGATGTGGCCCACAGTGTTACCGGTGAGAAGGCTCTCCGAACTAGACATCGTAATGTGCTTAGATTCATTCTTCTTGCAGGAACTGCAGCTTGATCCAAAATACAGCGTAGCTACAGAAGCCTGTTAAAGCTAAAAGAGGCAATTAGTAGCAAAGTACTTACCACCTGCCGAGAATTGATGCCGTGCTGGAGGTACAGACCAAAAGCATGCCAGCTATCAAGGGAGGTGTGAAAGGAAGCTGGCATGGCTGAACATCAGGCAAAGATAGTTATTAGAAAGCTGAAGTAGTATCCGAATGAGCAAAACTGTAAGGATATAAAATCTCACAAGTAGAATTCAAAAGCGTAAGACAGAACAAAAGGATTTGAGGAATGAATTTTAAAAAGTCTTTAATAATAACTATCTTTCGGCACAGTAGTAGCAAACCTACCACAAGCCGTAGGGCCATGAGATGATCACTTTATAAAAGAAACTTTCAGAAGATAAGGCGAAAGGAGAAAACTTTTGCTTTGCATCTGTGCTTATTGTTGAAAATCTTGGAAAGGTTGCCCTGCCAAGAACGTTCTGTGGGTAGCTCATCAGAGGAACTCTCTTTCAAGTCAGCATTTGTTAAGTTTGGAGACCAAAAACATGAAAGCAAGTTGCTAGAACCAGACGATGTTCATCCAATAACTCTATAGAAAGTGAGGGATGAAGTAGGTTTACTGATACGTAATGACTCCTTTAACTAGATACCTTTAGGTCATTGGATATAAATACAGTGTGAGGCCAGTATTAAAAAGATGTTTACTCAGGATGCTGCCCATGCTGATTGGAAACTGCAGTAATGTACAGAGTTCATGGACATGTGGTAATTATAGTAGATGGTGGGAAGGTCAATGGAGCTTTGTGAAGAGGAGTTGTGCCTTAAGCCTTTTGGAGCTCACTGAAGGAGTCAGTAAGAGTACATGTAAGGAAATTCCAATTTGCTATGGTAAGTAGTATTTCCAGAAGTCATTTGGTAACCTTCTGCATGAGAGGGGTAAGTCCTCATATGGATAATGAGTTAATAATTGGAGATAGATAATTAGAGACAAGAGATGAAGTGGATCGGATGCTTTTCAGAGGTGAGCAGTAGCTGTTACAAAAATATTCAGGGTAGAAGACTGGAGACCCGCCTTTGAAAAATTGCACTGAAGTCCAGAGGGATGAAGAGGAGGTGGCACTTAAGCTGGAGTGAAGCATGTGGAACCTGTAACTCCTTGCAGGAAGGAACGCTAGTTTGGGATTGCAATACATAGTTCTGTGGGAACACCAATTCAGGCTCAGAAAGACTAATTCTATAAATTGTTAGGATAACAACAGAGAATAAAGTAAAATCAGCCATTATCTAGGTCCATGGTACATTTGCATTTGACTGCTGTATTGGTGCAGGCTTGGGAGCGCCCTGGGAAGAGCTGTGCTTCTGTGTATATGTAGGTGGCCGAGATGTGTGTCTTACTGTAGGTTATAACACTTTTTATTCTTTTTTTTTTTTTTTTTTTCTTGGTCGTTTTTTTGTTGGTTGGTGCTTGAGGTGGTTTTTTTTTCTTTCCCCGCAAAGGTGTTCTGAATGATAGAGTAGCTTCAATAAATGTCTCAGGTTCTTTGCTGTTTGAAGAAATGTTGTAATGTGTTCCGTGTGATCTGCTGTAGTACTGGAAAGGGCTGTGCTTAGCATGAAATCTATCACTACACCTGAGGATGCATCTGTTTCAAAGCCTCTGGAAAGTGAAAACAGGAACAATGATTATTAAACTGTAGAGTAAACTTGGCAATGTCAACTAGGGCACTTGAATGTTCTTGATTCCCCTTGAGTGCTGGGATTTATGCAAGTTGGCCATGTGGAGACTGCTGGGGAACTAAAATATGATTTGGAGTTTGGACCAGTAACGGAGTCGCATGAGCAGCCAGCATCCTCCTGCAGTTTGGTAGGCTGGAGAGGAGGACAGGACTCTGATGGCTAAGGAAAATATTTGAGGATGTGAATTTACGATATTTTGAATAGATTGATGTTGCGGCTGTGGTGTAGCCTCATGGTTAATAGTAACAGTCCCTTTCTTCCCTCCCTTTCACCATGTGTTGGTACTGGAGCTTTTCTTCCTTCCCAGAGTGTTTAGGGACCTGTACCAAAGACTAACCTTTCTGAAAATATAACATAAAACAAGGAAATCAAATTATTTAGCTTCCTGAATGGGCTGTTTCTGAGACAAACAGATGCCAACAAAAGAGAGAGGAATGCATGAAGGAGGGGAAAGGGGAGAGAAAAGATAATGCTTAGGACTGCTGTGACAGAAAGCTGTTCTCTTTGGGACACATTGCTGTTCCTCCAGCATATTTAGCTTGCACTCTTACAGACGTGGGATATAGGGGCCTGCCCTGGGTAATAAAATATATTAAGATCAGTCTCAAGATGCGTTTCTGGGTTTAAAAGAAAAAAATCTTTATTAATTCTCCTTCAGGTAAACCTGACAGTAACTGTAAATTTGAATATTTCCAGTAATGTAGAGTACTTGATTTCTTTTTACAGAACATTCTTGTTTTTTCGAGTTTATGGTATCCTAGTAAGTAAATTCTACTGTCCTCAAAATTTTGAAAACCAGTGCGATATTTGAATGTCTTGTATTTTCACGATACATATGTAACTAATAAATAGTAAAAGAACTCTGAACCTTATAACTGTTAGCCAGCACTCAGATTTGTATTTTTATATCTTTACAGGATCTGGAGTTTCATGGAGTAATGAGATTCTACTTTCAAGACAAAGCAGCTGGAAATTTTGCAACAAAATGTATCCGTGTCTCTAGTACTGCCACAACTCAAGATGTGATAGAAACTCTTGCAGAGAAGTTTCGACCAGACATGCGAATGTTGTCATCCCCTAAGTACTCGCTTTACGAGGTGCATGTCAGCGGAGGTTAGTATTTATCCACGAAATCTTCCCTGCATCCACACCAACTTCCTATCCAGCCCCACCCAAAATATCTTCAGGTTTGCCCCCAGCTGCTGCACCGTGTAAGAGTTTTTAGTTCCTAAGTACATTGCTACTAATTGTTACGTGGGGAGTGGTATTTCAAAATCTAAGTATGCATATCAGGCCTACAGTTTCTGTAAGTTGCGATTATGATCTATTAAATGCTCTACTTTACATCCTGTTAATTTGTTGACGTTTGTGTGAGAGTTGCTATTTTTAGGACTAGTAGGTAAAGACTGAACTTATAATGGGAGATCAGGAGCATTAAATTGGAGCACTTAAGAGTACATCCTCAGTTCTTCGATGTTGTCAGTCTTTGATAGGTAGCCTTGTACTGCGTGTTACTGCTAAACTGGGGGAAGTTCAACACTATTGTTTGAAGCCACTGTGTTTCTTAAACAGATCCTTTCATGTTACCTGTGAAGAACTTAGATATCTAAATAGCCTTCTGATGCTGCTAACATTTGTGTCCCCCCACCCCAGGGGGTGGCAGTAATGTTTGTGGCGTTGGTGGAGACACGAATAGGAGAAACTAGCTTTTTGTCATGCTTTTTCTTTTTTGTGTTTGGGAAGCTTGCACAAGTGGTTTAGCTACTTTAAATTCTGCTTTTGAAAGACTGGAAATAATTTCACTTGAGATAGAGAATGGAAATATATTGAGATTGTGTCACTCTTCATGGTCTACAAATGATGACTTGATGTGAATTGCATGGAATTAGGGAAAAGTGCATGTGTCATCACTGTTATAAGCATGTGTGTTTTCTGCTTTAGGTTTCTTTAAAAATCTGTTAGCACTGTACCTGTAGTCAAAATGAAATGGTTTCCTTTGCAGAGCAAGTTCCTGATGTTTAAAACGTGGCTCATGAGAGGCACCTCATTCAATAGGAGTGTTTCTCATTAAATAAAATGTAACTGCAAAGACATCACTGTCTTGCTATGCATGTGTACTGTCTCCTACTTCTAGAAGGGAGATCAGATGGAAAAACTAATTTTTTTAACCGCTCAGATTTTTTTTAATATACTCAAAATAGATACAATACACTAAATGAAGATTTGTCTAGTATTTATGCATAACAGATTTTATTTTTTTTTTACTTCATAAGCTGGTTTATTTTTGTGCAATGTTTACAGACTAGTAGTTCTGACTGGTTAAATTTAAAATAAGGGAAATGACCATTTGGAAGTCTCCTGAAGTTATGAAGTTTGAAACATGTAACTGTAGATGTAGCTTCTCCTCCTGAGTGATAATCTTGTGTTCCCAGACTTCAGTTCTGACAAAGGAGGTATGCAAGACTACTTTATGTGGAACTTTAGCTTATGTAGATAGAGGGAATACACTTAACGCTGGTTGCTGGGAAGGGGATGCACATTTCTACCTTCCCAGGCTTTCTGTCCCTATACTTAACAGGGAAAGACCAACTGGTGTGTACTGCTCAGCAAACCTGTTTGGTTTTGGTTTTTTTGGTTGGGTTTTTTTTGGGGTGGTTTTTTTTCTGTTGTTTGTTTGTTTTTTTTAAGAGCACGACTTGTTTCTAAGTATCTTTGCTCTTGAGGTGCCAAATAACTGTTCCTACTTTTCATTTTTTTGAAGAAGAAAGAAGATTAGATGTAGATGAGAAGCCTCTTGTTGTACAATTAAACTGGAACAAAGATGATCGAGAGGGAAGATTTGTTCTGAAGAATGAAAATGATACCCTTCCTCCAAAGGTGAGTCTTTTAGGAGTATGCTAGTAGTAACAGCAGTTTTGAAATGTGTGGGACTTGCTTATATAGCAAAACATAATTTCTACTTCTCTAATTCCTGAAAACAACTGCTGCTGACCTTTGACATCTGGAGCAAGTCTTTTTAAATACTTAAAATGCGTCGTCTCAACACAACATTTTTGTGGTCTTTCTGGTGGCTTGTGGTGCTTTGATCCATGTAGCTGTCTAGTACTGGAGCATGTAATGCCCCGAGAACTTAGAACTTCATTTGTTTTAGTATGATGGATTAAAAATTTCCTCAAATAGTATATGATGCCAAACACCTAGAAGGTAATCGTACCTCTTGCAGAGCCTTCAAAGAGGGATGCCAGAGGGAGTTAACTAAAAATTCTTCTTCTTAACAAAACTGATGGGAGGCTGTTTCCTTTTGGGGAGGTCTTTCCTTTTTATCCTTCCAAATGGGGGACATGTGAGCATCAGCCATACTTTTGTATTAGTAATTTAAACATTAAATTGGATCTGACTTTGGTTCCTGAAGTCATATAATTATATATATTATATCTAACTTTGATGTTTATAGCTATGGAAAACATGCTGTTCGGTGTGGGCTATTTTCAGACAAGTTTTTCATCTTTGGCTGAGCACTAAATTTCTTTTGCTCTTGGAGTTACAGCTTGTTAATTTTAAAGGTGCTTTGGGTACCAGTACATGAGCTATTCTTAAACTACGCTTTTGACTACAGGATACATCCATGTTAGAGGTGGGGAGAGAAAATTAATGGTGTCTTGCACTACATCTGCCAGACTTGCTATTCCTATTCACTGAATTAAGTAATCTTCAATGTTCCTTCTCTGTGTTCTTCACTTCCTGATAGAAGCAAAAAACCCTGCACCTTCTGCCTCTCATCTTCTATTATTTTCTCTACAGAAGGCAAATGAGCCTAGGATTACAGGTATCTTATGTATGCAAGGAGCAGGAATTTGAGAACACTGGAAGGACAACTCAGGAAAAATGCACCATAGGGGAAATGCCCTCTATAATGTTTTTCTTTCTGCAGTTTATTCTCATCTGATGCTCCAACATGGTTGTCTTTAAAACAGATTAAGTACAGTGTTGTTTTGTGAAGTATTTTTACTGGGAGGCAGAAATTTGTTTTTTCAGCCTTCAGTTAAATCTTTGAGGCCAAGTAGATAATAGGCATTATTCAAGTAAAATTCTGCTGCTTTTTCGCTTTCTTGAGTACAAGGTGCTTAATCGGTTCATACCTGATTTGGAATATGAAATTATTTTTGCCTTCTATGTTATTCTGGAGACTATTAGTCCCATCCCTGTGTAATGCAGTATTGTTGCCTGGAGTATTGTTTCTGTGTTAGTGATACTGTGTCTTAATCAGATTTATCTGGAAAGTTAAAACCAATACTAACTTTTCATTGGTCTAAAAATGATGGAAGTTGTTTTAAACTCATTTATTTCAGAAGGCTCAGAGTAATGGCCCTGAAAAACAAGAGAAAGAGGGAGTAATTCAGAATTTCAAACGAACTCTCTCAAAAAAAGAAAAAAAAGAAAAAAAGAGGCGTGAAAAAGAGGCATTGCGACAGGCATCAGATAAAGATGATAGACTTCTTCATGGGGATGATATGTAAGTGTTTTAAACTTTGATCTGTTCATTTAACCTATATCTTACTGTAAAGGATTCCCCCTCTCTACCAATTAAGTTGTTGCTTCTTTCAAAAGTAAGTAGTTGACACATGTGCAATATCATCATAAAGGAGAATACGTGATGGTAATTTCTGTGGTTTATATGTACATTTTGCCTCAAGGTTTGTTTTTAAACCATTAAATAAGCTTTTTTCCACCTCTTTGTCTTGTACAGAAATAGACACATGCTTGGTGACATGGACTTTCCCCACTGTGTTTATTTTTGAGCATTTACTCTAGAGTAGGTTTATTCCTCTCCCTATGTTTGATTGTTCTGTCTTTTGCCAGAAAAAATAGTGTGTGTAGGTGTTTGCATTTGATTTACCACCTGACTATTGGTTTGTTATTCTCTGAGATGTATTTTGGTAGCCAGTCTTATAGGTTCTTCAGCTCTTGCTTCCGAATCTGCTGTGTCTTATTCATTGAGACAGGGCAGGATGTACATTAATCCTTGTACAGAAAACTGGAGCGCAAGAGTCAGGCAGGAATAACTGTATGTAGAACTAAAAAGCTGAGAAAGCTCTACATTAATTGAAACTTTGTCTCTCTACCAGATTCTGTACGTTTCATAGGTAATATACCAGAAAAAAAAATCATTAATGGTGGATTTTTAACATACCCAGGAAGAAAATGAATCATGAAAACTTATTAGTTGATAACAGATTCTCAGAGATGAAAGAAATTAGTTGACTCATTGACATAATAGAGGATTTAGCTGCTCAGCTTGATTTTTTTTTTTTTTTTAATGCATTTTTCTTTTTTTGAGTTCATGATTATTTTTCAGATGTGTAGTACAGCTATGCATGGATATGTTTACAATGTCATGCATGATCTTTCCAATATTCTGTGCTGGTACTTAGCTTGATCTTAATTTTTCTTAAATTAAAATAGAATTGTATTTAAGTGCATCAGCAAAAGAAAAAGCATGAGCTGCAAGCACATGCTAACTCTGTTTCCACATGATTTGCGATATTGTAAATCAGAAATAAAGTTAGGGGTATAATGTAAAGTTTCTTTAATGCCTTTTTTTTTTTTTTCCCCCAAAGAGGTAGAAGGCCCTTTTTAAATTTGAAAACTAGAACCATCAGTACTTAAATTGGTTGTAGTCTTTTTCAGGTGAGCATGGGTACACAGACAGTGAAAAGCAAAGTGAAATTCATGTAGAAGCCATCTTACAATAATTTAATTGTTCTCCTGTGTGTATGGATTCTACTTGCCTTTTATCCTTCATGAAGCAATGAGTATACATGTATTTTAAGCTATTAATAACAATCTTTTCTTTTTATTTAAACTAACTTGGCAGTGAGAATTCTCGCCTTGCAGCTGAGGTTTACAAAGATATGCCTGAAACCAGCTTCACTCGCACAATATCCAATCCTGAGGTGGTTATGAAACGGCGTCGGCAGCAAAAACTAGAGAAGAGAATGCAGGAATTCCGCAGTTCTGATGGCAGACCAGACTCAGGTACTTAGATTTCTTCTGGTTAAGTTGTAAACAGTAAACTGTTTACTGAGAGAGTGTGTTTATGGCCAGCAACTCCTGTAAGTTTGGAGAAAGCAGAAGTTAAGTCAATGTTTTTTGTACTTCATGGCTGATTAATCTATGATGTAACTGAATGAAGGATTTGTAGAGGTAAGATTCCACAGGAGCGTGTTTTGTGACAAGTGCAAGTCAAAGCTTTCAGCGATGGGCAAATTGATGGGAGAGAATATGCTCATTGATCTTGTTAGAAGTGCTAAACTGGGAAAGAAGGAAGGACTTATTAAACTGACAGACTGAGGAAGTCTTCTGAAATAAATGTCATTCATTTCACTAAGAACAAGCTGAATGACCTGAATGTAAAAATGCAATCAGTAGCACAAATGCAGGATGGCAAGGAGTAATTTTTCAGGTCTGCAGAAAGGGTTGTGGTAGATCTCATGAATATCAGTGATCCAGTATTTCACATTCTTGGGGGTGGGGATACAACAACAGTGTTTGTATGAAGATCATCGTTAAATGAACAAATGAAGCAATGTTAGTACTGATAAAACCTGGAATAATATATTCTGTCCATGGAAGAGTAGTGAAGAAGGAGTTAGAGGTGTAGAAAAAAAATCACCTGAGGGAAACCTGAAATGGGGTTTTTAAAGAGAGAGGAAATTCTTGAAGGTCAGCACAAACTTACTGTCAAGATGGGATAGGTCAGTTCTTCATCCAGTTGTCAATGTTCATTTTAACTTCAGGTAATATTAAGAGTGGTGAAGCACTGGGGAAAAGACTTCCTTAGAGAAATTAGGAAATCGGCATTAAGAAATTAGCATCAGTGGAGTCTTTTACCAGTGGCAGAGACAAATTTCTTTCAGGGATGTTATGTAACTTTTCTTGTATTAGTGGATTGACGAAATGATTTCTGAATGGCTTTGTTATTATGTTCTGTTAGAAATATAATAAATGGCTGCATGTCTGTATTTTTATTCTCTGGTAGCATTGTTAATTAAATTTTGTTTCCAAGGTGGGACACTGAGAATTTATGCAGACAGTTTAAAACCAAATATACCGTACAAGACAATCCTGCTGTCCACCACGGATACTGCAGACTTTGCAGTTATTGAAGCACTGGAAAAATACGGTCTGGAGAAGGAAAATCCCAAGGATTACTGTATTGCTCGTGTAAGTGAAGTTACTAAATCACAGTAGTCTCACGCTTCATATTTGATTTTGTTCCTTGCAGTAGCTTTAAAACTAAATGGAAAGACTCTGGTAGTTCTGTGACTAACTTTCTGACTTTTTTTTTTTTTTTTAACAGCCTCAGGAATTCTGAAGTGATTTGCCAGGTTTTTTGTTTTTAAAACCTAAATCTACTAATCTTACTAAATTATTACTTCCTACACAGATAAACATTAATAATGAAAGTAACATTTTTCTGTATTTGGCACTGTGGTTTTATGCCTAAAATATGCCACACAAATAAGTGTCCTTATGGTTCGCAGATGTGTAAACTAATAGTTAATCCTGCGGATGCCTAAATTTGTGCTGTTTGCGCACAAAACAATTCCCCTGAACTAAGATTGTCGGCTCAGAGGCAAAAGTGCTGAGTGCAAAGCCCACTATAAAAGGTACATGTTATGTGCTGTTCCCTTATGCCTTTCAGTGGTGGCTCACCCTCATTACACATCAGGAAAGTTTAAACGCTGAACTGAAACTTATGCTTATTTTCAGAATGTAATTATTTTAGGAGTTCTAAGTGAATTGTATGGAATTGCTGTTTCTTAAGAGGTACGGCTTTATCAAAGTGTCCTATGGGCAGTACTGATTAAAGGTTACAAATGTCTGTCTGTATCATCTTCTGAAGGAGATAGTGAGACTTGAAAACATTTGATCCTTGTTTTGAGCCCAATCTTTTGATTACACTTCTAGCTATTACTTGTTTAATAAACTTGCATTTATTGCTCCTTAAAATGATGAAAAGAGGGAAAAATGTTTGTGTCTCACCATATTGTGCTCCCTCCCCTGCTCCTTCTCCAGCGCTTAAAGCGTCACTGGAAAACAGTTAGGAAGCTTACACTATTTGCTATTCCCCACACTTTCTAGCTGCTCTAAAGGATGTGGGTATATCTTTGGTCTTAAAGTTGCTTTCTGATTTGGTTTTTATGGTGTCTTTGAGTAACCTGAGTGTCTACTTTTGCTGCGCTTACAGCCTCTAGTGGTATAATTAGCTGGGAATTGACATGTTGCTCCAATGTTGTTCTAATTAGTAATAAGGAAACTGTGTGGCGTAGTGCTTTTATAGTTTCATAACACTGAACTAATCTTAGTTTGTTATTGTTTCAACAGTTTTGTCTTCATTCTAGACATATTTTTAATGAAGTTCTGGGCATTTTGTCCTTGTCTTCATTAACCTGGCATTGGGGTCCCAACTGTGAAAGTTAATTTTACTTCAGTAAAATTTTACATAGGTTTTTATTATAGAGGGGAATAATTTTGTAAGTAATAGGGTTGGGGTTTTTTTATGACACAGCATAATAAAAATTGATTCTCAGTTTTGTCTGCCAAGTATTTTCTACACGTAGTTTAAAAATGACAATTATCTTCATATTGTGGGTTCTATAAATGAAATTTGTGATTCTCAGTCATTGATCTTATGAAATAGGGTGCTGACTTGACACGCTCGTTTTTCTGCTGGTTTGAGAGAATTGTGGGCTACAGCAGAGACATTGTGACTGAATGTGGAAGATCGTTTTGCATCAGTCTGTTTAGTTCAGAGTCAGAGAGTATTATGATGTATTATGAAACGTTTATATCTTGGGGAATTTCTTGAACTGATTGAACACTTACCAGGGAAACTATTGCAAGTCACTGTTGTGGTGGTGGTGTTCTCTCTCACTTCCCCTTGTTCTCTGATCTTGTGTGGGGATGTTTAGTGTAGAAAATAGTCTGAGGAATGTTGCTTTGATCTCGGGAAAGATTAGCGAAGTCTTTGCTGTGAAGCAAATTGATTTAAATTAGTTTTCTGGAAAGCACTTCTGGAAAATATTTTGTCTTTTCTGAGCAACACATCTTGATATAGTAAGTTTCTATACTGACATAAGTTGTATGCTTATGTTTACATTTGAAATACGTGAGTGGTCTTTATTGATTCATAGCAGATCTTTTTTTAATACATTTAAGTGTAGAAGACCTTACTGTTTTGTTCGCCATAATTCATTGTAGTTGGCTGAAATTTACTTGGCCTTTTTTAATAAAGTTGAGGTTTTTTAACCTAACTCTAAAATCTCCTTTTGGCCAAATATTTTAATAAAATACTGTACCTTTAGCTTGATGTGCCTGTAATTACTGTTTTCTTTTTTGGAAACTCACAAATACAGTGCTAAATAGGTGTCATGGCCATTGGTACTCCTTTACACTGAAGTCTCACAGCTGTTCTTTACCCTTGTTGGGATTTTTCCCCTGTTGTTCTGACATTTCACAGTGTTCTATGGAGGGCAAATCTGTCCTGCATATGTGTTATACGTTATTTTCTGTTGGGTTTAAAACAGTGTACAGTGGAACATATAACTTCAGTTTTTTATTGGTTGGGATTTTTAAATGTTTTGTTCTATTTGGGTGGCAGGTGAAGTGTCTTCAGAGAAGACATTTACTTAACTATTAAGATTCATTTAAAGTTCTGTGACAAGACCTTTTTAAGGCTGCATAAGTAGCTGTAATAAAGTTCACTCACTTCTGAAGTTTCAGTTGAAAGAAGAACATTGTAAGATTTTTATTTTTTTTCTTTTCCCTTAACACTTACCATTGACAACTCTTATTGTAAATGGGAGTTTCCTGGTAGTTGCTTGATTTCAAACCCTGGTTTGCAGTGTATTGGGCTGTACCTTTATGCCCACTTCTAAAGTGCTTTTCTCTGTAATGAAGTAAATGCAAGTTTGTTCCAACATATGTTTTGTTTGTTTTCAGTTTGAGTTTCCCTGAATAATACGGGGTTCACTGCACATCTCTCAAGATGTCAAATTAATTAGACAGTATTCCAAGCTACCTCTGCATATTCACTTAGGGCATAAGACTTTAGGCATGCAACAAACCAGTTAACTCTTAAAAGTAGATTCTTGATTAGACTTTTGTTTTAGCATGTATATAAGAGTATTTTTTTTACTCGAGGATAAGGCATAAATAACTTCTTGTAATGTCAAGGAAAAACATGCAGTTCATGGTGAGTAGTTTTTGTTTGTGGGTTTGGGGGGTTTTTGGTCTGGTTTTTTTTTTTTTCTGGTTTTGTTTTTTGTGTGTGTTTTTTTTTTTTAAGAAGTAACATTATAGACATGAGGCATTAAATATTTTTTAGGAAGTCCCATTGTTTTTGTTTTTGTTTTTGTTTTTTTTTCAGGGGCACGTGCAGAGCCTATATTCCCAACTTGTAAGGAAAATTAGGGTTTAATTCATTTGAATAAGCAGATATAGTAAAACATATAGTAGATATGAGGATTTTATTTAAAAAAAACATTAAAATGACAAAAGAACATATTGAAGACCTATTATTGCATGGTTTTTTTGTGTGAAACTTTTGCTAAGGATAGATCTGATAACTTGATCTGTAGCTATTACTTACCACAGGGGGCTTAAGTATTGAGCATTATCTTTTCTTACTTGTTTATCCCAGCAAATGCCTTGGAATTTAAGTCCTAAGTTGCTATGGACCTCATTTACATTTATCAGCTTGTAATTTCTGCATGTTTCACTGCATTTCAAATGAATAAATATAGATTGGAGTGACTTTATGATAATTTGTATATGCTCATGAATGCAATTATGAGGAAGCAGAGTATATGCTTCCTAATTATCTGTTATGAATTAATTTCAGTTTGTAGGTTGTCAGCTGACAACCTGCTTCCAAGACTTGTGATTTTAAGCTGGTTTTACCCATCTCCATTTCCTACGCTGTTGCAGAAATCAGGGAGATGTCTGTGCCTGATCTCAGCAGTCTGTATGGATTCAAATTCATGAAAGGATATTTAACTGCATCTTGTAATTTTCAAAATGAAAGCAAATCTCTACCCATAAGCCAAAACCCAGTCATAATATAAACGTCTTCCTATGTTTTTCTGTAATTCTAAAATGTAGGAATTTCAGCTTTGTGGGTGACACTGAGGCAGTGCTCACCTAAAAGTGAGATGTTCTAAAATGGCATCATCATGGTTAGAAGCCTCCTGGCCTGCATAAGCTCAGAAGTGGTGGTTTGTGTCTTTCCGCAGGTTAGGTCATGCTTTTTTTTCAGTGAGAAAAACTCACGCTTCCTGAGAGACAAGAGGAAGGGTAACTGGCTGGGAGGAGGAGGGGATTAGTGCTTTTGTGACCCCCCTTCTCTAACTGGCCTAGTTTACCATTGCTGCCGTTAAGCCCGACGCCAAGTACAGATGCTCATCCAGGTTCCAAGGCAGAAGTAATACCAGGGTCAAGTAGTAGCAGCTATGTATTTATATCTCATCTGTCTTCTGCCTTCACTGCACTTGGGTTTTCTTTGGTTGCTCCCCAGTCCAGTATTGGTCAGCCCCCAGTACATAGGCTGTAGCATGTAGTTCTTGTGTTGTACCTAGTTACCTTCTGTCTTGAGGGCTTTGGAATTTTAAAAGTTGTTGCTTGTTGAATAAGGCTTGAAACACCGTGTTACTTTAATTAGCTAACCAAAATTATCCCGTAGGTATAATTGATTTTAAAATCTGAAATGTGAAGTAGAAAAGAGTGGTTTGGCAAGATAAGATTTGAGTGTAGCTGTGCTCCTGTTTCCCTTTGGTTTATGCATGTTCATGTTTTCCTTGGTTTATAATATCTTGAATATTTGAAAATCTGATTAAAGATAATTTAATCAGTCCTATGTTTAGCCAGGTTTTGCATAGAAAATGTTTTAGGGAAAAGCCAATGACTCAATTACATACTTTTGATCTTAAATGCACTTGTTTCCTCCTTGGAAGAAGATGAAAGGATGTTTGAGGTGGATCTGTGAGAACTTAGCTAAGGCTGAAATGGGTGTGGAGAGGAGGTGACAAAGAAGAGTGGAAAGCCTCTTGAGGGCTGCACCATAGCGGGGCACAGTAGCCCCTAGCTGCATTGCTTCCGAAGGTGTTACCTGGGTCAGGGTTCAGAGACGGGAATAATTTTGGGTAGTTTGTATAAAATAGACCTTTCTATGAATTTAAATAACCTTGTTAGGATCACAAATGAGGGAGTAAAATGTATTTTACTTTTTTTATTCAGCTTTGAAAGATCTATCTTTAACCTAGAAGGTACTCACTCACTGTGGTACTGCCTATCATTGGTTTTTATGCTCAATTGCTGTGGGGAGCAGTAATGCAAACGTGCATGAAATCACAGGCTGTCTCTCCTTTAGAGTCAGAACTCAGGAATCAAGGTTTCCCCCTTCCTCTACCTCGTGCAGATGTAGCTGTAAAAGGTATGAACAGTCTGTGGTTCTGTTCCCAAAGTATACTTCGTTGTGGTTCTTCCTTACAGCTAGGCAGCACGAAGCAATTGCATGAAATGCTCCAGTCATGTCTTCAGTCTCTGTGTAGACCCAGTAAAGGTTGGGTAAGCCAAGGATGCAGGAGGTATCACAGCATTCTCTTTGCCAGCTTGTCTTGCCATTTCTAAAGGTACTTGCATGTTGTGTTAGTGGAATGGCATTAGCAAAACAAAGGGCTGATGCCAGTGTTTGAGATAAAAAAGGACACTTCAGTTTTGATTTTTAACTATCACCTGCACAGATATTTATTTTTTTTTTTCCCCCTTGGTTGTTGAGAAATTGGAATAATTTTGTTTGCTGGAAGATGGTCTTGTCTTCTTTAAGTGTAACTTGCTTTCGTTTGCTTTTTAAATGTATCTGGTGTTCTGGGAACTGTGATTTAACTGTAACAAGAGGTGAGAGAGAGAGAGTTAGAAAAAGTCTTGAAAAGAAAAATGCATTTCAAGTTACTGAATTCTTTTGCTTTATCCCTTGTTATAAACAAACAAAAAAAAGTCAGAAGTTATACCCCTGAATCCTCTGTTCTAACTGTCCGCTAACAGCTCTGACAACGGATAATGGTTCTTTTCTAGGTCATGCTGCCTCCTGGTGCTCAGCACTCTGATGATAAAGGTGCTAAAGAAACTATTCTTGATGATGATGAGTGTCCACTGCAGATATTCAGGGAGTGGCCTAGTGATAAAGGTATGTCTAAAAACCTTTAAGAGATTTTTGTGCCTTGGGTGTTGTTGCTTTTAGAATTATTTACTCTTTCATTCAGCACTGTTTATAGTAATAAATCTTTAGACTGTAGAAGGGTTTTACATTTTATCCTAAAGTTTCTAAATTATCCACGGTAGAGAAGTATGCTATTATATGCTATGAATCTTTTAAATAGTTTTAACTTAAAAATACCTACATAAAGAAGGGTCAGGAACTTAGTAAGCTGAAAGTAATCTTGTGGAACACTTACAAATTAATACATGCTGGATGTGTGCTTGTTCACTGATAGTGAGACTCAAAGGATGTACAATATTGTGTTTTAGGAATACTGGTCTTTCAGTTGAAAAGGCGGCCTCCTGATTATGTCCCAAAGAAATCCAAGAAAATAATTGATGGAAAGCCATTAAAGGGGAAGGAAAGAGTTGACGGGTCTGGCTATGGCTCTTGCCTTCCTCCTGAGAAACTACCATACCTGGTAGAATTAAGCCCAGGTAAGAATTCTGGTTATCTAATAATCTTAAAATACAGTATTACATAGTCATTTAGGTTTTTCTGAAAATAAGACTTTAATTGGAAGCACAAGAAAGTCTGTTGGCAGTGTAAGTGAATGCCACATCAGTTGTTCTGATGTCAGATTCTGAATTGGAGCTATCTAGAGGTAGAGCTGCATATTGGTATAATATCGAAATTTTAGTAGCAAATGTTTGGAGTAAAAAAAGGGTACAAATGATTGACTAAGACTTTGTGTCTATTAGCATGGTTTAAAGTATGAAGGTTTAAGTGTTTCAGAAACTAAAAAAAAATTCAATCTTCAATTTCCTTTGGATTTGGAGGTTTAAAACTTGCTAATAAGTAAAATAGTTTAACATGTCGTCTTATGATTGAGGGGGGGGGGACACACCAGAAAAGCACTGCTAAAATCTGGTTTGTTTTACATTCAGAAATATACTATAGCATACCTAGTAAGATATATTTTGACAGTGCCATACATGAAAAATACATTTTTAGAAGGACAAGAACACGAAATTTTAAATCAAATCAGTTTGCTAAACATTTTTCAGCCATATATTGAACCTCCAAATCACGAGCAAGGCTGGGTTTTATTTTGGCATTACTACAACTCTCCGGGCTGCATTGTAATTTACAACTCATTTTATGATCTAAGAACAGCCAGGGGAGCTTGACTGTTTATAGCACAATAACTGATAGAACACATACAACTTCTACTCTTAATTTCTATTGTCTTCAAGTTCGAAGATTTGGATATGGACTCTTATTTTTGGTGATTTAGTTATTTGCAGCTCTTTTTCCAACTAAGTGTGGCTTGGGTACACTGGGGTATCCAAACAAGGGATTTTACAATTTGAAGTCTGGTTGTTTACCTTTTGGGAAGCAAGGCTGGAAATTGGTACTGAAAACTTTGAACTGCAAACAAAGGGTTAAATTCATAGTCAAATAGTGCGGGGTTCCCCCCTCCAAAAAAAGCCACGTGAAATTAGCAGTATACAGAATATATTTAGTGTATTTTATATTGTGTTCTATATACTGAGGTTTGATTAGCATATTATTATCTTGGGTTCTTTTAATAGTACTTCTGGTTTCTTTTCTTGTGCTTTGATCTTACTCTTGGTGGAGCCTAGTTGCTTTAGTATTAAAACATTGTGCTTGGGCAGTGGAGCAAGACATCCATTAACGGAGAGAGGAAAAACAATCTGAAATGCCACAGGTGGCAACGCTGTGTGCTAAGCCTTTGCACGTTGCCTGTGGGACTGACCTATTGTTCATGGTTTTCTTCTAACAGCTTGTTGTCGCTTTTCTAAACAATAAGGATTGTTTCATTCAGTAGCTTTGTAGTACTGGTGTCTTTATATTCTATGCAGTTTCTAAAGTTGAAAGAGTTTAATGCACTTCATCCTTACAAATTGAATAAGTTTTGTCTGGCTACAGTTTCACCCTTTCCTGTCTTTTCTTTTCCTGCCCTCTTCCGCATGTTCTGCATGGTATCTGTCCTGCTGGTGCTGCCTTCACCTGGGTCCTCTGCATGTGTTTCTAACCCCAGGGAGAAGGAATCACTTTGCCTACTACAACTATCACGCTTACGAAGGTAACGCTATATTTAATACTGTTCTCTCATTAGTCACTAAAAACATCGCTGGCTGTAAATCTTTTGTTTCCTTTTGACAAATGAAAGGCTATCTTGCCTATCTCACCTTTTAACAAGGGACTGCTTCTGTGAAGTAGTTATCTGTCTTATCAGCTGCCATTTAATTATTCTGTCTGTGAACAAACATCAAATAGCTCAGAAGTGTACTACCATCCTTAGAACTCAACCTTCCAGCTGAGGTTAACAACTCAGTTTCATAGGGTGGTTTACAAGCAGTGTCGTGGTAGAAAGAAAAATATGCTTTGATCCGTCTGCTTGCAGAATTCATAGTTAAAAAGTTAATTGGGTAAATGACATGGAACTTAGTTGTTCTTTTCAATGTTTGACTGCATCGATGCAGTGGATGAAAGCTGTGATCATTTTTATGTGAAATAGTGTTTGGACCACTGGTAAAGTGACCTCACTTCCTGCTCCGTGGTGTTCCATAGCATCCTTTGCTATTTCCGCTGCTTGGTGTCTAACATTAACAGTGTTTGTCAAAGTGATCTAGCCACATTAGACAGTAGCATCTTGTCCAATTTTATCTGTAGCATTTAATATTGATAACCTAACCTGCAATCTGTTACAGATATCTAATTCCTCTTAGAGATGGGAGTAACGTGCAGATATCTCCTGGTTTGGCCAAATAGACAAGAACACAAAGCCACTTTCTTCTTCATCATGAAAAATCTACCAAAATACCTTTTCGTTTTCTTAGTTTTTTAGCATCTGTTTCCTCATTTTATTTTCTAGACTGCTATAAAAGTACTATATGTCTGTCAGTGTTGCTCACCACTCCACGGCTGTGGAGTACAATGCTGGGGTTTGATGAACTCTGTTCAAATTTATGCCTCCAGTGCTCAAGTCTTTGATGAATTCAGACTTCCATTTCGTTAACATCATTATTCCAGAGAGCAGAGAAGTTCTGTAGCATGTGTTGAACTAATAAGCATAGACAAGCTCTGCAAGAACACCTGACCATTGTAGTAGAAAGCTTGAAATTTGGTTGCATCTCGCTGGAAAAAAAAATTACAATTTCCTAAATCTTTATCTCAGAGTGTGAAAAAGAGGTCTTAGTACTCGAGAGTCCAGTCTGTCTCTTTGGAATAATGCACTTCAGGATACTTGTATTTATTATAGAAATAACTCCTGTAGAAGTGCCCTTCTGTCAAAACATTGGCTGTTTATATTCTTGCAGAAGAACCTGGCAGACTTCTGTTTCATGCCCTGTGCAATTGCACAAATACAGTAAGTTTGCTACTGGAAGCATGTCCTGTTTTTCCGCTACATCCCAGCTGCTGGCGTTGCTGGTTGTATGACTGTGTAGAGACTGAAGATCAGATTCTGCACAGTACAGCAGAGGATGCACTTCAGTAGCTTATGGCTGTAAACGTGGCAGTCAGCAATTGTCTCTGTCTTCCAAATCATGTAAACGAACCAATAAACTGAGATGAATCTGATAGTAATAGAAACAGGCTGGGTAGACTGAAGTGAGCTATGGCAGCACTTTGAATAGCTGATGCTGTCTATGTTATCTGTGAAAACGGCTGCTGCGGAGTTCAGGGATGTTACTAACTTCAGTTGTTCAGTCATAATATTTAAAAGCTGAGAAAAATTACAAAAAGCCACTTCATAGGATGTGAGCCTCTGGGATTTATCCTGCAAGCCTGAAATAAAAATTACAAAGCATTTAAAAAAACCAAACCAAAACAAAAAACCAAAAAACCCACACTCACCAAACAAAAAACGGCAAAACCTTACGGCTTTTCTCCCTGCCTTACCACAAAAAAGCAAACCTGAGCTGTAGAATTGACAGCAATGGGAGATGCTGAGAACATGCAGGTATAACAACTTGGAAAGAAGAATTAATTACAGGAGGTTGGAGAAGCTTGAAAGCCTTGGCCAGGGCGGTTTCCTGGCCAACCTTTCTGAGAACAGAACTGCAGTATGGTATGTGGTAACACTTTTACATGTTAGTTGGAAGGAGCTTTGTTGTCTGTCACATTCCTCACTGATTCTTCCTTTACCAAAAAATGTTTATTATTGGCTCTTTCTGCTGGAAGCGCACATCTTGTCTGAAATTTAATAGTAGAAGTATCTCCTGAATTTGACATGATATTTCAAATCTACCTAACCAATCTCTTAAACTTCTTACTGTCTAAACTCTTAGCACTCAAGAACTTGTGCCAGAAGTCTGCTGCTTTTCAAATGTGGATTTAACTAACTTTTAAGTCAATAGGTGTAGTCCCTTGTGTGGATGTTTTTGTTCAGCTTTGGGCTTACATGATCTGATCTTCATCATTTGGTTTAGTCTGGTTTAAGATTGATCCTCTTGCCCAGCATTGTTTCAAACATTGGGTTAGCGAAATCAATTGAAATTATCATCTCCAAAGTGGTGTAGGGCTCAGCTTTTAGTGGTGAAGTAATGCATTTAAAATATATATCTATGAAAGGAGGCCTGTCTTGTCTTTTTCTGTAGATCAAAAATGTACATTTGTATTATGAATCACTGAGTTGATGTGCTTACAATGACTGTTAGCTTCTGTTCACTACACAGTTTGGTTTTTTTTATACCACCGCTATTTGAAGTGTGAATGTTGACTTGTAACTGCATAAACCCAGTCGTGAAATCTATTTGTATTGCATCCTTAGCACGGAAAGTGATACAAAGCCACAGTTTTCACATAAACAATTTCACTAGTGACTGTAGGCGAATAGTCACTATCTATATCACTCACTGAATATTGTGCATCTTTTTACTCTACACTGTGTGTTTTGTAGTGTTTGTTACTGTACTTTTACATACTTTAGTGTTTTTGAAAAACCCTTTTTTGAAATTACTGTTTCCCGCCTGGGCATAAGGTCTGCTTGAGGGTTACATCTTGAAATACAAGTTTGCAATCTGTCATAGGCAGTATCTGTATACATATCATGGGAGAAAATAACTTGTGAACTTATTTCAAATGCAAACCGTGCCAAGTTTAGTTGAACCCTCTTATGATGTCACTGGGAAAAACTTTGTCAGGTAGATAATTAAGTTTGATGTATGCAGTAGTGGCTAACTTGGTCTTTTGAATAATAGTTCTTGCTTCTTCAGTTTGTGGCTTGGAGGCACATCTGGGAGGCACATTCCAAATAAATTTTCTAAGCTTGAAAACCCCCCAAAACCTAGACTTTTCTGCACCTATTTAGCTCTGCTACTGTTACTCAGTCATGGGTGCCAGAAACAGAATACAGGCCATCTTTCTTCCATGCCATGTGTTTACTTATGCACGCATATAAAATGAACAAGTTTTTAGAGAATTCATACATTTTTCTTACGCCTCTTGCTACTCCTTCTGTATTGTTTATTAATGCCCATCTTTCTGAGAACTTTGACCTTTTGAACTTATGAATTAAAAGAAAATTATTGTTGTGTTAGATAAAAACCCCAGATACATTATTCCACACCCCCCTCCCCCCCCATTCTGGACCTTAAGTCGCATGACTTAGCTTGTATGCATGTATCGCCTTTCTGAACCATCAGAAGTCTTTAAAGCTTGTTCCTTAGTGGCTAAGAACAGCCTTCTTGGACTGCCACGGTTTGGGGAGCCTGGACTTTGCCCTAGGTATGACGGAACCTGTATCCCACTGCACTGAGTTCTGAGGAATGCATTCCAAACAACTTTTAGGCGAGCTTCCAGCTGTTAAAAACAGGAAATACAAGTCTTTACACCGTAGCTTAATGCAACCTTCCTTCCCTCCTGCATCCCTCCACTAGAACAAGGCGGCCTTTCTTCCTTTTTAGAATTTGTAGTAATTATCTTCTAGATTAAGATACTTTTTACTGTAGAAATTGGCTCTTACTGGTGCATGATTACATGTGTGCTCCAAATATCTTCCAGTAATTCCTTGAATTTTTCTCGTTTTCCTGGGAAGAAAAGAAAGTGGTTGTATGTAGTGCTGTGGTTTTAAAGTAAGTTTTTTCTTGTTATATTGGACACTCCAGAGAAACAAAACAGTCTTAATTTGCCTCAGCAGAAACATTGTGATACTAAAATACATTTCTTATGTGAAAGCATGGTTTACACGACATGCATCTATATTGAAGTATGTGGCAGTGTGAGGTAAATGTTTGTTAGCAGGAACTTGGTATTAATTGATTATTCACAAGTGCTGAACTCAGGAATGAGATACAGAAGTTATTTAAACACTTGAAAACCATAATATTTTAGCATATATTTTACAAAATATTTCAGAAATACGTAGGAATATTTTAAAGGCTTTTTTTTGTTCTATTTAAGATGTCAAAAATGAAAAAGTATGGGGGGGGGGAAGTATATTTAGTATAGGGTTGAAATTGCTATACTGTAAAGCCTATTCTCTAATCTGTATATAAACAGCTTAGGAGAAAGTGCTGTAAGAAATAAAGAACAAAAGCCCTAGATAACTAGCCCTGACTTCTGTGCCACTGACTTTTGAAATTCCAGTGTTTTTGCATGTTTGAATAAGGTCGCTGCCTCCAGACTGAATCTTGTATCTTTTGGGTGCCAGATTTACCAAACTGGGATGTGGGTAGGAGGAGGAAATGTTTTGACTTCTGGATTCATAAATAAGTAAACGAAGGAGCTACTCTAGGTTTTGATGTGTAAGTTGTGGGGAGACATAATAACAATTCAGAGAATTGGGGGTAAGCAGCCAATGTATTCAGTAGTGTATTACATGTCTGCATTTGGTGACATTGAAGATGCAGCCATATAATTTCTGATTAGCATTGTTAAGTATTAAAAATGACACACAATTTGAATTGCTGAGGATACTGTATTAGCATTACCTTTTTTAGTGTACAGTGATATTAGATGTACGTCTCTATAGACTCACATATTGGGATTTAATAAAAGGCTTATCCCTGTACCTGAAAAATCTTTAGAGGACTGAATATTTAAAGTTGCAGGATTTTCTGGGAAGCAGAGAGGATCTATATGTATGCTGAAACTCATCTGTGTTAGCCTGTGAAGGCAGCAGCTAAATCCTGTGGTGCATCCAGTGTATCTTGTGAAATTTTATTCTATTTGGACAATACGTTTTTCTGGGTCGAGAAGGAAGACGAACTTTATCTTTGGCCTCATTTTCTGCAAGATGAAAATACAGGTCAATAGGACTATAAAGATAAGGCCGGAAGTGCTACAGTCCTGTATATTGAGACTAAGTAAACATTTTGTAAGATTCTCTTTTAATATTGCCCTACTTCAGTATCTGATAAATATGAAACAGTTTGGCATGTGGGGTACCTGACAGTAGATATTGCTGATAACCTGTACTTTTAGTATGGTCAGTAAATACTGTTATTGTAGAGATCTGCAGATATCTTATTTTCTACATTTTTAACCCCATATTGGTATACCCATATAAAATCTTAGAGATTAAAAAAGAAATTGCATTGCTTAAACTACTAAGGAAATAGAAAAAGGTTTTCAAAGTATGTTCAGAATAGTAGTTCTTGGTTACTTTGGTTTTTGCACTTGTAGGAGAAAGACATGCTATTGAGTGGGCTCTGTTGACTTCCAGTGTTTTTACACTACGATGAAATACTAAGTTCCCAACAAATACTAAAAGAATGTCACTCAGTTATTTTTTTTGGTGAACACTGCTACTCTGAACTAAATAGCAATAATGTAGTAATACTGTGTGAGTATTTAAACCTTAATAACTTGCAAATTAATATTTGTCACTTGCTGTGCAGATGGTTCTGACTCCAGAGATAAGCCAAAGCTCTATCGTCTACAACTAAGTGTCACTGAAGTTGGAACCGAAAAATTTGATGACAATTCCATTCAGGTATGGAAAAAAACCAGACTCGGATTACAGAACTGATCCAATTTCTGGTCAGTTATGTGTAACTGTAGAAACTAGTAAAATATTCTGTGAATACCCTTCAAAGCTAGAAGGATAAAATACTGCTTCGGTTTCATGTTAATGGTCATAACTCTGATTTATTTTATTTCATCTCTTGCTTTAAGAGGAAAGCAGGGGCTTCATTATTTAAAGTGGGATATTCTTTTTTGTTACTGGATCAAATGATATGTATCAGTGTTATCGTAACTGCTTAATGGCTTTCCAGTCCTAGTCTCAACCCCTTTGAGTGAGGCAGGATTTCTTAAATGTATAAAACAAACATAGTTGTATAAAGTTCACATCAGGGAGTCTCTTACAGCACCCTGGGTCCATGTCAGTGCAGTTAGTTGACTTGTAAATACTTGCACTGTGAGATTTTGCGTCAAAACAGCAAGTGGAAGAAAACACTTCAAACCTCATGTAACCAAAAAAGTGAAAAACTTTTCATTAAGGGATTTCTGCCGAACATTTTAGTTAAATGTGTGTTTTATTGTCTCTGTTGCAAGGAAAATTGAAGTGAAACTCAACTAATTTTAGTACCACTCATCTGTGTTAAATTCATAAGCAAGCAAAGCTAAGTTACTGGTCTGTAAATAGGGTAAGCTGCAGCTCAATCTTTTTGTTTTAATTTCTGCTTCTCTATAATTTAGTTTATTCCATGTTAATTAATTCTATTTCCAGTTATTTGGTCCAGGAATTCAGCCTCATCATTGTGACCTCACTAATATGGATGGAGTTGTTACTGTAACCCCGAGAAGCATTGATGCTGAAACCTATGTGGAAGGCCAGCGTATTTCGGAAACCACTATGCTGCAAAGTGGAATGAAGGTTCAGTTTGGGTCATCTCATGTATTTAAATTTGTGGATCCCACTCAGGACCACATTATCACTAAAAGACCTATTGATGCAAGTCTTATGGTCAAAGGTCCAAGACACAAAACTGGGTGAGTAAAGTTTATTTTCTTTCCACTGAGGGTGTGAAGGGGGGAGCCTTGGAAAAAATAGAGAATGAGATAGTTGTAAATGGCCGGAGGCTAGAATATGACTTCAAATGAGTTCTGAGTAGCTGCTTTTAAGTGTTAAATATATAATAACTATTTTAATACTTGAGCTCCACCTTGTGATTTTTTTTAGGATTAGCAAGCGTCTTTTTCATTATGCAGACAAGTTTTCCTGATGCTCACTTCTGTGTAAAAAACAGTGGAATGCCTTCTTTTAATGTATTTCAAACTTCCAGGAAAAGTAAAGAATTCACTGAATGTTTTCAGAGAGCCTGCATTTTGTTTTTTCTCAGACAGTAAATTCTAAAATTCCACTAGAAGGATTTGGAAATTAAGTAGGGTAATTACAAAATGAGACTATAAAGATAGGGAACTAAATATCTCAATATATCAACCACTTTTTACAGTGTGATTACTTATCTTCTGCTTTCTTTGTTGCAAGGACTAACAGTCCAGAAGTCCATCCTGTTTTTTCCTCTGTATATTCGTATTTTTGGTAGGTGCATAATAAAAATACTGACTATAGATTTAGTGACTTAGAATCATAGAATGTTTTGAGTTGGAAGGGACCCCTAGAGGTCATCTAGTCCAACCCCCCTGCAGTGAGCAGGGACACCGCTACTAGACTTGTAGGGGCTCAGGTTTTCTGTTCAGTGCCTATAGAAATACTCAGGAGAAACTATCTTGAAATCAGACTGTATAGCATGGAAAAAACCAACTTCACATCTTCCACCTTGTCTGTGTTCAAATGAGGCTGCGGTTATAGTATACTGTGGTGTAGAAAGGAAACATTGGCTTGGAGATGAATGAGAGAAAGATACCTAGGAGAGGAGGCTCTTCTGGCTAATCTGCTGAGTTAATATAGATGTATACTTTAACCATTATTATTTTTCCTCCACTTTATTTTAATGTGGAAGTATACTGTGTGCTTGTTGTAGGACCTGTCTGCAGGAAGACCTCCAGCCATTTAGCTGTCGTAATATTTCTGCTTAAATCTTGAGTTCGTTCTACATCTATCTAGCCTGCAGATCAAGAAATAAATGCTCTGCGTGGGTTTCCATAGTCAACTGCAAAGCACTGTGCTACTGCACAGCTTTACCTGGATAGCAAAGTCTCTGGCAAAGGGGTATTGCAGCTTGAACAATCAAATGGTTTTTAAATCTTTAGAATAAGCAGATAATAAAATGCATTACTATGATTTATTAACTATTTACGTTATTGAGATTGTTGTACATTTATAACTGAAGAACTGAGCAAAAAATTGTAGCAAGTCTGCTGTAGTGAATACAATATCTTGAACATGTTTATGTGTTTTTATATTTGTATTGTTTATGTTTATGTGTATATTCTCACTTGACTGGGAAAAAATGTAATTAAGAATGTGTTTTTCTGAAGGAAATTATAAATATTTGTCTTTTTTATATAAAGAATTGATACAGTGTTTTAAAAATGAATATTAACTGGACTCATGGTATACCTCTTGAATTTTAATTTACTGATTTTAGCTGCTCTCTTCCTTGTTTGTTAAATGTTTAACCACATAATTTCTGAAAAGTACTTGAAATGTTGTCTTGCTTTTAGAGCTGTTCAGGAAACCACATTTGATCTGGAGGGAGATGTTCACAGTGGAACAGCATTACCAGCAAGCAAGGTATTGTATTATGACTAAGTTAGCAAGAAATAATAAAAGATCATGTGTAAATTAGGTCAAAATTATAACATCAGAGGTATTTGGTAAAATGCAGCCAGTTCGTCATTGTCCCCAGCTGTTTCCTGATGTGGGTCAGCTTGGGTATCATGTGCATTCCCCTCCTCCTCCCCCCCAAAACTGTTCTTTTTAAGCTTGTATTAACGTTTGGCATGCATTCTGTGCAAAGAATAGTAACTTTGTTTAGAAAGGAGAATTCCTCAAGCCTGGAGTAGTCTCTTTCCAAACCAACCTATTGAAGGCAGATTACATGCAGGAGAGATTCCTACTAGAAATTATATGTCATTATCTCATGTATGCAGCATATGACTATTGTCATCTGCGGTAGGGTAAATAAATGTTTTATATAAAATGTGAAAGGGTGTTCAATTTTAAATTAACTAGGCTTTTAAAATTTAATGGCTGTGTCTTTTGACTTTAGTAGAGCTCCTGTACACACATTGACTAAACAAACTGTCTCTGCAGTCATAAACATTTTATGGGGTGATAATCTTCTCTTGCTTTCTTTCTGCACTGTCTTTCTGTTAATAACTTTGTGCCAGAGTTGTGTGTTCCAAGAGCAAACAGAGTAAAATGACACAATAGTTAATGCCTTTCTTCGTGCTATGACCACATGCCTCAGATGAAATGAGAGAATGAATTATTTCAGCAGTCTGAAATGTAGTAGTCCTCCCAGAAATGCATTTCCTTTTATGTTTTATTACCACTATTATCAGATTGAAATACTTGTAAAGAAATTTAGTGATACTGGTGTGGTAGTGTAGGTATTAATAATAGTCTGATAGCTTTTGAATATATTTGTTAGTCTTAATTTTTTTTTTCTTGCCACAGACTTCTGATTAAGTTTTTCTCCTTTCTTTGTAGATTTGTTTGTGATAATCCTTTCTTTTCTCTTGGATGCATTTTTTACCTCTTATAGGCATTTATTTAATGACATTTTGGAAGGGAGGGAAAAAAAGACATTGTAAATTATTAAAAAGCCTCAAAATTGCTCAGAACTGGAGTTTCTGACATTATACAGTGTACTTCGTATTCTTTTCAGACTCACTAGAAAAATACTTCTAGTGGACCTAGGGAAGCTTGGGAAAATTTAGGGGTTTTTTTTTGAGTTGTACTGTTCGAGAAGGTGTATGCCACCTTGTTAAATCACTGCTGAGTCACTTGTTTTCTAGTACTTGCTCTTATGAATTTGCTTTTCTATTTGGAAAAGGGGTAACAGTAACTTTAATGGAAGCTCTCTGAGACCTTGTGATGATAAGTGATTTGTGGAATGGTGTGTCAGTACCAAAAAACCTATTTTGTTTGAGATGTACTTTTTGGTAGCTTTGCTTGTGTCAAAGCAAATTATTTAGTCCTAGAAATATTTAGGAAATATGAAAACACTTCATATTTTACTGATGTTTTGTTTTCAACTGTGTGTACTGTTTGCTGCTTGCAGCAGCATGTTTTTCCCCTTCCTGATAGGTTTTGATGTAATTTGAAATAATAAATTAAAAGCTTCCTATTAAAGAACTTGTGACACTGAAAGAAAACAAAATTGTACATTAAAAATTGCATAGTTTGAATTGCCACTTCATGTCTTAGAAAACTATGTGCTATCTAGCAGGTCAGACTTTCCTTAAGAACAGGATAAATTATGGCATGGGTCAATAATGCATGGAACAATAATAAAGCACTTGGAGCTATTGCAGAAGCAGGGTAGGGGAGCACAGCCAGGTTTAAATCTGTTAATATGTTTAACTTTGTTTCTTAGCTTAAGTTTTCATTAACAATTCATTCTCACTTTGTATTGGTAACTATGCAACTTTTAAATACAGATGTTTGAAATTTTCATTATATGTTCTTGCAGTGCATTAACAAATAGCTGCTCCTAGCTGGTCATTGTTGTCTTCTGAATTGCAAGCGTGCTCTTTGATGCTTCATTGTGGTGAAAACACCTGCTGAGCTGCTGGCTTCTGTGCTGTACTCTTCTCTTCTGTTTTCCCATCTCTTTTCAAGCCTCAGATTGACACTTCATTTTAATAGTGCCAAGCACAAATACTGGCTAATCCAATGTTTGTATGCTAAGCACCTGTCCCACTTGTTTTGAATCAGAGCACCAGCAGACTTGACGGTGACAGGACATCATCAGCATCCAGTACAGCCGAACGAGGAATGGTGAAGCCGATGATTAGAATAGAACAGCAGCAAGATTACCGCAGGCAAGAAAGCAGGTAGGAAATGTGTAATCCTTTAGTACTTACAATGGAAAACACCAGATACATTTTTCTGATAGATCAAGCAGTGTGTTAAAGTATCTTAAACTACCTGAATTTTTCCTATGGAAAATGAGATTTCCTTTGAGATCTTGCTCCAAATAAAACCCAGGTTTAACAACCAAAGCAAAAACGTTCAGAATCATTTAAAAAAAAAAAATAAAATCCTTTGCTTCAATGTTCTGTTATTTGTAGTTCTCTTTTTGTAAAGTCAAGTTGATAGTTGTGTCACACCATTAGTGATTTGTGGTTAGGCCTGTCTTGTGAAATGCCAATAACAGAAGTACAATTATTTGAAACTTTCATTTGTCATTGGCAGGAACATGTAATTTACTCTGGAGAGGGAAATAACCAAGTCATTCCTATTTCTACAGTAGCGTTGTTGGCAAGTCTTGTGGGCAAGAATTTTAGCTACCTCTGAATGCTTGTCTTGTAAGGTTATGTAATTTATAAATACATATAACACCTCCTTCTTGATTTTTGCTTTTATGGTATAGTGGCTGTTACTAGGTAGATAAATGCTATCCCATTTTGTTCATAGGCCCTTTCTTCAGGTACAGAATGACACTTTTGATGCCCTGTACATGCAATTTGTTTCCAAAGCCACAGTGGAAAACACTGGCTTCAAATTGTATGCCATTTTCTTGCTATTCAGTCTCCATGTATTCATAATACCTTGTTAAAATTCAGTTTGTGCCCATCCAAAAGGACTCAACTCCTTGTTAGGCAATGTCTTCTAATATTAGCATTGTTTCAAAAATTGTCTCTATTTGTCATCATAAATAGAGAATACATGATGGGACATATGCAAAGATGTTGGGAGTTGGCTGACATCCTTGCAAAGCCACTGTTTCGTCTTTGAAGAGTCATGGAAATCAGAGGTACTGAATGACTGGAAAAGGGCAAATACTGCAGTCATCCACAGAAAAGACAAGGTGGAAGATCCAGAAAATACAGACCAGTTAGCATTAATTCAGGCCCTGGGAAAATTGTAGAACAAGTCCTTGTAGAAGCTATTTCAAGGCACACAAAGGATAAGAAAGTGGTTAAGAAAAGACAGCATGGATTTACTAAGGATAAGTCATGCTTGACCAACCTGACTGGCTTCCATGATGAAACAACTTGCATAGTTAATGAGGGGAGGGCTCTAGGTGTCATATCATCTACTTGATTCTAACAAGGCATAGTCACAATCTCCCAGAACATCCTTGTTGATAATATGTGGTCTGGATCAGTGGGCCACAAGATGGGTGGTGGAAAATGAGCTAAACTGCCAGGCTGAAAGGGTGGCAGTTAATGGCTCAAATTTGAACTTGGCAGATGGTCATGAGTTGAGATTCTCAAAATTAAAATTGGATCTGATCCTACTCAGTAACTGTATAAACAATCTAGGTGACAGAATTGATGTATTGTCACCAAGTTTGTGGGTAATACCTAACCTGGAGGACAGCAGATAAGCCACAAAAGAAGCATCACTGTTCAGAGAGACATGCAGCAAGAATTGCGTGAAGTTCAGCAACAGTAAATGTGAAGTCCTGAGCATGAGACAGAAAATGCCAAGAGCAATGTAGGCTGAAGTCTGACATTTGGATTGTAGCAGCAGAGCTAAAAAGAACCTGGGGTCCTGGTGTACAGCAAGCTAAACTTGTCAGCAATATATCCTTGCAGCAGTGAAGGCAGACTATGAGTGCTGCATCAGCACGAACACAGCCAGTAGATCAAGGGATGTCATTATCCCACTTTACTTGGCTCTTGTTAGGCCGCATCTGGAATACTGTGTTCAGTTTTGGTGCTCCCGATTAAAGAGAGAGATTGAAAAACTGGCAGTAGTCCTATGAAGAGACATTGCCACCAGGATGATTAGAAGATAAAAATCTTGATGTATGAAGAAAGGTTGAAGGGGTTGCATTTTCTCAGTCTAGAGAGAAGGTGGCTTAGGGTGGATGTAATCACAGTCTGATGGGCATGCTGTCATCACAAGGATGCTGGTTGACTGGTGAAGAGGCAATGAGCAGAAGTTGCTTCAGGGGAAAATTGGCTGGCTGTAGGGAGCAGGGTGGAGGTATCTTCACTGTGAGACCAAGTGAACATTGGGATATGTTGCCTAGACAACTGGTAGAATCTCCCTCACTGGAAAAAAATTTCAAGATTCTGCTTGACAAGACTCTGGACAACCCTGGATAAAGTCCTGCTTTCAACAGAAGGCTGGAGCACATAATCTCTAGAGGTCCCTTTCAATTCAGGCTTCTGTGTGATTGTTTTTTCTCTGGATGCCAATGTCTTGGTCAGTTCTGATAAAAAGAACATATTTGTGAAAAGAATGACTGGGTACCTACAGTTGGAACTACATAGCCTTCATAAGAGAAGGCACAGGGCAGATCTTAACAATTGTGTAAATACCCAATGGGAGGAACTTCTTTACTGTGAGAGTGATTTAACACTGGAACAGATTGCCCAGAGAAGATGTGGAGTCTCCATCCATGAAGATACTCAAAACCTGACTGGACAATGTTGTGAGCAACTTGTCTGGTTGCCCCTGTTTTGAGCAGGGAAGTTGGACCAGATGATGTCCAGAGGTCCCTTCACACCTCAGCAATTCTGTGACTCTGAAAGGAATTTTTTTCAAACCTTAAGAAAAAATATAAGACTGCATTGCTCTCTACATAAATCAGCTTTTAAATTTAGATGAACTGCTATGATAAGTGGATGAAAGATACGGTAAATGTGCTGCAGGGTTGAAAAGTGCAGTGCTTCAAGTTGTAAAGGTTTTAGCATGAAGCTTCTAGTACCTTTAGGTGGATTTATTATTCACTAGACAGAGAACAGAGTTCAGAGATGAGTGAAAGAAAAAAGAAAAAAAAGGGCAGGAAATTGTGCTTCCATCTGAACTGAATTCCTGATGTTCTAGTGTTGTGTAGCAGGGGCATCTTAAATGCTTTCAGAAGTTACAGGAGAATACAACTCTGTTCTACTCTGCACTGTCTTGTTAGAGTGTCTGCGCATCTTGAGTGTCTTTCAGAACAGTTTTTATTAAGGTTGCCGAAGATTTAACTCCTTGTTTAATTACCGGTGTTTTAACTGTAATTTTCCTCTCTCATAAAAGATCAACAGAAATTCTTTGTGAACTTCTTGCCTGTCAGAAGTTCTTGAGGCTTCTACTGTTAATATTTCTTGAGCTCTAGCTACGCATTTGTATGTGTATGAAGATTATTAACTTTCTGTATTTCTGCCTTTCAGCAAGCGCACTTGTTATAAAGAGGATTATTTTGTGCTATAGTTGTATATTTCAAAAATAGAGCCATCTGTGAGCTGCATCTTGGCTTTATTTTGGATTTTTACACTTTTAAAATTATTTCTGAAGACAATATGCATACTAGTCTTACTGTTAGTATACACAGGGTTTTTTCACCTTGGTATTGGTCTGCAGAAGATGTTTTTAGAGAGGGATCCAAATTACACTTGGATTTGTGATAGCTACAACCACAGAGATCTCTTTTTTTTATTACCGGCGTTGACAATGCTATTTTATTTCTGTGTATATATGTGTGATAGTATATGTTGTGTAATTACATTGAGAGTTATTTATCTAAATACAGCGTTTCTGTCACATGCTCTTTCTCAGGTATGTTCACTGTGTTGAGATTAACAAATTAGCAAAGTCAGGCTGTCAAATTAGGAACTGCCAGGCAATAAGTTACTCAAGTAAACTGAATTCTTCCCCTTTGTGGATGTATTTTGTGAATCTTTAGTTAGGCTTCCTCTGGGAAACTCTGGTCTCGTTTTGTGAACTTTGAGGACAGTAATCGTGGAGTGAAGTAACTGCTATGTTGGTTTGAAAAACCAAGAAATCTTCATTGAGCAGTTCCAGGTTCTTGTTACTGTACAACTGGTCTGCCTCTACTAAGTGTTCTTGTCCATTCTTTTTGTGTGTCTTCATCACTGTTCAGAGGTGAATAATAAGGCAAATAAGACTTTCTTCTAATCACTCACTGAGTGGGTTGAAGACAAAAGATTAGAACTTCACTGCCTTCTTTTTCATCTCTAGTCTCTAGGAAAAAAATAATTGAAATCTGAGAGCGTAACTCCAATTTACTTATTGGGTATGGTTGTTCTGAAATGTGATTCTGTGAAATAAAAGATGATGACTATTTAGCTAAAGATTATGGTCATACGTACTCATTAGATAACTGACTTCAATTAGCATGAGCAAGTATATAATAAAAAAGAAAAAAAAAGTAATTCTTTGCTTTGGATACGCTTCAGGAGTTCTTAAAAATGTGTTTGTTTGGAAATGAAAATAGTGATATATAAGTGGTGTTAATGGAATGCAGATGCTTACCTGATTCCTAACATTAACGTGCCTTACAAAATTTGTATGTAGCTAGAATGCTGGCTAAAACAACCACACAAGAGCAAGGGATATATTTTTCATGCAGTTTATCATAGGCAATTAATCTAGGAGAGCACACAAATCGATGCAGAACGTATTACTGTTTTTAATGCAGTTTGAAAGTATAATATTACCTGACACTATACTTGGAGAGGAGGCAACCAACCCCTGGTCAATATTTTACGACCGTGCTAGATATACCCTGACTAGACTTTCAGAGGAAATGCTACAATTTACACACTGAGTGCTCTTCATAAGGAAAGCGTGATGTCATGTTCGAAATGTAACTGAACTGGCAGAAATTTGTGCACGTAGTGCCCTGCTGTGCCTGCTGTTCTTTAACTTTCACCTCCCCAGAACTTCATTTTGCTGGGCCCTTTTTATAATAAAGCATTATCTAGATATGGCATAACTGAGTTCTCTGTTGGTTTAAGTTTTTGCAAGTTTAAAAAACAAAAAGACGACCACTAAAACCCAAAGGTACCCTTAGTTTTTTGATTGAATATGCTAAAATTTAATTTTAGATCTCTTGACATCAGCCTTCAAAATTATCTTGTGAATTTTTACTGCAGGAGATAGCTGAATAAAGGCCTTCAGTGTCCTATCTCTGCTTGGTGCCTAACTGAAATTTCTCAGGGGAACATGGCTTGCGTAATTGTATTACATTCCTTTCTTTATCAAAGTTGCTGGGGGAGGTAGAAATCGACTTATTGTGTTACATGTGGTTAAAAATGGCTATTGCATGTAGAAGATGGTAAGCTTTTACATATTTCCTAAAAATAGGTGCCTAACTACAGAGAACAGCTCAATTAATGCTTTTGCTTAACAGAGGAATGAAATATTTGCTTAACCTTTTGTAGACACCAGAAAAATCAACCTTCTGTACATTCTTCTCCCCTGTGAATTCTCTGATGGATACAGATAAGAAAGAGCACTGCAGTCAGTTTAAATGAGGACATAGTTCTGGGGCTTATGGAGTGACTGCTATTTCTTAACATAGCATAGCAACAGCCAGGTGAGGGTAGGGGCTAGATTCTGCCTCCTTTTCCTTCTTACCAGAAGAAAGGACAAATAAGTTGACCAAGTTCTCATCAGTTTGAGGGCATCAAAGATAGCAAAGTATATTTGTTGTAACCAAGCTCATGTTTCAGGTGAAGCTTCATTCACTTTCATGTGTCCATGAATAATTTGTTATTTGAATCCTGTCAGTGGCAGATGGCAAACTGATGCTCTCAGTCTGCCATACAGCGCAGAAGAGGATGTTCATTAACATCACAGACTCCACAGTTCAAGTTTGTATTTTGATCTGTTGTGTTGGGGGCAAATACACCTTGAATGATTCCAGAGGAAAGGTTAAAAAAAGGGTAATTTTGGGGAAGGATGTTGTGTCAGTATTTGGAACCAGTGTATTTGGAGGAATCTGTCATTATACAGTGGAATTGGTATCACCCATGTGGATTGTTTAAGTTTTTGTCGTCTTTCTTTAGATCTCAGGATACTCATGGACCAGAACTGATACTACCTGCCAGTATTGAATTCAGGGAAAGCTGTGAGTAAATTGTGACGTTATAACACTAACCTGCTGACGTTTTTTCTATAGTGTAGTATTTCAGTCAGTTTGAAAATGTAAGGATAACTTAAGTAAACACTGAAAAGACTAATGACTCATGAGCTAGATGAGAGCTAATCCAGTAATATAATTTATTTTGTTGAGAAGGGTAAACAGGCACTTTGGGTATTGAGGCAGGTTCATGCATATCCAATTCTAATTGCATTTCAACTCTTTATCTTCAGATATTCCAACTTAACTGTGAAAAAATTGTTAATCCCACCTCCTGCACAGTACATTGAACTCATTCTCTTCTATAGTTCTCAATGCCTTGGATAATAGTATTGCATCTTGGTCAAAATCCTTTTTATATAAAATCTGATTAGGTTTAAATTTTCATTTAGAATTTAATTTTTTGTCATCTTGGTTCCCAGGTTTTTAAGGTCTCAGATCTAGTAGAAAAATATCATACCAGAGATTGTCCAGACTTCAAATATTTCAAATTAAGTAGATTCATGAGCAAGCAAAGACAGATTTTTATTAGTCTAAAGTTCCCTGTAATAAGGGAGCTCTGTAGGAATAGAATGGGACAGAGAAAACTTGTATTTTCCTGTTCCCTTGAAGATGCAAATTTTCAGCAAAGAGATAGGAAATAGTGCAGAGATGTTTCCTGATGATCACATTTACTAGCTTTGTATAGAAGTGTGTTGTTATTGTACCTAAGTAACTGCAGAACATAATAAACGATTTAGAATTCAAATTCCTGTAAGTTGCTCTCCCCTCCCCACCTCCTCTTCCAAAAAGAAATCCTCTATGCCCCAAGTTATGAAATTCTTATATTTAATTTTATTTTCTTTCTGTCTTTGGCTTTATGACGTTTTTTTCCTCTTTCTCTACAGCTGAAGATGCCTTCTTATCTGCCATTATAAATTACACAAATAGCTCAACAGTTCATTTTAAGCTGTCACCTACATATGTTTTGTATATGACATGTCGGTATGTATTGTCAAGCCAGTACAGACCTGACATCACTCCTACTGAGCGTACTCACAAAGTCATTGCAATAGTCAACAAGATGGTGAACATGATGGAAGGAGTTATACAGGTGAGTTTCTCTGCAAAAACATGTCAAGGCAATTAAACACATCTTGTAGATTACCTAGTAACCTCCTTAGGCTTTTTCTTAGTATTAACCAACTATTGTTAAGGGTCAGACTAATACCTGCATTGATTGCCCATACGAAGGTTTGCTTTTGTGTCAATGAATAATGTGAGTGGTAAGAAACTCTCCTGAGCAATGTGGGAGGTTAGGGAGGGGCTGTTGCTCTGAAGAAAGATACGTTCTCTGACAAGAAGTTACTCTTCTATTCTCTAAAAGGTAAGAACTTTGCAAGCATTTCTGGCTGTGAGCTCCTGTAAATCAAGTTGGATGTGCTTGTTAAAGAATATCATGTAGATAGCAGTTGTTTGCACTGATTGATGCTTGACGTGAACATATTAAAAAGAAACATGACTTTTAAATTTTGATCCTGTTACTTTTACAACTTCTGTAACCACAAAAGTGGTAATAAAACTGGACTTTTTGAACCAAGATGACACAATTGTTTTATAAAGAGAAATACAAGTTCCCAAATGTTCCAGCATCTTATATGTAGTCTGATGCTATTGCTATTACATATGCAAGACTTCTACAGAAGTCCAAGGGGAATTCAGTTTTGTGTAGGAATGCAGGATAATTCACTGGGTTGTCTGTGAAATTAGACAGTAGCTTGTGTTGTGTAACTGTTGATAAAATGTAATGGTCATTTCTTGAAAAGGGAGTGCTAGTTCAGGTATCCTCACTAACTAATTCATTACTGTAACTTCTTTGCAGGTTTTTCTCAGAGGAAAAATTGAAATATATTTCCATATTAAAACATACACGTTTGCTGCAAAAAGTACTTCCATAGTAGCCCATATAGAGCAAGGACCCTGCTGTGCTAGGCACTGTACAGGCATAACAAAGACATCAGTCCTGCTTTAGAAAATTAACGATGCAAGTATATAGAATAGGTTGATTAAGGGAGAAGAAGAAAGTAAACAACAAGAGAGTGGCATGAAAGTCACAACAAACCAAAACTGTTCAGCTTTTGTTTAGGTTTTGGAAAGATTTAGTGGAGTTTTCAGTAGGGAAAATGTTATAATTAGACAGCTCTGTAAACACTTACAGCAGGCTCCCATCTTTCAGAAGAAAAAATGGGAGAAAATGTGAGTGTTGAAGACACTTTGCAGTAAGAAAACGAAGAGTAGCCTTTCAAGTACATTCTGAAGCTGATGAGAGGTTGAAAGGTGATTTGAATCCCAAGTGAAGAACTAGTACATTGCTTTGAGTCTTGGTGCCGTGGTAAATTGATATTTCATAAAAGTGAAATGGTATCAGAAGTTAAATATTTGGGTTCTGCTATTAAAAGAAAAAGATCTGGCTGTGGAAGAGTGAATTTGTTGAAGTCAGAGGGGAGACTGTGACAGTAGTGGAGAACATAAAATGCAAGGAGCCCGAACGTAAGCAGTTTAGTTGGGAGAATGTGAAGTAAACAGTGAAAGGGTAGGCTTCATATACAATCTGGAAGTTACAGGGCTGAATCAAAGAAAGTAACTCTGTTTTATATAACTAATGTAAACTAGTAACAATGACCCCAAAAAGACGTGGGGTGACAGGTATGGTGGGAAAACAAAGATGAAGTTTTGCATTCTTTGTGTTGAATTAAGTTGGATAACCATGTAGCTGCTAGAAGATACTAGAGAGGTGGGCTCATATGTCACTTTGATTTGGAAACAAATCAAAGCTAGAAAATAGATTATCCTGTGAAAATACTCACTCACAGCAGTGAGAAGGGCTTCTGAAATCAAGTCCAGCCTGGTGGTTGTTGGAAGCAAGTGTATTTTATATAATCCTGCTAATAATATTACAAAACTGTTAAAAACAAGTGTTCGTCTGGGCTGTCCTTTGTGAAGGGCCATTTCTGCAGCCTTGCAACTCTGTAGTTGCAGTCTAATCTCCAACCTAACATTTAAGGAAGACATTAATAAGCAAGCAGTAGCTGCATTTATGGTTTGTGAAAGATGTTACCTAGTTGCAAGAAATAAACTGAAGAGAGTTGGAGGCTGAAGAAAATTGGGAAGGAGGTTCTTGAAATGTCATGCTGAAGAAACTGGAGGAAAGGAGGAAAATTACACAAGTGATAAAAGAGTAGAAATTGAGTGAATTTGAAGGTTAATGGGCTGGAGACAACGAAATGCATGGATTCTATAGCTTGACCAGGAAAATGTCATTAGCTTGGACCTGTCTTAGTGGAGTATAAACAGTACTAGCTAAGCTAAGTCAAATTAATTCGCCTAAGCTGTAGAATGAGTGTTTATATTGATGGCTGTTGCAGTTAAACTACCATGTAATAAGTCACTGTATCTCACAGTATTTACGACTGTGAAATGTGCCTGCACTGGAAGGGATCTGAGGGTGTGAAAGACGGAGAAGACAGATGGGAGGCAAGGGGAGAGAGGCACCCAAAACAGAAGTAGAGGGAAGGTGCACAAACTCTTGTGCTGTACTGTGGGAGTAAAATAAATTGTTTAGATCCTAATTTTGCTTGCCTAGATCGTAAGGAGACTTGATAGCTTTCCGAAGTTACTCAAGAAGTACTTGCGAACAAATTAAGTCTCTGACCTTCTGTAGTGCAAATATTATAGAAGACTTTGTATGAGAGATGGGGGTAAAATTGGAGAGATCTGTGTGGTGGCTCGGTGCTTTCAATAAAAATCTAGGAATAGAAACTTAATGCATATAAAAAAGCCAAATTTTTACATCCTGATTCCCCCCCCCCCCCAAATCATTCTGTGGCATTTCTAATCCTCTGCAAATTTTAACATTTGTAGAAGGAGCAGCTCCTCTCATTCTGTGCCAACACATTTTCATTTTTTTCCAAGTACCTTGGTTGGAAAGGGTGAAGAAACAAAAAAGAAGTGGCAATTTGGTTTTTTGAGCTCTAACTAATACTATAATAGTAACAGCAAATGACACCTCAGTTTTTTGCATCTAAGCTCACTGTATTGCAGGTGGGGGAGAGTGATCTGAATAGAAAGACAAAAAGAATTAAGAGCTCAGTTTTGAGTAATCAGACAAACATATCTGGCGGGGGGTTTTTTGTTTGCTTAATTCACTGTAGCTTTTATGTGCCAGTATTTAAGCAGCTTAGTGTGGTATTTCATTTGACTCTCTTTTGTTGTTTAAACCAGTCTTTTTGTTCTTTAATTGAAAAGCCATGTATAATATCTGTCCTAGGTGTTTTATATTTTTGGTTTGGTTTTGTTTGTTTGTTTTCTGGTGGGGATTTTCTGTCCCCCTTTGTGTGTGTTTGTACATAGTCTTCATTGCAGCAGTGTGGGCAAATGGCTCCCTGGATCTGTTACTTGGATGGCTAGTTACCCCACTGCCTGCGAAAAGTTCTGAGGATTTTCTGTGGTGCACTGAGCGTGGAATAACAAACTAGTCTGGGATGTCAACTAGCATAGGGCATTCCTTGAATTAATTGTGACCTGAGGGCACTTCAGTTCTTAGCTGTTGTGCTACTAGTCCTGTTGAAAGAATTAATTTTTAAAAAGGGGCTCAGTTGCATCTTAGCTACTGATTAATGCATCTGTGTATAACTGTGAACCTAAGTGTTGTACCTTCATATTTAGTGTTTGATTTCTAAAGCTATCATGATTGTTCACAAGTTTCTTTCTTCTATTCTGTTTGATTTCCTTCGTCCGTTTTTCTCCAGGAGGTAGACCAGGTTGATCAGGTAGGATATATTGCTGGGAACTGATCCTAGCTATGTTGGCTTAGCTCAGTTTCTCATGCTGCTTCCATATCAAAATACAGTACTCAAACAGCTGGACTTGAACGGTTCATAACACTCATTCAGCAACTGGAACATGCAGTACTAAAATCCTTTTTTGACTTTGCAACTTTTACGGCATTCCATAATTTCTGCTTAACGCACTTCAATGTGGATATGAAATGACCAAAGTTCTTTTTCTTCCCTTTATTTTCTTTTTTTGTTGTTTGTGGTTCCTATTCTTTGGATTTCATCTGAGGTTGCCTGGCCTGGCATTTGTGGTCGGGAGATGGTGAGATAGATCAGTACTTGATACTGAATCACCTGGTATCAAAGCCAGTGAGTGCAGTATCAGGGTGGCAATGGGCAGTAGTGAATATGCGCTTAAAAGCGCACAGATTACCAGATACTGCATTCCGCTAAGCTCTTAGCGCTGTGTAACGATGCTTATGCCGTGGCTTTATTGATATGGCTATTGGCAATTTAACAGAATTTCGTGCGTTCAGTGAACGTGTTAAAATTGAACTTCATCAGTTACAGCAATTGCAATATTACATTTTGCAAATATCTGGTATCTGAGATTTGTTTGGTGAAGTGGGTAAAGGTACTGGTCTATCTTTTGGAGCCTTTTTAAGCTGCCGTGCTTTATCAGAAAACTATTTCTGTGTATTATTTCTTGCTTCTTTCTACTTACAGAAACAGAAGAATATTGCTGGGGCACTTGCCTTTTGGATGGCAAATGCATCTGAATTACTGAATTTCATAAAGCAAGACCGAGACCTTAGTCGAATTACTGTGGATGCACAAGATGTTTTGGCACACTTGGTTCAAATGGCATTCAAGTAAGGCTTTCAACTTGTGTTTCGCCTAACATATTCTATGTTTCTGTTTTTAGAATAAATTCACATTTTTGCCAAATTTTAGGTATAGCAATAAGGTCTTTTGTGTATTGTTAAATATCTGAGAGAGGGGCTTATAAGAGAGGCTAGACTTATTTCTTTAGGCAGGTGTTTTGTTTTATGAATATGGATCACTGGGCTATGCAAGGAGTTTCATCTGTTAGCTGTTCTTGTGATAGTTGAGGCTGCCAATGAAAATTTTAGGTAAATGCTGTTTGAATTCAGTTTGTGTTGATTGTTTCTTTTAATTTAGGTTTTTATGGAGATGTGAGGAAACGTTATTTTTGCTGTTAATATATGAATACATAGGGTTAAATATTTATGGTCTCTAAAGTAATGAACTTTGCACTCTTTAAGGGCTTCTAATATATTCATAATCTACTCTTTTCATAATTCACATAAATAGCAATTTGCACAGTGGGATTTTTTTTCCCACAGTTTTTTCTTAAAAATGTAAAGGCAGGTTTTGGCTTGGGATAAAATCAACCTATGCTAGTCAGTGCAGGCAATTACAGTACTGATTAAAAGAAAAATTGAATGAAGTGTCATATGGGAAGGGAAGTCCTCTGAGGGAAAGGATCCTGAAACAAAGATAACAACATTGGGTGAGCACAGTGCTAATCAACAAGAAAGCCTTAATTTTTGTATGTATTTAGATTCGCCCCCCCAAAGCCAGTATTGAGCAAGTTTTTCTGAGCAAATTTGTGTGACTGAAACTAATGTTTAGAGAAGTCCCAGTGTACCTTGGGTGGGTTATACCCAGCCTTCCTCTGCTTGTAGGATGTCTATTTTAAATATAGTCTTCTCATACTTCTGTAATAGCACAGAATATGATGTTTCTTCTTTTTATACTGTGCCAGGTTTGGGAGACTTAACCACGGTTTAACTGCTTAGCTTTAAGGGGTTTGTATTGCTCTAAAGAGCAATGCATAGTATATGAATGTGGTCTGTGAAACATTATCATTGCTTTCTGAACTTTTGAAGGGTATGAGAGAAGCACCAAACCACTTTGTATGTACATCCACAATTTTTTTTTCTGTTGGTGAATTATGGGAAAATAGGGTATAGCAAGTAGCTATTTTGACAGTCTTTCAAATTTTGTAGCACCTCTAAATTACTAACTGTTAATGAAGCTATGCCTTTTTGCCGCAGGTCAGTGTTTTGGATTGGTGTCTTGAAACAACTCTTTGCTACTTCAATTTGCTAGACAGTCACTGAAGACAGAATATTTCTGTGGCTAGGAAGGAACAGCACTGTATTTTTTTCTAGTACATGATAAGCAGGCTGGATGTGAAAGGGTATTTCTGAATTTTAGCTGTGTGTGAATTTTCTCCTAAGTACACTGTAACATGTAAGATTTCAAATTGATGTATTAAACTTTTGGAGAACAGAACTGTGGAATATATATTTATAAGGCAAATAAAAAAGCACAACAGAAGCATGAAAAGAAAGAAATCTGCTGTGAAAATGTTATCTGATGGTAACAGCTGACATACACCAGAACTGGGTGAAATTGCCATGGCTTTTGTTTTCTAGCAACTGAGAGTATTTCATTACAAATGTTACCAGTGAAACAGAAAGGGGAGTAGTAGAAAGCCACAAAATGTTTTCCTTTATATATGTGATTACAATTACATTCCCTTTTAGTTTCAGTTCTTAACAGAAAATGAGTAAATGAATTATCAAAAAAAGTATTAAAGAAAATTTTAATTATTAGACGAGAAAGAATGCTAAAACAGGTTTTTCATTTCACTGTAGTTAAAGGTAAGAGAAATACAAGAATCAAAAAATTGTTCACACAGAACACTAGGGCCATTTCAGGATCTTGTGTACTGGTTCAGAATAGGAAATTTTTTTTCTTAATAATACTCATGGTATAATTTAGAACAGAAAAGTGTATTTTTGTTTGAAAAAAAATAGTTTTTGCAATGTTACAGAACGAAAGTTTGGCCTGACGGGATCTCTTCATGTAGCATATGAACTTCTCTTGCAAGTGTGGTAGCCATATTGCATTTAAGTGGCTGTGTTTGTTCCCTAATTAGGTTGTTCTGACAACCTAATTCTTTTTCTAACATTTCCAGAAAAAGTATGGGAAAACCGGTCTCTCTGGCCTTTCAAAAAGTGTTATTTGGTTCCCTGTAGCCACATACATAACACTGTGATTTCAGGAATCTTGTAATTTGATAGATCTCTCTTCCTTTGAAGCATTCATAATGAACACATACAGGATTTTTTAATTTCTTTTTTTCCCTCTCCCTCCCAGGTACCTAGTTCATTGTCTGCAATCAGAGCTCAATAACTACATGACAGCATTCCTTGATGATCCAGAGGAAAATAATCCTCAGAGGCCTAAAATAGGTAAGACTACTTGATCTTTTCTTGTGTCTTCTAAACCATACAATTAATTAGTAATAAATAGAATTTTTCTTAACAGTGATGTGACATTTACAAGTTGCCCTAACCCCTGAGAATTGTTTGGATTAATTTGTAGGGATGATAAGAAAGGACAGTAATAACATTCAAATGATCTGTATTGGATTTAAAAATCACGGAATAATTTAGTTTGGAGGGAAACCTCTGGATGTCATCTTAATCCAGGGTCCAGGCAGGTGCAACTGGATCAGGTTGTTCAGAGTATTGCCCAGTTGGGTTTTGAATCTCCGCTGAGGGATGGAGATGCCACAACATTGTCGAGTAACCTGTTCCAATGTTCGACCACCCTCATGGTGAAAACATGTTTCCTGCACCTAATTGGAATTTCCCGTGTTGCAGTTTTTGTGTTGGTTTGTCTGTTGTTCTGTGCTATCACTGTGTACCTTTGGGATCTTGCTCTGAACCCTCCGTTAGGTAGATGAAGACAGAAATAAATCTCTGTCCCTCTTTTATGTCCTTTTCTTCAGCCACCTAATCATCTTGGTGGCTCTCTGCTGAATTCGCTCCATTAAATTGATACCTTCATTGTGCTGGGGAGTCTAAAACTGAATGCTACTCTCCATATGCAGTCTCACAAATGCTGAATTCACAGGAGGGATTGCTTCCCTTCCTTTTGCTAGCTTCACTGCTGCTAATTTAACAGCTTAGTATGCAGCTGGCTACCTTTCAAGCAAGGACACGCTGCTTAATCACATTCAACGTGATATTTACTAGCATCTCTACAACATTGTCAGCAGGGCTGCTTTCTATCCAGGTGGCATCCAGCTTAGACTGTTGCACAGGCTTATTCCTTCCCATATGCAGGACTTGGCAGTTGCCTTTGAACTTTATGAATTCCCTGTGAGCCCCTCCAGCCTACTGAGGCCCTTCTGAAAAATACTGCTGCCCTTCAGTGTATCAGTATTTCCCCCCAGCTTGGTATCATCTCTGAATTTGCTGAGAATGCACTCTATCCAATCACTCGGGTCATTAATAAAGTCATTAAACAGTATCAGTCCCAGCCTCAATCTATGAGGGAAGCCACTAACAGCTGACTGCCAGCTGGACTTCATACCCACAAATCCACCAAGTCCAGTGGTCCAGCCAATTCTCTACCTACAGTATCATCGCTTATCCAGTCCTTATCTCAGCAGTTTCACTATAAGGATGCTATGGGAGAATCTGACCAAGTACCTCCCAGGTACTAAGGTTAAGCTGACTTGCCTTGTATATTCCTGCCATGATACTTTAAATATGGTAGTGCTTTGCAGCAGTGTCAGCCTTCCTGGGCTGTTCTGTCCATGAGAGCATTCTGGTCATGTGCGCTGTCCTACTACGTCTCTAAGCCTGGCTCAGTGGCTGTGCTTAGAATTGCCCGGCTGAACACATTCATGCACAGGCCCCTGAGACAGGACTCCCCGTTGTGCTTTTCATGGGGAAGGTGTGAGAGCCTCCTACATTATGTAGCCTGATGACTAAAGGAGAAAATGGAAAATGTAAAAAATCCTCACATTTGAAGGGATTAACTGGGGATAAAAGGTTAGGAAGAGTTAAGATAGCGACATTCTGAATAATTGAGGTAAAGATGATCTGCAGAGCTATTAAGTACAGTCATTCTGTGCAACTACGAAGAGTATTTATACAAAATTCATATATACTTCCTGGTCTTTTGGGTATTAAGCTTGCTGCAATTGCTTTTTTTCCTGTGTTGAGCATTGAAGAAAGAATATAAAGATGTACTGCTTTTTTTTAGTGCCCTGTGCTGTAAGAGAGAGAACTTTCTGGGACACAAACCCTGAAAAAAGTAGCAAACAGACATTGGAATAAAGGCAGACAATGTTCATTATTTCGGTTATTTTTGAGCTGCTTTATAGATTTCTATCATTAGCACATGGATAATTTTTTTCAGTCACAATCCTGTGTTTCAATGCTAAAGGAATTTTTCTGAAATCTCTATTGAAGCGACCACCAAATTAAACTATTGCCTTAAAAGAAGGCTTGGAGATAAATGTTCTACTTGCATTCATATAGCATATAAGGATGTTTGCTCTTGGTGAAGCTAACAGGAAGACCCTATTGCTTCTTATGTAATACTGCAGTGAACTAATGGGCAAAAGGAAATTTGTATAATACCTTAAAAAAACTAATGTGTAAACACGAGATGCATTCTGCAGTTTAAGTACATCATGCAATGCAAATAAGTTTTTGCTGAAATTTTTTAATATAGTTTGATATTTAACTGCAAGGAGCTATGGAATAATTGCAATATGCATTTGAAAGAGTAGAATATAAAGGTTTTAACTTGTTACTAAAATAACAGAAAAATGAGTTTACTCAAGTGATGAAGACATTATTTAAGTGTCATATATAACCAGTGATACACTTGTATGCTAAATGTTTCCCCAAAAGCATTTATTTTCATTTCAGGAGTTAAAAAACAGCTATCAGGTATGCAGCAATCAGGTTAATGTTGTTCCATCTTGAAAACCATGAAGCAGTAAATTTATTTCTGAAAGTCTCTATAACTTAGACATGTAGGTTCCACCAAGCATTCACTAATCTGGGTTAGGTGTCTCTGTATTATTATTTATGGCCTAAACCGGTTGTACATTGCAGTATGTGAGTGTGATTTACTTTTTGTTTCATCTCTGTAGATGATGTGCTGCATACATTGACTGGAGCTATGTCCCTCTTGCGAAGATGTAGAGTGAATGCTGCTCTGACTATACAGCTCTTCTCCCAGCTGTTTCATTTTATCAACATGTGGCTTTTTAACAGATTAGTTACAGCCCCAGATTCAGGGTTATGTTCACATTATTGGGGAGCTATTGTTCGTCAGCAGTTGGGCCATATTGAAGCCTGGGCAGAAAAACAGGGTTTGGAATTGGCTGCTGATTGCCACCTGAGCAGAATAGTGCAGGTGAGTGTGTATTTCTGATTAACACTTCTCAGATAATTGTATATTCAAAGACAATATTTATATATTCTGTGTTCCTGGAGATCAGCATGTGAACAAGTGTAGTTTGTGTGAATCGATCCTGGAACACTGAAGTAGAATGCAAAGACACAAAACATGTTTTCAACCTCATTATTATTTAAGTTACAAGTGAAATTAATAATAAGTTATTTTAGCCAGCATGCTGTTCAATTTGTTTCTAAGGCTGAGTTATAACTATGCTGAACGGAGACAAGAAGAGTAGCTGAAAAATTGATATGCCTCATTTATGATAGGTTTAGTATTAATTCATCTTGTAGGTACAGGACATAGATTTAGTGGTTATTTTGAGGATATTTATGTTGCTTATGTAACAAATCTGGTTTCTTGCTTTGTCTTTTCTGAGCTCCCATCTAAAGAAAACTCAGAAAAAAGGCTTAAGATTTCATTTTGGTTTGGATTTGTCTCTGGTGACTGGTTTTTTTTTTCTCTCCTAGGCAACCACATTGCTTACTATGGACAAATATTCAAATGCAGATGTTCCAAATATTAACAGTACTTGCTTTAAGCTGAATTCTCTGCAGTTACAAGCTTTGTTGCAGAATTATCACTGTGCTCCAGATGAACCACTCATCCCAACAGTAAGTCTCTTCTATCACTTACTGTGCTGCTTAAAATACCTGAGGAGTATAGACTTAAAGTAAAAACACTGGCTGAAAACGGCTATCTTACTGTTGATTGGGTTGGATTTGTTACAAGGAGTCAGAGTGGGCAATCTGCTCCCCATACAATAAGTTCTGGCCGCCAACTTGGGTGGGTGTACTTCACTGCAACTCGAGCAGGACATTACTAAAAATCTCTCTTACACCAAGTTGGAATGTAAGGTAACACGCTGCACGTTGAGCATACTCAGAGAGGTGTCACTGCATCTTACACCATTTGTGGATGAAATCCAGTAAGTTGGTAGAGGAGAGGTGCACAGAGCACTCCCGAAAGCTAGTTCTATGCGTAACCACAAGGAGCAAAGATTGAAATTTTGACTATAGAAATCAAATGAAAGAAGCAGGAACACTAAACTTTTTTTGTATGTGGGATGCAAAAATCCATGAATCTTGAATCTCTTCATATAAACAGTGGACAGATTGATACATGGAACACATATGTGGTTGTATATGTAAGTTGTTTTCAGAACTGGTTTTTATCTTGATATTTAAGACTGACAATTCTAAGTTTTATCCATGGGAAACATCTTTTTGGCAAAAGTCAAAAGGGGTTTTGTGTTCCTTGCAGAGTTGTAATCATATGTGGATGAAAACTCTTAAGGTAAACCCTGATTACAGGATAGTTGACTGATCTAAAAAATCTTAAAAGGTGAAGATAATCATCATATCTGAATGCAACTGTATAACTGAATGCATTGTTTACAAAGTATTTTTAAATAAATTTTAATACCTCTGTTCATTAAATCAAAGGTTCTAATACAATGGTCCTAAAGTTGTTAGGGGGAACTCGTAGATTGGATATATTTTTATATATTGGGTATCAAACCAAAAAGTCTTTTGCTGAAGTACTGTATTTGGAGTACTGTGTCCAGTTCTGGGCTCCCCAGTTCAAGAAAGATGAGGAACTCTTAGAGAGTCCAGAGGAGGGCAACAAAGATGATCAGGGGACTGGAACATCTCTATGAGCAAAGGCTGAGGGAGCTGGGCTTGTTTAGCCCTGAAGAAGAGAAGACTGAGAGGGGATCTCATCAACATATACAAATATCATAAGGGTGGATGTCACGAGGACAGAGCCAGACTCTTCTCAGTGGTGCCCAGCGACAGGACAAGGGGCAGTGGGCACAAACTGAAGCATAAGAGGTTTCAGTTGAACATGAGGAAGAACTTCTGTACTTTGAGGGTGACAGAGCGCTGGAACAGGCTGCCCAGGGGGGTTGTGGAGTCTCCTTCTCTGGAGATACTCAAAGCCTACCTGGACCATGTCCTGTGCAACCTGCTCTAGGTGAACCTGCTTTAGCAGGAGGGTTGGACTAGATGATCTCCCGAGGTCCCTTCCAACCCTTGCTATTCTGTGATTCTCTTAAGAACATACCTTCTATTTCCTGTTTACTCATAGGTTCCATAGTTTATTATGATTGTTCTTTAGGAACCTCTAAGGAAATATAGGGCTAGATTTGGCAGGTCATCATTTTTGTGTCAGAGGGAGGATTACAATGTGGCTAACTTGTCCTCTTGTGGAGAAGTGGTATCTGGGACTTCTTTGCTCCTTGCTATGAAAGACTTGTACACTCAAACTCTGACTTACTGCTGCCAAATCTGAAAAATTTCAAGGCTTGGAATTTGTTCAAAAGAATATAAATTTATTTACTTCTACATACTTTAGTTTGATGTAATTCTTTTAAAATGAGCAGCATTTATGGTAAAAAGGCCCTTCTCAAGGAAGGCCCTTCTAAAAAAAGGCTGCCTTTGACTTCTCCCAGGAAATTTGCTGAAACTGAATATTCAGATGAGAACACTTATATGTGGTTTTGTCTCAACTGTGTTCTGCATTGTGCTCCAGTAATAAACCTGTTGTATCAGGCTTACAGATTCTGAGTTGCATGTTAGTGTAACTGGGGTGAGATTAAGACCAAACTGTTAAGCTGGTCTTGGGAGCCAAGTAGAAGCTGTAGAAAGAGACTGGAAATCACATCTGAATCTTCAGTAAAAGAAATTCTTGTAGTAAAGGAATCTGTATGTAATACTTGTAGCAGCTTCAGATAAATCATTAAGACAGTAATTCTGTCTTGATGCCAGCAAAATCACACATCTCTGGGCTGAGTTCCCTTCCAGAAAGAATGCTGGTTAACTAGAGGTACAGATACTTTTAAGTATTGAAGCTGCCTGCTCGTTCAAAAATAGCGATGAGTCAAACCTGGGGTGATTTCTTGGTTCCTAAGGCAGAGCATGCAACTTGGAAGAGACTGAGTGCTCAGAGAATTACTACTTACATGCCTTTTAAAAAGCTGCCAGTAACTTTTTTTTTTTGTTTTTTAAATTTCACTAAACAACAGAATACTTTCATGCTAAAACGTAGGCCAGCCTAAGGCATACAAGGTAACAGAAAAATGGAGGAACTGCTTGAGGAGAGATAAGAGCCTTTTCACTGTACACTCTTTTGAGTAATCTGGGATAAATAGAAGAATGTAGAAACACAAAGTGCTGCTTGGACCTTTACTTTTTGCAGAGTTGTTAGGCATTTGATTTATTGACTTCTGAATTAATTTTCCTCAGTTCATACACTCTAGTAACAGATAATCCTACTGAAACCTTACAAATCTCTCTAAAATGTAGAAGGAAGACTGCTGTGTGCTCCATGCAACTACAGTAGCTACGTTGTTAAAAGTTCACTGGTTTCACAGGACTTTTTGTGATATTAAGCAGAACGGTTGGGCACCAAATGTAAAACTGTAAAAGATCTCTGCCGCACCTTGAGTGATCCTGCTCTTGTGTTGCGTGCTTCTGCAGTGTTATTTAAAAAAATAGGTATCTACCTTAAGGGATCCTTCACATTATACTGAGCTCCCAGGAAATGTAGAATTAACTTAGTTCTATAAAACTTCCAAACTAGGGAGCTCTATATGCCATCAGTTCTCCGTGGGTGTATGTGTCCTGATGGAGCTGAAAATCCTGTTTTACACAAGTTTTCTGTTTCCTTTCTATATATTTAGTCTTACAGAAGTATATATACACTCAACCAAGTGTCAAAATTTTAAAGCTGCCTGTGATTCCACCTCTGCACACGCCATATTCTCTGCTATATATTTTTAAATACAGCTCTGGTAACAAGTAAAAACATGCACCATAAGTTTTGAAAATATTGAAGTAAAAATAAATGCTTCTGTTATATCCCCTAACTACATAATCTATGGGATTTAATCAAATAAAGCCATGCAGTATACTGACTGTACATGGCGGAGCCAAAGAAGTTTTATATCTGGTAATTTATTTTTCCAAATTCCTTTTTCTTGCAGTCTTAGTATTTTCTTAATATTAGGTTTTTTTGTTAATGAAAATTATCCCTTTATAGTAACAATGTCTTTCTGCTTTCTGTGCAGGAATTGATAGAGAATGTAGTAACTGTTGCAGAAAATACGGCTGATGAACTTGCTCGCAGCGATGGCCGAGAAGTCCAACTGGAAGAGGATCCAGACTTGCAGCTACCTTTTCTTTTACCAGAAGATGGCTATTCCTGCGATGTTGTCAGAAACGTTCCAAGTGGTTTACAGGAATTTTTAGATCCACTCTGTCAGAGAGGTTAGTTCTGTTGTTTTACAGCAATCTTCTTTTTGGTATAGTGAACACAGAATGCAAAATGTATTTTAGTTAAATGTAAACCACTTTCTTTACATGTGTTTCAATATTTTAGAGTGTGTTTTTCAAGTGTTTACTTTTGCAACCCATAAAAAGTAAGCAGGATTTCTTAATCCTTACCTATTCTCCTTGTCCCTTTCATTCACTTTAATGGTTCTAAATAAGCAGTGCTAATTTACTAGTGCCTACTGAAACTTGGTTTTGCCTTTGCAAATTTTGTAAATTTTGTAGTACTTCAACAATTGCACAGTCTATTACTTTTAAAGCTAATGTAAGTTAAATAGTTACATCACTTCTTTTACTCATCAGCTGCTTCCATATAACATTAAAAAAGCCACGAACTTAAGATGGTTCTTCAATGTGAGAATGTATTGTTTGGACATTTGTAGTCCAAGAAAATTTCAGATGAGTGACCTAAACTTGAGAAAGTAAAGCAGGGGGTCTCCCAGAGCATTTACAGTGAATGAACAAGTTATGAACCTTACCTTGTGCTATTCAATTTTATTAGAAGCCTTTTTATTACATAATTTGTCAAGAACTTCCTGCTTAAAAAGCAGTTTTTTAAAAATTTCCACAGGAATACCATGGTAGGTAGGACACCAAAGGAGGCTATCAACAAAGCAGACTTACTGTGTCCTACAGTGAAGTTTTCCACTTACTGTTTTCAACTTAGTTTATAGAAAAGCCGTATTCTTGCATTTAAAAAAAAAATAGTAGGAAACTGTTTTGAAAGTACAGTGAGTTATAGAGGATGTAGTCTTGAGACTAAAGATGACTAGTAGAATAAATTCTTTAATTAGTAAGTATAATATATTTGCCATATGAATGTCTGTATAGTTATTACAAGTAAGGCCTATTTAATGCATACATTCAAAATTTTAATTTTAGGTATCCTTAAAATTATGTTGAGGGACTGGTTTGTAGTAAATCAGTGTAAACTGAATTGCTGAAGGATGGTCTTTGTGAGGAGCAGGATCTCATCTATTTGGATGGAGTGATTTCATAGTTTGACTGTGATGTGGATTCTCACTGTCCCTGATTTAGGAGGCAATGTTGGATACCTCTCAGTTGCTGTGGCTCCTTTTTTCCAAATTCTAGGAATTGCTCGATTAACAAAAAACAAATCAAACCTCAACTTCTAACTGCATAGTTGCAATTAAAAAAAGTAATGAATCCAGGTGAAGCTTCACCTCTGCCAAATCTATGCTGAGACTGGTTAGCTAGGTTCTCTGCAAAGCAGAAGATTTCTGTGGTGCTATCTTATTCAGAGTTCTGGTGGTTTGTATTCTAAAAGGTGACTTGGTGTCTCATGTCTCTTTTGAGTCTGGTTGGTACAAGCAACATTCTGCATAAGTAGAATAGAACTGTAGGATTTTGTAGATACCATAAAATTGCAGTGAAGCACATAATGGCATCTAAGATGCAAGATTCAACATACTAATTAATATAAAAAGATAAATAATGCTGTTCTGTATTTCCTTGTGACAGGCTATTTGAGTTTAATCAGTCTGTTGAGAAAATACTGTGACTACGTTGATGCTGCTTTCTCTTTTAGGTTTTTGTAGACTAACACCACATCCACGGTCACCAGGCACATGGACGATATACTTTGAGGGTGCAGACTATGAAAGTCACTTGTCACATGAGAATGCTGAGCTAGTAAGTATTGATTCAGTGAATAATTGTCAAAACTGGTACCATGGCAAGCCATTGTGTTATACGCGATGAGTTTTAGTCCTTCTTAGGAAGAACAGGCCTCATCATTCAACATGTAGTTCATCAGTGATTTGGTGAATTTATGGAACTATTTGCAGATTTTTGTACGTCAATGTTTTTCTAGGCTGTGGCATGGTATAATTCTCATATAAGGAGACTTTGTCAAGTTCCCCCACCCTGGGGGTAAACAGTGAAGATTTACTTTTAAACACAGGCAAAAACATATATGGACATGCATCTGTAAATAACTTGTAATGCGAATGGAGCTGCAGGCTGCTTTTATTTATAAGTGGCATTTCCCAACTAAATGTTTGGTAATAAGTTGTAATCTGGTACTTTTTTCTGCTAGGTTTTCAGGAAAAATTCTTTAGTTTTGCTTTTCATTATACTTGTTAAAGAAAGATTTCACTTCAGTATGAGGTAACTATGCCCAGGCTAGGCAGTCCTCCTCAAATTTTCACTGAATTTTTTTTTTTATTCTTAGACCAAGAGAGAAATTCAGTATAGACTACTGGTAAAGTTATGTTCCTCATGGCTTACCTTTTCCAGTGTATATGGTTTTTTGCTGAATTAGTTTAATAATGTTTTTGTTCAAATTAATGGGAAAAAAATCCTAAATAAAGTAGGAACAGATTCTGTTCTTCTGACAATCTTGGCACAGGAGTGCTAGAATACTCCTAGCTTAAAAACTACTTGCTTTTCTAATACTTGAACTTAATCAAAAAGTGTTAATCTTTTTTTTTAATTAATTTCTTTGCTTATATTTTTACTTTGTCATGAGTCTTGTGGAACTTGCAGTTAGCAGGTTTTAATGTGAATACAAGCTAGGGTACTCTAACTTGCGTGCTTCAGCTAATGAAGACCATGATGGCAACTTTTTGAGGTAATTGGCAATGTTGCAAAGATATAAAAAAATTACTGAACACTTTTAGGGGCTCAGGCTATATTCGAGTTACAGAGTTTTCAGAAGAGAAAATTACTGGCACTTTCTTTCAAAGCTTTAACTCAGCACTAAAAACTGAGCTCCATGTAGATCACCCTCAGCTTTCTAATAGGGGCCTACTGAGTCTGAGCTTCAGTTTTCATTAAAAGTTACTACAGTTTTATAGGCCTGTTAGATTTCAAATTGTGACTCATTAATAATCTGTTTACTGAATTAGAGAAGAAGAAACAATGGGTAGACTTCAAAGCTTCGGCAGTATTCATAACACAGGTGTAGTATTTGATAATGTGAATCCATATTAATCAAATGGTAGACAATCTACCTTTGAAATGAAGTACCAGACGTATTATTTAGGGTGTGAGATCTGGTGCTGCACTAACAACTTAGTTTTGATTGTAGATTACTGTGCAAAATAGTTAATCTTCCTAGCCTGGCAGTGAATATGAACTTTTGTATTTTTTTTTCTTTCTCCTTCCCTGTTTGATAGGCTCAGCCTTTGAGGAAAGAACCTGAAATTATTACTGTAACACTGAAAAAACAAAATGGAATGGGCCTGAGCATTGTTGCTGCCAAGGTATGGAAGTCAGTTTGTGTGTTATTGAAAAAAGATTATTTTTTTTTTTAATCAACCTACTGTGGAAAACGTTAATGGAAAAATCTATTTCCCTTAAGTTTGTTGTGCACATCGTGTTGATCATACTTTTATTGTGGCTGGGGAACATTTCTGTAAAATGCACAGATGTGATCAATATAAGAGGAAACGTAACATGTATGTAGTTGTTTCTGACATTTAAGTTTAAACCTCTGCTACAGGTTTACTCATTCTTCAGAGCCAAATATTGGCATTGTTATGAAATGAAATTAATAAACAGGCTTCTGCTGAAAAGTAGCAGCAGTATCTGGGAAAGAAAAGCAGTAAATATAAAGAATAAAATGTGGTGTTATTTTTTTTTAATTTAATGAATAAAAATAACTCAAATATATACATTAAAGTTTTTACACTTTCTGCTATGAAGACAATACCTTATCTTTTGCACGGTGTGCAGAAGCATGTATGACTTCAGTTTTATTTCTTTATAGTAGAGGGCTACAGCATATTAAGTAGCTTGGTGAAGGAGGGCATACCTCCTGCCCTGACTTACCGAAATTGTGGGTGTATGCTGCTCTTAGTAGCACTAGATAGTGATATATAGAATGCACATACAACTCCAGCCACCAGATGGAGGACTCCACTAGTTGGTTGGTTTTGCTTTATTAACTGGGTCACATAGCAGACATAATCTTGAAGTTTTAAGCTTGTTATAAATTATGCAATGGTGATATCCAAAAGTCTTTGTTGTAATTATGTGGTGTGCAACAGATAGAACAAGTCTTTCCTAACGTCTGTTCACTGTCTACTACATGAAACTTCAGAATGCTGTACTCTTCCGTGGCACTTAGTGCGTGGGCTGAAAACATGATTGTTTTACTGCTTTTAAGTTATCTCGCATACTTAATTGCTTCTAAACAGCACTGGTTTTTTTCTACAACTTTGCTCATTTCCTAGTCTGTTCTTGAAATGGTAATCTTGCATGGTATCAGCTTTTAAGATTTATTTCTGACATCTGTAGAGGAATAGTAGGTGTCAGGTGTATGTTGCTAACAATCAGCAGTTATTGAGGAAACTGTTCAGGATCTGAAAAATGTGACTCAATATTCTGCTCTTATTTTGGCGGAGTGGGTTAATAATTTGAGAAGCAAATACTAGACCTTGAGATACGCTAGATTAAATATGTATCAGACTTCTGCCATCTGCATTTCTGTTGGATGTTTCAAAATGTGTAGTGGAATTTTTTATTTTTTTTTTCACTTTAAACTGTGAAATCTGATTTCTTATGCAGAGAGAAGCAGGATAGAACGGGGGGAAGTTTCCTTTCTCACTGGAGCTGGATGGCTTCTATACATTGTTTTAAAGGCTGACACTCTTAACTTCCATTAGCAGTACGTAACAGTGCTACTGGTCAGTGTGTAAGCTTGATTAGAAAGTTTTTTTCCAAGTTATTTAACCAGTTTCATGATTTCTTGAACATAATGATGGAAGCAGCAGTCTTCATCTCAGCACAGTTGCAGAAACACTCACTGGTTCAGGCAGTGATTGCATTTCATCTTGCTGCTGTGTGCCTGCCTCAGATTTTGAATTCTGATTTTAAAATGATTATGTCTTAAATCTTGAACTGAAATAAACAAGAGGCAGATCTTTATTTTAGTTTCAGTGTATGTAGAATAGAAACTTTTGCTTAATCTGAAGTCAGCAGAATATTCATTGGATAGAAAGAATTGTCTCGCATTAAGTGTTGAAACAAGTTGCTGTGGTAGTTAGGTAGGATTATCTTCAAGGGATTATTTCAAGGGGTTCAAAGTTGCTTATTGTAAGTAATTAATAGCATGTTTTCCCCATAATAGGCTTCATAAACACAGAGTAAGGAAGAATACACAGGCATTACATTTCTCAATCTGGCCAGAGCAGAACAGATTAGAGAATTGAGTGTCACTGAAAAGCTAGCAATAGTGGATAGATTTTTTTCTTTCTGTTCCTATCTTTGTTGACTTTCACTAATAAGTTTTCTGACCTATCTCAAGTCATGCATCTTTTACCAGCATAAAAATTAAAATTCTTGGGTTTTTTTCCCTTTGCCTGAGGAAAATGGAGGAAGAGGTCCATTAGACTATTCGTTAAAGCTTTCCAAACATTAACTGGACAGAATACCTGAGATGAGAGGGAGAGGCAAGTGTGAGAATAGATTTAGGTTTTTCTAACTTTCTTAGTAGTAAAAGGTTGGCTGTAAAATGTTCATATGAAAGTACCTTCTAGCTGCATAAATGAAAACGCATGTTCAGCTTCAGAAACACACAGTTACTGCTGCCACAGGATCCCAGTTTGATTGCTGACCCAGTTACATTTATCAAACTACTGGTTTCTAGAGTGCTTCAGAAGTGCTGTAATAAAAGAAACTGCAGTGGCTGGTCAACAGGTGGCCCTGCTCCAACCAGTGAAAGACAACCCTGAAACTATTCCACTTTGGTTAGGAAAACAGTTGGGATTTTTCCCTCTGATGTGACAAAATAGTTCCTCTCAGTAGCGTGCTGGGAGAATGCCTTTGCATGTCAGTGCTGACCTGCCTTTCTTGTTGAGTCTTAACGGGCTCCTTGTACTTGTCACTGGCTTTGGATGAAGTTGGTTAAAGTGTAGATTGGTGACATTCTAGAGAGGTATGGAATGGGCAGATTCTCAGAGATTGTAAAGAAAAGTAGTTCCTACTGACTGCTTTTCTTCCTTCTACCCATTGCAAAAAATCTATGCTTTCCTAGGAATCCGTGCTCATTTCTGAGGAAACATGTAACAAATTTATCATTTGATAATTCTCTGAGTTTTTATTAGTTTGCAAGGGTTTGTAGATAAATAAAGTCTGTGCCAATTAGAAGTCTTTAAAGGGGAATTCGATACCATACCTTACGTACCCCTTCCACAGCAAATGTTGTTAATTACCAAGTGATTGTCACGCTGCCTCTGCTGCAGTCAAAATGATTGGAGTTAAAGCTGAGGTTATACAAGCAGAGAAGTGACGTAACCTGTGTTGAAATGCTGTGCACCTGCTTATTCCTATGATAGATGGTTTCAGTTTGTGATGCTAGGTGATGGCAACCACGTTGACGTTAATGTAAAAACAAAACAAAACCAAAGGCGGTGAGTCAAGGAGTATATGAAAGTGTTAGGTCCCTGGGGAACCCTCTGTTTGATTCTCTCTCCACCTAATGACAGGTAAAATGTTCAAGTGCATGACTTCTAATTAAATAAAATAAGAGTAGCTGTGAAATAGAAGCTTTACAGGCCTGCCAGGAGTGCCGGAGAGAGCAGAAATGCTGCGCATCGCCCAGTTCCCCTCGCCTTGCTGTAAGGGTGTTTTCTGAGGCAGGACAGCCCCTTTCAGCAACCGTGTAGTAAGCATGTACGCTATATGCAAACGTACCAGGGAGAACAAGTTTAGTTATGAAACAGCTGTTAGCTGCCAGAGCACTGTAAACAGTGTTGTGTGTGTTTGGGGTTTTTAAATTGGGAAGACACCTAACAACATTTCTTAGACTTTACACAGATTTTTCTTTTTATTTAAAGTTAAATTGTATAGCTTCAGCTGCGATCCAGAAAGGTAACTTGTTGTTCTAACCTTTTGTAGGTGTTGCATGTTTTCTTCCAGTAATACTGCTGTAGCTTTATTAGCAGTAGCTTTTGTAATAGGCGTATGGAAATGTAGTTGGTAGGAGTGGTCGGGCATTGGGAACAGTATTGCTTTTTGAGGTTGTGTGCAGAATCTGGTTGCTCTAACCCTGTAAGATGTTTTGATGTTAAAAGCTGCCTGACTCCCAACCACATTGCGGTTAAGTTTTTATGAAATCCAGATGATTTGGAAGCAGCGTGTGCATGCAGTTTACTTTAAAAATATATCGCTTTTTGGGGGCTTTCGCATGTGACTTCTTAGCCATCTGTGGGCCAGCACATTACTTCCTGTTTAATTTGGAGGGGTTTTTGTCTTCTGTACAAAAAGGGCTCCCTTCTTGTTTTTTCTAGCAGTTTTCAAAGTTTAATAAAGCCTCTAAAGTAAATGGAAGTCAGAACGGCATAAGTGATTACGTAAGAGCCTGAATATTGTATTGGTTATAGCTGGTGTTGATAAATGCTACACTGTGTCATAGCATCCAGCGCCGAGTTATCTTGATGGGTATCTTGGAAAATCCAGCAGACTAGAGCCGTAGCTGCTGTTGAGGGCTGGAAGAGAAGTGGAGAACTGTCTTTTTTCTTTCAAGGATCTGTAGTCCCGGAGATCAAAATGTGGTTTTCTGTTGTTGGAAGAACAGAATCCATGGTAAGTCTGTTCAGGTTTCTGTTGGGACTGTTTTTCTCTGAAGTTTTAAACACTATCCCTGTACTTTTTCCTGCTCTCTTGCTTGTTTAAACCTGCCAGTAGTTATTTGTTCATGTGGCAACAATGTAATACAGCATGCAGTTAAATATATTCAGATGTTAGTAGCTAACTTTCTAAAATCTAGACAGAAAAAACTAATTTTTCAGCTCGTTCTTCATATACACTTCTCAAATTTATGGAAGTGGCTATTAATATTTAAAGTTTCAGGTGTGATAACTACTGTTTTACTGTGGCAGAGCATGAATAGCATGACCTGTGATCTGTTTACTTGTCATATTAGTTGGCTTTAATCCAGGTTCCTCTAAAAGTCTGTTTTTCCCTTATAAAGTCTTAGTAGGATAATGAAAATTGACATCCCAAACAGTATATATAAGATCTTTAATACTCTGTAGAGCCTTCTGAAAAGACCAGAACATGCATATACATTGCAGTTAGGATACCTTATGTTCCACACATTCACAGAGTAGAGCATTTAAATTCTGTTTAGTTGCTACTGCGCAAAACAAGGGATTCTTGTGTTCTGCAAGAACCGATAGAGCAGGTTTTGTTGATCAATCTTGGCTGCTGGTTATATTCATCAGTATGCTGCGATTTAGTTCTTTAACGTATGGCACAATTCTGCTTCTTGCACAGTCATCTTTTATTACCGTAACAGAAAAAGTTACCTTAAAATATATACAAGTGCTTTAAAATACATATGTATATGCCTCTACTGGCATATAAATCAGCATGTATTTTCTAGGGTTTTTTAACAGATGGTCAGGTTAAATATCTTCATAGAGCTTGCTAAAATAGGATGAGATGGTGGTAAGGTGTTTCTTTTTTAACAGAAGCATTTCAAACACTGAGTGTGACAGTTCATCTACAACTACGCTGGGGAAGGGGCTTACTTTTCTAAAAACAAGTGTGTGGCATCTTAACCATAAATAACTTGTATTATTTGGCAACCTCAATTTTCTTAAGGTTTAATGAAATCATTCAAAGTTGTTTTATTTTTTAAACTGTTGCTCGTAGTTTCCTATTTAACACTCAATTTAAGGTGTTAAATTTAAGGAGGGTCTGAGACTACCAGGAATATCAATTTCGATGTGAAATTTTGCTGAAAGCTTGTTCTAGAAATATCTTGTAGGTGATCTGTGTAGAAGGAACAGGCTTAAATGTTCATTTAAAAATCTTCTCTTTTTTTTCTGCCCCCAAAAAATTAAGAATTAGGTTCACGGTTAATAGTGTTGACATAACAGACAAATTTTATTGCCTCTACTCTGCGTTTACTAATATAGGTAGTTGATTATTTTTTTTTTTTAACTGTTTGTTAGCTCTTTACTCGTGTTCCAGTTTCAGATACCTCAGTATCTGAAGTCTTGTGTCTGTGCTTTCTAAGTATTTAAGGATAATTTTTGCCCTTTCCTCTCAGCATGAATTAATTGAAATGTTTGAGTAATAAAATTTAGAAGTTTGGGTTGTTTTTTTTTTTTCTTTAATGTTTGATACTAATTCACATCAGCAGTCTGAATTACTGATGTTACCTTAACAGGCTTCTCAGGAGGAACTTAAAAGTAAAAATGTCGTATTTAATTGTCATTTCCAGCACAGATTTCTCAGTCTCGCAGGAATAAGAAAGTATGTGAGTTGCCAGTTTAGTCTTCATCATGAAGAAATAAGTAGCTGTGTGTTAGCAATTTGCCTGTTTCTTGTTGTTTCATAACTTCCAGTGGGGTTTTTGGTCAAATTTTGGTACCTTGTAGATGTTCTATAAAATTTTGCTAATGCTTTCATATGCTGTGTAAAAACTAAAGCTTATGCCAGCACAGCATGATTTTTTTTCCTCTCGCTAGCTGTGAGACCGCAGCTCTGCTCAAGTAGCGTTGTTTTATCTTTTTTATTTGCTTGTATTTAGGTTGATACTGCAAATGGGTCACCCAGACATTTGTATTTAATACAACCAGAACAAAGTGGGGTTTAAATTTGGTGTGCAAGTTCCTCCTTCTGTATGCAGGCACTTGCTAGCCAGCCCACAGAAGTTATAGCGCACATATGCTTTAGCTAGAATTCCTCTACCAGACTTCATTCAATTAACTCGAAAGATTCCATTTAGATACATGTTAATATAGCATTTTAATTTTAAATTTTTTACTCCTGTTAGTGAAAAAGACTTTTAGAAGTTAACAAATTCTGTGTAGGCTTTTTCCTGTATGAATAATGCTATCAATTGGAGTAGAAATTTAGGTGCTTAATAGTACGTGATAGTGTATGCACTGACACTGGATTAAGTTGTCTCCATCTGAAACTGCAGAGCAGCATTGTGTGGAAGATTGTGCTGTGTGGGTTTTTTCCGGTTGTAATTTGCCCTTGGCTATGGAGCCAAGAACCATTTCTTCAAAAAAGTGCAGCGATGCAGGATGATTTTTCTTCCAAAATAGATTCTTAGTATGTCTGCCTGTAAAGTCCTATCCACAGACATAATTAAGCTGAGGCATTAGTTCAGAGTTGCCTTAACAGGGAAGAGTGTCACAGAATCTGCAATACAACTTGCAGATTGGTACGTAACTCTGAATAGCCCTTAGTGTGTCATGCCTCATAGAGTATTTATAGCAAACGTACATTAAAAAGTTAACCCTTGTTTGGGGAAATAGAGCTCAAGCAATATATTTTACTTGAGCTCAATGGAAGATTTTTCCTTTGAAACAAAGAAGTGGAATGGAACAGGCTAATTAAGTGCTGCTTCTGTTAAAAATTAAGAGTGCTTTTATGCATTTGTAGAATATCATATGAATCTTAAGTTGCAGCATTAATAATGATAAAAGAGGCTTCCTTTTCAGAAAGGTTAAGGAAGGCTAATGAATAAAACTTGCTTAGTCTTTCACAAATGTCATTTATGAAGCATTTTCCCTCTACTTACCTCTTTTCCCGTTTCATGAGAGCAAAAGTACAATTAGGTAGGAACTGTTGCATGCTTGATTCTGGTCTCAGAATTAGACTTCAGGTCAGTTTCTTTAGCTAGTTCGTTTAGTTGCTTTGGTTTTCGTCAAAGAAGATACCTTTTAGAAGCACTACATTTCCAGAATGTGAGAGAAATCACATGTTACAAATCGATGTACTTCTGTCTAGCACAGAAGACACTACAGCTATTTGTGTCTGCTTTCCGTGTTTATCTAATTGCCTAAATAAGGTTTCTGAATACCATAATTTTTTTTTAAAGAAGACTACATACACACAAGACTACAGTAATGCATATTTTATTAATGCCATTTCAGGAAGTCCATTACAGAACATCCTGGGTTCTTTGGTCTTTTATCTCCTGGGAGAAGGCACGCTTTAGGAAGACAGAGGGTATATTCACTTGCTTGCTTTGTATGCAAGTCAATCTTGATTGCAAACATTCTTTTATTAAAAAGTAACAGGTAACCCTTATTCCATTAAAGAGAAAACCAGAACTCTTCAGTCCTTTCTCTTTAGTCCTTTTGAGGCCATTTGTAAACAGAGTTTTTAGATACAGTGGAGGTAAAGTTTCTAGGTTGTTGGATGCTTCGCTGTGCCATCATATTGTACTGTTTGCAATCTACCTTTTTTCCTCTGAGTAGCAAGACACTTATTTTTTCATCTGTTTTTCCATCTAGTGCAACTTAAAGCTACAGCAGAATTGTTCATAGATGTTAAGTGCTTGATGTTTCTTTGCTTGTGAATAATGTTGATGGTCACCAAAGTTTGAATCTCCACTGCCTCATTTAATTGGATATATTTTGCCCACTTGTGACTGTAGTTTGTCCAACTCAAAAATGTCTGTTTTTTTTCTACCCCATCATGGAGAAGAATTTGAGAGGGGAAAGCAGAAGTTTACATATGTGGAGCATGGGTCAGTTTTAAAATCCTTTTTAAGTCAGGGTATGATGTGAGTCATACCAGCTGTAGCCACAACTAACAGACCAGTTCTACATACAGTAGGCTGGTTCACCTCATTTATATTTGGAAATTATATAGGGCATGCTATGAAGTATTTTGTCTAATGATGGCAGATTTCTAAAGTCTCTACATTAGTCTCGAGGCAGCTGAGGCCTTCGCTTCCTCTGACAAAGTGGTTTTTTTCTGATCTTCAAGTCCAGAGCTGAAGTTTGCCCTCACTTGGAGGTGGGACCAGTAGCTACAAAGTTGGTCTTTCATTCCTCTGGGCTGACAGCAGAGTCGTAGATGTAGTATGTTCAGTACATAAAGTAGATAAATATGTACTCATGCAGAAACAACCTACAAAATGCATGCAGCTTTAGGGAATGTGAGTGTTTGGGTGACCAGAAACTTTTGTTTTTTCCTCCTGGAGAGTACATTTGTAAACAGGCTGCATAGTTTAGTAAACTGCCGTTCTTTAAAATGCTTACAAGCTTGCGTTATTTAAATGCTTCTAGACTAATTAATTGCCAGGGAGGTCAGACTGAGACTTGGTTCTGTTGCATAAACTTGCCTTTAAGGATGTTTATAAAAACTTACAGAGATCCTCTATGTAAACTTAAGAGTCTGGAATCCGAGAATTAACCTTGATTAAAAAAATCAGTAAAATCTACTCTGGGCCTAGGCCTGATGGCTGGTATCAGGCTTGATAGCTACATTTCTGTCCTGTTTCATTTAAAGACACTTTAGTTGCAGGCATTCGTTCTGTTTTTAAACTGTTTTGTTTTTATAAAATACAACAGAAGCTTAACAAAAAAGACAGACTTGGGGAAACAGTGTCATCCTTGAAATGTCGTGAGATATCAAGTCCTAATATTTCAGCAACCTCTGTGTGTGTATATATATATTATCTCTACATTATTAAAATGAAATCTTTCTAAATGTTTGCATAATTATGCAAAATCCAAGAAATTCTTGAAAATTACTTATTTTTAAAACATCTCTAATGGTTTATGTGAACCATTGGAGTGTTTTGATACATAGGCTTGGTATCTGAAGCCACTTAAATTGGAATGTTGCTTTGAACAGGTTGGTAACTGTATGACACTTTTTGTGGGTTCAGTCAAACTGTAATTGGAGAGTAAAGGATACCTTCACTATTTTTTCATATTACTATTTATGTGAAGCTTGAAACCATTTAAATATTCACATATTTAAGACCAATTTTCAAATCAGTATTGAAAGGTCATTAGGAAGACTTTTTTGCATTTTGTGTAAATAAAAGTAGTTTTTAATATGTAATATATTTTAAAAAAACTTGTTATTGAAGATTTTTTTTTTTTTTTAATCAAACATGATTCTGCCAGTCTTTATTGGAAGCTGTTCATTGCTCCAGTTTTATTGGCATGATAAACAAAATATGTGAAGCTAAACAGGTATGGGCAAATGATGGTTTAGAACAAGTAATGACAAGGCGTTACTGTTAATTGCCTGGAACATTACTGGTTTGGTTAGGTGCTGTACTTGCAGAGGTGTTTTGCAGATGCATAGTTCTTCCTTAATTACTTAATACTACAATTTTGCTGTCATTCCTAACAACTGGAAAAGTGTTTTTGTAATAGTTTTCGTAGACTTAATTCTAATGATAGGTGCTGGAATAACTAGGTCGTCCTACAGATCTACTAAAACTGCAAGAATATTGCTAACCTCCCAGGAAGCGCCACTCGTTTGTGATCCCCCTAAGCTGGTTGTGGGGCGTGATGTTTGAGGATGGGAGCAGATGAACTGTGAAGGGGTTGACACCTCATCAGCAGGGGGACCTTCATTCCCACTGGGATACCTTTACACTGGGGTACCAGCGAGGCTGTGTGGTGTCTCGGCACCTCCAGGCCATCACGCAGCTGGCGGCGGGTCCCCGTGTGGCACGGCACGGCATGGTGTGGGTGGCTTGCCTGGGAACCCTGCTGGGTGTTGACGCTCAGTGGAAGGAGCTGCCTGCTGTTTCCACCACGCCGTTTTACGGCTGCTTGTCCTGGCAAATACCAAATGGGAAGGAGGAGCTGATGGGATTTCTTCTGCCTGCTTTTAATGGTTCTGTGGTGGCTGAATCACCAGCTCGTGGGCTAACTGTGATGTTGCCATTAGGAAGATTCTATCAGATGTTCCTGTTCTTCAAACTGCTACCTTATATACAGTTGCGCTGTATGGCACGCTCTGATTTTATGGCTGATGTAATGTTCAGGAGCAAAATTTTCCTGTGTGTTACTGAGAAGGGAGGCTTATAAAACTCATCTTTGTGACATAACACTAGCAATAAAATCTGTTCTCCTTAAATATTTTCTTTAAGTCTGTCATTTTTATTAATTCATTACTACTGTAGTCCTGTACATCCTTAATTTTACACTCTTCTGATGTAGGAGGAGTTGTTTCTTTTTTTCAGATCAGTGTAGTTTATCTCATTCTTTTCCTTATGGGTCTGATTACTCCATAAAAGTGCCTGTAATTTTTTAACGCTGCCTCTTCTTAATTCTGTAGTACTCATAGTAAGTTTTGAAGCAAATGCAGTATTTTGGGTGTGGTCCTGTTAGAGCAAGGAGGGCCTGCAAAGTAATGCTGTGAAAACAAGTACGGACTACTGTACACTGATGTGATGCTTGATAGGTGGCCCAGATGATAGGCGGATGTGATGGAGAATGACTTGTTTCTTGTTAGGCTGTCTTAAAAGCTGAGCTTAGTTTGCATTACCTGACTCGGTCCTGTGGCTTCTTTAACGTGACAGAGCTTTTGTAGTCAAGCCTTTGTACGAGACTTAAAAGGGGCAAATGCCCACTTGGACAACAGGTATGAAATCTTTGCATACCTTTGCCATAAATCTCAGTTAGCTGAGCATATTTTTGTATTTTTTTTTCTTTTGATGCATTAAATGCATGATTGACTTTGTTTTCTTTCCATCTTCCTGCTCCCAGTGAATTTCCAGATTTTTTTTTGAGGTTGCAGTCTGTGCGACTTGAAGAGTGGAAATCCCATAAATAAACCTAATATTTGGGGGGGTTGTTACTTTCTTCACCTTCCAGGTGCTCTTTTAATAAGGGAATCTAGTGTTCTACTCCTTTTTTCTTCTTTCTTTTTCTTTCCTCCCCCTGCCCTATGTCAGTGCTGTGACTCTTAAATGTATTGTATCAGCATTCTACAGATTAAAGTTATGCTGACCAAAGGTGCCAAAATTGCTCTTTAACTTTGAGGATTGCCGTAGTTGCACAAGTTTGCAGAACTTCTCTGATCATTCAGGCCCTTCAGGAAAGTCATTCAGTCAATTAATTTGTTTGTTTATTCAGTCAATTTTTTATTAGATTCCTTTATATCTGGTGATATATCCTGGGATACTAACTTATGTTTTTCTAGTTGTCCTACTGCTTATTTAGAAGTCATTTATAAATGAAAGTTGACAGGTTTTGTTACTTCTTAATTTCACAAATATAAGTACTTCACAAGTACTTTTTCTGAATGAATAGGGAATGTATATTTATAAAACCGTATGTGTCTAAAGACACCAATGTCACTTAAATTACATGTGTAATAAAAATCTAAAATTTGTTATCTCTCAGGTGAGAATTTAATTTTGACCCTTTCTTGTTGGCTCCAGTCTGTCTGTATTCATTAATGTAAGAGACAGAGAGGTGTTTTTTCAGCTTTTGAAAGCTGAAGTTCCAGCTGGTTAAACTGTGCTTTGCTTTGCAGTCTTTGGTCATATGTTGAAATGAATTTCTGTTGATATTGTAAGTGTATTGGGGTTTGGGGTTTTTTTGCTTCTGCGTGGTAGAGGAATGATAAAACATCCTCTGAAACAAATGATAACTACTGCTATTTTTTCTCTCTTAAAAGTATAAGCTACTTCTTTCTTGTTCATGAAATCCTCTGCTATTTTAGTATTTATACATGTTACTTTGTGGTTTGGGAATATAGTCTGCAATTTTAGTTTCTTCTTCTAACAGGTCAGAAGGTTTTGCTTTGAAAAGAATTGATTTAGGAAGTTTCATAAGTATTTTATAAAATATTCAATCTTTAAATACTAGTGCGGGCACATCAACCTTCTCCTCCTGAATTTATAGTGTGTTGGGGTTGAACTACAATATTTATGTATTTTACACTGTTTGGGAGCTGAATTGCAATATTCATTTCACGTGCAGACTTTGTATGTAGAAGTTTCCATGTGAATTCATAGTAGGGTCTACGCAGGCATTTGAGAAGATCCCTTGTCAAATCAACAACAGATCACCAGCAAAATAAGTGTCTCTTGCTTCTACAGATTGGAGCGTAGCTGGACATTGGTGAACAATGCTTACGCTGAACTAGGGGCTAATGAGTACTTCTTCAATAATTTGACGTTTTCATTTAATTTCAAAAGAAGAGTTAGATTTGAATGGATGATGAACGTGACCCATGAACAGTACTGATGTGAAACTCCCAACAGTCATCATCGTCTAAAAGTTAATAAGCTTAACAAGCCCCTTTCCTTGCTTTTATTTCTATCCTCAGGCTGTAGTTTTAGACTCCATCTTGTAAAATTTTTCTGAACATGTTTTTGTTCTGTGATAAGAACTATTTAAAACTAGACTATTCTGACAAAGACAAAGCTAGTCCTCTTTTTTGAAAGCTTACCTATCTTTCTTCTCTCCCACATAAGTATTGTTATACAGTGTATCTTGGCCACAAAGATACAGTAAAACCAGATCTATGGGAAATAGAACTTCTGATGAGTTTTAGTTGCTGGATTCAGTGATAGCTTTTCATACCTCAGTGTCTTGCTTGTCCTCTTGACTTGTAGCTCCTTTTATTCTTGCTCTGTTTCTTAGAGGAGGACTCATTGTTTATTTACTTTTTACAAGGTAGTCTGTTCACTTAAACACTTTTCCATACATTCTTTTCTTCATTTAGTTTTAGGGTAAAGGTCTGAGTTACCATTCTGAGCAGACTTCTGTATGCAGAAGTATCCTTGTTTGCCTTTACCTCCCAAGTAGGATTAGAAGGTCTATTAAAATTCCATCTAAATGTGAGGGAATGTTCCCCATTGCCATAGAATTCCTGCAGCAACCTGTAACTCTCAGCAAATTTAGCATTAATTATTCTCATACTCTGGCTAAACTTCAGCGCATGCTAAACTTGGAAGCGCAATATGCTAACATCTGTCAACTTTTGCTGTTTAAAAGATTAAATTACTTGTTAAGAGAAGTATAAGATGATAAAAAAACCCTTATACAGGTATCGCATCTCATGCAAAGGTGTGGATTTGTTCTGAGTATTGGACCTAATTGTTTTCCTCAGTTTCCTACATGTGTTAGCTATGTGCATCCATCTTAAAGATGAATAAGCTCACGCATGGAGATTATTTTCAAGAATCTTTTGATGTTTTTACTCAGAGAGCTAATTAAGCTTCCTGGAAAAAAAAGGGGGGGGACATTTTTATCCCATTATGTAGTTATATTAGTAAAGGTGTTCTGGGTTTTTTTTAACAGGATGGATTTACTTCAACTCGAGATATACTATTCATCTCCATTGCTTGCTAAAGTTAGGGTGATTTGAATTTTTTTCTGGTTTGGAGGGGAATGGTTGGGCCTTGGGAAGGTTGGGAAGTGTCTTTTGGGTGCACTTGCCATGCAGGGTAGAAAAAGCTTAAAATGAAGATGAACTTCAGGTGGTTTTGCAGTTGTTTTGGGATTCAGCTTGCACTAGAATATTCTTGGTCTACAGATGCTGCTCAGAGCTGCTTGACAAGTCAATAGGTGACCTATAATAGAATTTAGGAATTTGAAACTGTTTAAATGTTGGGTTAAAAAAAATAATCACACTATTCACCAAATAGTGGAGTCTGAGGCTGCAGCAGAGAAACACTGATTATTTTAGGTCATGCTGTTTTAACCCATTTGGGAATTACTTGGGCAATGTTTAAACTGAAATATTCTCTTTTAGGTCAAACTCCATTGGTACATTATGTATTGCTCATTAAAAAGGCGACTTGCCTACTGGAAGTTCACAGGTGTAGTCTAAACATGGGTAAATTGTTCTTATGTTTAAAAGATGAACACTCCTGGCTCTTACTTTCCTTCTTAAAGAGGGCTTTTGGGTTTCAGTTCGGGATCTGATGTGAAAAGCTTACCTGGTATTTGTCCTGTATATTCACAGCCCCTGACGATTACGCATTTGTTAGCACAGGTACACGGCTGCTGTAACCTGATAAAAGCTGGCACAACAGCTTAACAAGAATAATGCCACCCTCCTCACTGATCCCGGCCCCTCCTAGCAACCCCCTTTCCTGTATGGTTATGAACAGTCACGCTGTGCCGTAAACAATTTGAGGAAGCTGATTGGGTTGAAAACAAAGCTTTTATTTGGGATGAGGGGAGCTGGGGTCGGGGGTCAGCTTAGCCTTCTGCCGGGTCTGTCGTGGGACCTGCCACGACGCAGTGGCGCCTGCACAGCTCCAAGCGTGAGACAGCGTGGGAGAAGGCAGGTGGATTTTGTTCTGATGGTCTGTAGAAGATCACTGCTACTGTCACTGTAATTAACTTAGTGTAATAGGGCTCCACTGCTGGCCTTCAAATTTAGTTCTCTGTGCTTTATGCAGTATCTATGATCTGGGTTGTTCCTCTGTACCGATTATTTAACTGTATTGTAAAAGCACAGAATGGAGGTGTTTCTCATTTTGAAGCTTAAGTCTAACATACGTGAGGTATCACAATTTTTATATATCATGTAATTCCCTTTCTTCAGTCCACAATTCACCATTCTTCTAATTCTGATCAGCTAATGTCTTCCGTATAAAACTTTTCCCCCTGTGGTTCTCTGCTTTGGCCATGCATGGTAACAAGAGGTAACATTCAGAACGAAACAAAGGAGGTCTCGGGGGGCGAGTGTTATGCTCATGCAGTTCAGGTCCGGAATGTTGTCACCCAGGTGAACTGAAGCCTGCATTGATCGCTTTTGATACAATGATTGCGCTCTTTTTGTAGGAGGAGTTCTTCCAATTGAAAGCTGTGACTACAAAGTGTAGCTGCTAATTTGGAAGTAATAAAGAAGTAGCAGTAGGTTTGTGGTGGTTTTCAGTTCTACCCCTTGAAAATTTTTCTTAGATTATTACTTAAGGGAAAGGATTTCCCAAATTTTTCCTTAATAAGGGTACTATTGTTTCACTTTCTACTAGGATTGTGGGGAAATGTTGCTTCAGGTGAGAAAGAAAAACAGGTAGATTGGTAGCACTAGAGAGTTTACTATAGAAGAGGTGCTTTTCTTTTAGGATTTTCTACATTATTTTTTGAAAAAAAAAAAAACTTGTAAAGGTTTTAGGCCTTTTGTAATTGGCTGTGTATACATATATATTTTCAAGAAAATGTGCTTTAGGTTAATTAATCTTGGGGGGATAAACCATCTTTTTATGCTTGCTACATTCTTGCCTTCCACAATCATCTATCCTCTCTACAGTTGTTGTGTTCTGTTCAGACTAACAACTTTACAGATACGCTTGCTTTTGTTATTCAGGATTGGAGAAAATCAAATGAATTGAAAAGAACGTTTTCCATCTTACTGATACACACATGTCATTGCTCCATTTTTGTTCCCAGAGGACTAGTTTTAGTTATGTTGACCTTCACATTCCTTTGAAAGAAAAGCAGGTTAATAGGCAGTTTACAGAGAGGCCTGGTTTATTGTAATGTCAGTAAATGATAGGAGAAAAATCCATGTGCTATGTATGAGAATAATTTCGCTCAATTTGGAGTTCAGTGTGCATGTCTAACCACATATTAGCGTCTTTTTGTGTCCTTAATAACTGTACATTTCCTTCTAATGCAGTCTCCTGGAAGGTGGAACTGAAGCAACATTAAGTCTGTTTCAATAGAAATTAAGAATTTGGATTCAAATTACTCTTAAGCTTAGGGTAAAAGTTGAAGGAAGATGATGAGTTAACTTTGAGGATGGTTACTGAGAGGCCTTTCCAAGCATAAGTGAGAGCACAGGAATGTTGTGAGAAGCATATTAAATGGCATGTGAAATAGGCAGAGAAGGAACTCATTTGTCCTAATAATATGCAAATAGATGTGGCAGTTGATAAATATTTTTGATGTAATCTGAATGAAGATTTATTTCTAAATAATTTTTTATGCTTTTAAAATTCATTAGTTTTGTATTAAGTGAGATGACTTGGAGCTGACACGTCTGCCCGTAAGTTCTCTTAAAAGAACAGGAAAGGGCTTGACAAACTGTATAGGCTTCATAAAAGCATTAAAAACAAAGGAAAAGAGTAAAACGTCAACTCCTTCAAATCATAATGAAAAATTACTCTAAAGCTTAGAGTATAAGAACAGCTATACTCAGTGGAAAAATCCATCTGATCTTGTATCCTCCAGCTGCGGGGTATTTAGCCAAAGAACATAACAAGCGTAAGATAGTTCCCCATAGTTTCTAGCTTGCTGTAATTTCAGAATTTCCTTCAGAATGTATCATACCTGTATCGTTTTTTCTGAAAGCCCTTGAAGGGTCATACCATGAACCTGTGATATCTTTTGTGCGTGTTTACACTTTGGCATCTACAGCAGTCTTGTTCCTGGCAGTTTCCTAATTTAATTATGCAGTCCTATGGAAACTTCTCTTTTTGGGGGGTTGGTTGTTTGGGGTTTTTTTACTTTTTAAAATATGCTAACTGATAGCATGAATAAGAAAGCTTTGTCTTTTGGCTGATTAAAGAGATGATAAATAATCCAATTTGTGCCAGTCATATTCCATAGACCTTCACTTCCTTGATCCTTGCTCAGGTGAGGAGTCCATGTCTATTTAGTCTGTTCTCTCAAAGAAGCTATTCCATGTTCCTGGTCATCCTTGTTATCCTCTGAGCCTCAGAATAATCAGAATTGTAAACAATTTTCTAAATGTGAACTTTTTAGATGTTTGGTGGCCATGGTGGTTTCTGTTTTGTTTGTCCTTTTCTATTAGTTCTGTTGGCTTCCAGATATTTGAGCTGATATTTGAAGACGGCTCTGAAAACAGTGACTAAAAAGATCTTTCTCAAGGAATTAACACCAGTTTAGAAACTATTATATGGATATTTGTGCAACTGCAAATGTTTATCTCATCACTATCTGCAAACCAGTGCACATATCCTGGGCTTAAACAGAAGGTTTCAACTTCACTTAACGTGCACTAACAGTCATAATCAAGCATAAGAGAGGTGATGTGTATGGATATAGTGTGTCTAATGTAGCTTATGAGTACCAAAGTCACAGTCCCAAAATCGCTTGATTAATATGTACACTGTTTAAAGTGGCGATGCTCTTCCAAAGGCTTGCTGGTTTTTACCTAATCTTTGTATTAGGCAGGTCTTTGATTACTGGACCCACGGGGATGAGATTCTTGCTAGTATCCTTTGAAGTTAGGACTGAATAAAAGCAGCATCAATCCCCAGTAACTTCAGAGTACATAAACCAAATCATCTTTATTTTCAGTTCCCAACAAGGGGGGGTGGTAATTGGTTCTGCTGACAGTGCCCTGATGGGGACCGGTTCCTTACAAGGTTGGAGCATTGCTTCGCAATTGGACCAATGAAATAATTTTCCTGCCATTATTGCTCCAGTGTTCTGCATCATGTGATCCTTCTCCAACCCTGCATTTTAACTTACCTGATAAATTTTCTATATGGGAAACTATTACATTATTGTTCACCTTTTTCTGGAACACTTATGTGCATGGTGAACAGCACATTCATTTAGGGCTTCTCTGATAACTTCCATTCCTTGTGAAAACAAATAACTTGCTATCCATCGTTGAAACAGTTCTTAATATACAAGGACAAGTTCCTCCTTATGCCATGTCACCTACAAATCTTGAAGAACTCCTGGTAAGAGATCTTACCACGTGTGTCCTGGAAGTCTTAAGTGTTCCATCATCCTTCCCCATGTGCTGCTTGGTTGCTTGGGGAAGAAAAGAGATTTGTGAAGCATGGTTTCATTTTTCATTATTCATCTAGCCGTCTTCTGATTTGTATTTCTCATAACTTTAACAGATTTTTCTGGTACAAAGTTAAAAATATCCTGCAGTTACCTTGATGTTTCTTTAGAGCCCTTTAAAAAACAAACAAAAAGTAATTAAACTTTTTCTTTTAAATTGCTCTTATATTCTTTCCAGGCAAAGAAAGTGTCCTTACTTCGAGTGGTTTTTTTTGGTTTGTGGGTTTTTTTTTCTCATTTTTTTCTTCAAATATGGCATAAACAATTATTATGAAAAATTTAGACATGCAGAATATTAATCTGGAATCATGGGAATTAAAGTAATTCCTTTTCTGTGGCTTTTGAGTAAACATTTGGGATTAATTCAAGATTTAATGAATAAAGATTAGTTCCTTCACTTGCTTAGAAAACCATCTACAACACTAGCTTTTGAATAATCTTCACCTTGATTTTTATTTTACTTTATTAGAATGGTGGGAGCAATGAGTGCTTTTGCTGCCAAAAGAAGGGGAAAAAAATAGAGTTGGAAAGGTGGGGCGGGGGGAAGGGAAGGAGGAGGAGGAAGTGGCATATTCAGTATTAAAGCAACTTGGGGGTTATTTTTGAAAATGATGTTCTGTTGAAAACTGAGCACTCTTCTTCCAAGTGACTTGCAGAGTAAAACAGCACGTTTTGCTACAGTAGATAATGAAATCAAAATAATTGTCTTACATTGTAAGTGACAGCTTCAAGGTTTGTGATACTAACATTTAGACTGATCTGTGTGGTGTCCTGTAGACTGGAGCATGTGGATGATGCAACAGCATGGCTTGGGTAGATGCTTACGTTCTCATCTTGAATCTGCTGGTTGTCTCTCAATAAGTTCACTGTTAACCGTCCTTTCAAAATTTAGCAGAAGACTTTGAGGCAGATGTTTTATGAATAAAATTGCACGGTTTTGCATTAGACTTAATATTGGCTCTGTCAACTCTAAAAGAATTATAATGTCTGCTTTTTTATTGTAAAACTAGAGGCACTGTTTATTCCTTTACACTAGCTCTTTTACAGTCCTAACAAATGTAAAAAGCATTTCTGTTCCTTTTTCTTTTAATCTGCAATTTACCTTGTTTCATTTGGGTATTAGCAAGGAAAACAGTGCAGTCATTTGGAACATAATACATAGAGGTATAAAAAATAACGTGCATGTAAAAGTGCAAATAGGTATTTCTTATTAGAAGGGGATTAGAACAAACTTCTGAAGTATAAGTTTTAGTTCATGTATTTTCTTTCTTATACAAGCTTGCGTTAAGACCAGATGTTCTTTGTTCTAACAATGCTTGCAGGTTCCATAGGCCTAGTATTAAAATTTTCTTTTGACTTTAAATGACTGTAACTCTTTTCTGTATAATTGTCTTTTTTCCAGTTTGGGAATATGTAAAAGTAATGACAACTTAGAGGTTTACCTGACCATGTAAAATTCTGATTAACACTTGTGGAATGTTTAAGAGATGAAATATAAATGTAATAAATTAACACCTCTTTCTCTGTAGGGTGCTGGTCAAGACAAACTTGGAATATATGTCAAGTCTGTTGTGAAAGGAGGTGCTGCAGATGTGGTTAGTAATATTCCTTTGGAAGCGCTTTTAAGTCCTTTGTTTACTACTATGTGTGAATAATTGTTTTAATTTAGACCATGTTAGCATTGCTGTATGAATTCTCTTCTCTCTTGAATATGTATTTAGGATGGTCGTCTGGCTGCAGGGGATCAGTTGCTCAGTGTGGATGGTCGAAGTTTGGTGGGCCTGTCCCAGGAAAGGTGCGGAATGCTTTCCTTGGGTGTCTTTACACGAAGAAGGTGTTAGAGTAATAACTTACCAAAAAAGGCTGAAGCTCATTTTTTGCATGTTAGGCTTTGACGTGGCTTTTTATAGCTGCCTATGACTAACTTAATAACAAGTTTAACTATTTGTGTAGTATTTTCCATATATGATATGGGTTACCTATATAGAAGAGACGGTATTACGCGTTTGGGCTTTAGTTTTGAGCAAACTTTATTTATCTCTAATTTTAAAATTTTGGCTTCTGACCTTTAACTGCACAAATTGAAAATAGTACTTGCCTGTAGGTGTTGTCTGTTTAATAAGCGTTATCTTCTAGTCATCATCGTCTAATTTTTTTCCAAAGTGATTTTAAGTATTAATCAGGAAAAGTGTTTTGTCAAACAAAAGATTACTAGAATAAACATGAGAAATCATGACATACTAAATGACAATAAGGAGAACTAAGTGATACAGTGCCTGATTTTATTTTGTTTTGCTTTGGCTTTTATTGCAGGGCAGCAGAACTTATGACTAGGACAGGTTCTGTAGTAACACTAGAAGTTGCAAAACAAGGAGCAATTTACCATGGTCTGGCAACCCTGCTTAATCAGCCATCCCCAATGATGCAAAGAGGTAAGCATGCTAATATTATTTATGTCGATAATGACTTTATAAGTCTTAGAATGCAGAAAATATAATAATTAACATTAGCTTGCCAAATACTACCACAATATTAAATCGGTAAAGAAACAGTTGCACAGAAAAGAAGCATTTCCTTTCTTATCCAAAGTTGATCTGTTTTTAAATATTGTTTGAAATTATGCTAGTCTAATCATTAATAAATGCTGTGCATATGTACCTTTTAAAAAATTAAATTATGCATTCTGGTTCTGGTTTGAAGTATTTTTTATTTTAACAAATGGAATATAATTAATACAAAGGGCATTAAACTTCAGTGGCTTTTTTTTTTTTTAAATTCCTTTCATAAAAGCTTCTCTCCTCCTCTCAGAATATGACTTCCTTGTAACCAGAGAGTGTAACATAATTACTAAGAGAGAAATAAATAGAAACAGAAGCCCCTGGAACATATTTTGCCATTTACTTTTTTTTTTTTTTAAAAGAAAAACTAGAAATATTGAAAGGTATCTTAAGTTTCTATGTCTGATCATAAGAAGTTCTTGGATGTTTCTCTAACGTTCTGTTTTATCATCCTACTTCAGTGACCTAACAAAAGATGTGTTTCAGTCTTAAAGGAAGACCGTTCTACATATAGAGTAGTACTACAGTATAGAAAAGAATGGGTTAAAAGAATAAATCCTTATTATCACAGTTTACAACACTGTCCCAGATGCCATATGCCTCAGAGTCAGCAAGAGACTTTTCAGTAAAGTACATTTGGCTTTTCCGAATACAGTGGTACCTTTTCAAAAGCTCTTTTGAAGCATACGTGTCAAAGGAATCCTGTATAGTTGATACAAGAGTGGGATTGTGTTGCTGAGGAAGTAAAGATTTTAAAATCAAGCATTTGCTTTACTGGGAACTCATTTTTAGCTACAAATGCAAGGTAGCTCTGGTTTGCAAAAAAATATACAAGACAGTAGTTAATATAAGTGAAAGGGGGAAAATACATATCCAACTGTTACAGTTTCTGACCGCCGTGGCTCAGGTAAACCCCGACCAAAGAGTGAAGGCTTTGAGCTGTATAACAACTCCACTCAAAATGGGTCACCTGAGAGCCCTCAGCTGCCGTGGACGGAGTACAGTGAACCAAAGAAGCTGCCAGGGGATGATAGATTAATGAAGAACAGAGCCGATCATCGCTCCAGTCCCAATGTAGCAAGTAAGTAAGATTATCCTTCTTTTAGGGGTAGATGCCTCTTCCACTCGTTTTAGAGGCTGTTGAATTCAAAAAGAGGATGATTGTTTTTAAAAACAGATTAAGTTTAAAATGCCAACGTAGTAGTAATGTTTGGAGCAAGCCTCTTGTTAGAACTATTTAAAGGAAGAATCATAGTTATTTTGTGAATACTAGTATTTTATTAAGTTATGAAAATTATTGTTAACAGTCACGTAAATGCTTCCTTTAACTTTTCCAACAGATCAGCCTCCAAGCCCTGGGGGAAAGAATGCTTATGCATCTGGAACTACCACCAAAATAACCTCAGTCTCTACTGGAAACCTTTGTACAGAGGTCAGAAGTGGCAAGCAAAATGCTGGCTATTGAACTTTCCTTAGCTATCAATAGCGTCAGTGTGCTTGAGTCAAACCGGTGTCTTACTTAACTATTTGAACATAATGCTGGTTCTAGTGACTGGGTGGGGGTTTTGCTTATTGCAGCTAATAGAAGACTGAGACAGCTTTGAGTGATTTTATGAAATGTTCATGAAATTGTCCTTGTGATTTCTTAGGTTTGTACAATATTGTGTACTTGTTTTCAGACCATAAAAACATGACTCATAACCACAGTTATATCTGATACTAGTCAACCTCTTTATCTCCCGCTCCAGACAAATAGTGCTCTTATGAGCCAAAAGAAAACGTTTAGAAAGTACACGTTTAAAATAATACTCTGTACAGATCTATGTGATTAGAAAATTATACCTTATGTTCTTTCTACCTTTTTCAGGAACAGACTCTGCCCCCACGACCTGAAGCTTATCCCATTCCAACACAGACATATACTAGAGAATATTTCACGTTCCCAGCTTCAAAGTCCCAGGATCGAATGGGTCCAGCTCAGAGTCAGTGGCCAAATTACGAAGAAAAACCACAGGTCCAGGCAGAAAGTAATCACTCGATCAATACTACAATGCAGGTGAGAAGTAGTTTCTTTCAATATAAGAAAAGAACAGAAAGAAACTGCTTGCTTTCCACTCCCAGACTGCTGGAGACATTTTTGCAGAACAGTCAACTCTATAATCTCTGAGCTGTTGAGGACAAACTATACCATGGGGGGGTGGGGAACAACTGTACTTCTGCCAAGATTGGCTTGGGTTCAGAAACCCTACTCTCTCTTTTTTGGGGGTTGGGTTTTTTTCTTTGTTTTGTTCCCCCACCCCCTCCAGAATTTATGTTACCGTGTTCTGCAGACCTGTTATCTGGGATGGTTTAATCCCTGTTGGAGGCAATGGGGTAAGATGGTAGTAGGGTTTGTCTTGTAAAACGTTTTGTGGTTTTCTGAAAAGCAAACTAAATCTTTCACTTTTCCAAGAAGGAAAAACCTCTTGCCTGCGGGATGCATTGTTTAAGTGACAAAGTGAAGTATTAAAAATGAAATAAAACAGTACTTTGAGACCTATCCAAGGTCTTCATTGAAACACATTCCTTGCTCTCAGTTAAAAAAAAGTTATCAAAGCGTAGATGCTTCTTGACCTAAAATGAATTAACCCCCACTGTACCTTTATAAATTCAAAAAATAATGTTCTGTCTTTGAGGACTTTACTCTAATCCATACAGGAAATTAAATCTAGATCTACTAAATCCAGTCACTGGATCATCTTTTTCTGTAATCCACCAGAGACTTAAAAATATAGAGAGAAAACTGGGTTTTGCTATTTCTTAATTTGTGATAAAAGCAGAGCCTTACACCAGGCTCAGTATGTTTTACTTTTGGAAAAGGAGTGTCATGTAAATTATCTTGAGATTGTGTCATAATTGATTTTGTGCCATTATTGATTGCTCACGCGTATCGGCAAGTGAGTTCAGTAGAACGTCAATTGAATAAAAGCTTAGTGCTTTTTTTTACCCCCAGTATTATAGATACCAAATCCTTATTATTTCAGCTATTAAGAAAACAGATGTTGTACCCAAAGTGGGATGGTAATTTTGAAGGAGAATGCTGGAAGTTAAATGACTGTGTCAATAAGATGTGGAAATGTTTTGCGGAATTTCTGTGCTTAACTCCTTCACGTTTCGTGATTTAATCTCACCTAATCTTAGTTGGATAGTTAACGTCTAGGCTTTGTCTGTCAGTGATGGGACAGGGGGAAGCTGGTACTTCCAGAGAACGGTTCCTACCCATTTGTCTTAATGGGATGAATTGCTGCCTGGGCATGCATCTCTCCCCTGCTTAAGACAAGCTTAAGTGAGTAGCTTAGAAGAGGTGGTTCAAACTGGTGAGATGAACCCCATCTGTTAAAGTTGTTGACAGATACCAAATTTGAGCTGTGGCCTTAAGGCTGAATGCAGTGCAGAAAAGCATTTTCATAACGCAAATGGCTAGAAGCTTTAGCTCCTTACAAGCACTGAAAGTGTGCACAACTTTTCCCCACCATACAATAACTCTTTTAAGTTGAAAATCAGAGAAAATAGACTTTATAAAAAAAAATCTTTAAAAAATCCTTTTAATCTTTACAGTGAGAACTGGGCTTGTAAAAACACTGCTGTAAGCTACTGAGTGATGTGAAATGCCTGTTTTCTGTTCTGAAGGCATTAGCAAACTGTTTGGCGAGGTGCATCTTTACAGCAAATCTAACACAAATAGCTGTGTGTTCAGCTCTGCTGGACTAATAGAGCATAAAAAATACACTTGTTCATCTCAAAGGCAGCATTCTTTAGAGGTCATGGTTAAGGTCACTGATGGAGGAAAAAGAAAGGAGTTTGCTTTGTCGGTCTTCTCTCGGTTGTTGATAATTGGTACATTATGTGTTCAGTGCTTAATAGTTCCTAACATTCGAAGTATGAATATTTGCTTCAAGAAAACCATCAACAGATCTGATAAGCCTAATTCGTGGCCCAGTATTCCTTTTCAGGAGGTTGTACAGAGTGGTGAGACCCTGAGCTTGTATATAAAAAAAGACCTGGTGTTTGACGCACTAGAAAAGCGACAAAAGTGCAGATGAGTACGTCCGTGCCCCAGGAGCTGGTAAAATTGGAGCTGCCTGCCCGGGCCACGCACCCATGCTGGCGCTGCAGCAACGAGAGCCTCCGTGGCTCCTCTTGCCTGTTAATGGAGGAGGGCGGGCAGCGGCTCCCGTGCCTCTCCCTCAGCAGCCTTTCTGTTTGCATTCCCAGTAGGAAAAACGTGCAATCAAGGCCGCTGCAGGCTGCATGGCAGAGCTGCCACGCCTGAGCTGCTGATCCAACCCGCCAGGGCTCTTGGGCTCGCCTGTGGGGGAGGGTTGTCAGGGATAGTCCTGAGAAATTGTGTGGGCTGGGGAGGTTTGCAGCTTAAGCTCCGTTTTGCGTTCATCCTTCCTCTTAGTCCAGGTTTCCAGGCATTTCAGAGGTTGCAAAGTCTTCTGTGACTTGAATGAGTTAAAAGGACTGAGAAGAATATTTTATTGTTGGTTTTGGGAAGCTTACTGGGCACGGAAATGCTGAAATTCACTAAAAGTAATTACCCTCAGTAATAAGAATGCGGTTTGTGAGCCATTTTCAAATATGTTTTAATATAGATGGACTATGAAATACATGCCTTCTTTAATTTTTTCCAGCGTGTGGCTCGTTCCCAGGAAGAACTCAGAGATAAAGTTTTCCAGCCAGAGAGGAATCGTTTGGAAGTTGTTATACGGAAGGATGTAGAGTACATTGATCGGAAGTCAGAGAGCGATCAGTGGATGAATTCATCTGTGGATTCCAGCACATCTAGCCAAGAACACCTGAACCATTCATCCAAACCGGTCTCGCCTGGTTCTTGTTTAACTAAAAGTGGACCTGGCCGTTGGAAAACTCCAGCTACCAGCCAGCCAACTCCAGTGGCCATTTCCCAGCCCATCAGAACAGATCTTCCCCCTCCACCGCCACCTCCTCCAGTGCATTATGCAGCTGAATTTGATGAACTACAAATGGATTTGCCTCTGCCTCCCCCTCCTCCTCCAAATCAGATAGGAGCACAAGCATCTTCCCAGGTAGCCGCTGCTGAGCGTAAAAAAAGAGAAGAGCATCAGAGGTGGTATGAAAAGGAAAAGGCACGTTTGGAAGAAGAACGAGAAAGGAAACGTCGTGAGCAGGAAAGAAAACTGGGCCAAATTCCCCCTGTTTCCCTTCAACAAGTGAAATCAGAAAAACCTTCAACTTTGCAGAGGTCTCAAGAAACAGTCATTCGAGAGTTGCAGCCCCAGCAGCAGCCTCGGACTATTGAGCGGAGAGATCTGCAGTACATTACTATCAGCAAGGAAGAACTGTCCTCTAGCGATAGCCTCTCTCCAGATCCCTGGAAACGGGATGCTAAGGAGAAACTGGAGAAGCAGCAACAGATGCACATTGTGGACATGCTGAGTAAAGAGATTCAGGATCTCCAGAACAAGCCTGATCGTACAGCAGAAGAAAATGACCGCCTGCGCAAACTCATGCTTGAGTGGCAGTTCCAAAAGCGGCTTCAAGAATCAAAGCAAAAGGATGAAGATGATGATGAAGAGGAGGATGATGATGTGGATACAATGCTCATCATGCAGCGACTGGAGGCAGAAAGAAGAGCAAGGGTAAAAGGGGATAATCCTCTCTAGACAAAAGTATTGTAAATGTGTATCTTGGTGGGTTCTTTGACTTTGTCCGAGTATTTTGATGTTCTTACAGGGTAAAGGAGGGAAAGGCTTTATCTTGAACACCTTGACTTTTAAAATTGCTGACTAACAGTGGCTTTACCAGTTAAGTGATGTGTTATAAAAGTATCATAGCTACCTATTATAGAATCCAAGTTGGCAGTCGAATTTACTTTTCTGGGTGCGGGGAAAGAAATTCCTTTTGGATAAAGGGATTTTGCCATGTAGCTGCAGCAGGATTAGAAAGATAAATATGGCAAGAATTTTCTTACAGGAAGGTAAGCAAAAACATTGGAAATTATGGAAGTCTGTAGGAGAATCAGGAAAAGAAAGTGTCGGGTTTTGTTCACACACACACACACACACACACACACACACCCAACCCCCCCTGAAATAGATTTGCTTCTTATTTATAGTCTTGGACCTGAACATAGACAGCGAGTACGCGCTGTTTCCAGAGAACAGTGAACTGAACTGCAGTTCCACTTTGCTGGTCTTCCCCGAGTAGAGGCTGGGGCACAAAGCAGCTGCTACCTCTGCCTTTACCACCACCTCAGTGGTGACCCCAACAGTGCTGGGGGGAAGCATTAGGCTAAGCCATGTGGTTTTGGATACACCCCGTCTAGGGCTCCAGCTCATACGGACCTGGGTTTTGCATGGTTGTCCAGTTTAATCAGTATCTGACAAGGTTTGCTTACTTTAGCTTCAGTACTGTGAAAGCTTGTAACATGTCTAGTAAGCTAATGCAACTGAATGGTATGATGAAGTTTTTAATTGCTCTGTTGGTGGCGATTGTCTCTCAGAATCTGTTAAAATCTGTTGTTACTGGGAAACAATTTCTATAGGAAAATCTGTTTATTTTTTCTGAATAATAGCACGGATACCAAAGTTACATACGAATAGCTACACTTTGACAGGCTTAAAAACTAGCTCTGTGATATGCTGAATGTCTTCTGTTTGTTTATCTTGAAAAGTAAGCTTAATTCTGTGATAAGCAATTTTTAAAAATTCTTGAGAAACGTTTGCATGTGCGTATTTTGATATTCACAAATGCCTATCGGCTTGAGTAGTGTTTGAGTTCAGGATTGTTCTGGCAACTTGATTTCCTAAACTTACTCTTCTCATACTTACTGGAGTCTGCATTGCTTTCCTTTTTTTCTTGTGGCTAACTTTATTACTGTGTAAAACAATAGATACCTCAGACTTGGAAACTGAAGAAAGGAAAAGCTAAAAATATCTTTGGCAAACGGGTTGTATTAAAGCCCAGCATCGCTAACATGTAATTTGTAGCACACAGGCAGTTACCTATGGGCATAAAAAAATCCATGTACAACTGCATTTTAACAAACAGTGTCTTTAAAATTTTACTGTAGCAAGGCTAAAAAAAAAAAGCCATGTGTCATTAATAGAAAGCCAGTTGTATTGCGTAACGTATCAGTCTTCTCTGCAAGTGCTGGATTCAAAATACAGTTTGTGCATAAAGTTCTTCCAGCATTTTGGAACATTTTGAAATTAAAAAAGAACAGTTGTCTTGAACTGAAGCGATGTTTGCATTTGGATCCGTTTCACTGCCTATTCAACCAGAGATGCAATAAGTAGCATCTCTGGAGAAATACTGAGGTTTTGAATGAGTCACACTGATAACTGATAAACATTTTGGATTATTTGATTGTTTTCATTTCTGTATTTCAGGATTATGTCAATTCAGTTCCTCGTTCTAAAGCAGCTGACTTAACAAATAAAAGAAAATGCTTTTGAAATAGCGCAAGTCTAACCTATCTTTATTTTCACTGTGCTTCTCTTCTTTTTTTCCCCTTTCTTACTACCTGCAGCAGACTGCTGTGCCAGCAATCTCTGTTCTAGATTTGGTATGTTTGTTTCTTTCTCTTCAATATCTCTTTCCCATTTCAATTTCCTGATATTATTAATAACCACCCTATGTGCTTTGATGATTTGGCATCTTCGGGTGTTCAAAAATCATTGTGATACAATAAGCACTAAGTTAACTGTAAGCATGCATGTGAATGTTTCCAGACGTGGTGACTCCTTTCCCTGTGTTTCCTTCCTTTCAGACGTTGTGTTCTGCTTGCAGGCTTGATTTGTTTGTTGTAGCAGTGGTCAAATATAAAACTGTGTATTTGATGTTTTGTGCAATTGCGTTTATAAAAATCTTACTAAGCACTTTGAATGAACAAGTCGTGAGGTAAGATTTTCCCCCTTCCCTTCCCCACCCCTGTAGCTTTTAGAAGAGCTCTAGCAATGTCAATTCTTCCCAGTCTGAAGTGAAATTGTCCTGAGAGCTTAATACTGCAGGTTACTGACTCAGCATGTGCTGAAGCCCCATTGTTTACAGGTGTTACAATCTTCTCATTAAAGTCAAAATGGATTGTAAACTCAGAAATTACTTCAGAACTGATATTTCCAAGTAGGTCACATAAACATGCAATTATTAAGTTACCATATAATTTCAGTTACAGTTGGTTAATACCATTCTCTTGCATCAAAAACATGACAGACTTCTAAATTGCAGCAGTAATTGTATGACTCAAACTAACTCTCCATTTTACTGCTCTCATTGGAAATGGGAACATTTAAAAAAAAGTTCTGTAGTCTTATAGACAAGAAATACATCCCCTTCAACGTGTATCATTAGGATAACAATTTGAAAGAAGGGCAATGCTTGCAGGTCCTGGTAGTATAATTATTTTGTGCTGCTGGAAAAAAATGTAAACATGACTTAAAAATATAAATTTGGATATTCAGCACTGCTTTATTTTTTTTAAAAAGTCACCTTTTAAAACGCATACTTCAGATAACTTAGACTATCTAAGGTGTTCGGTTCTGTATCAGTGTGGTACATTAGTGTTAAGCAGTTGACAGCAGGGAAACAGGTGAAGCTTTCTCAATTAATGGGCAAGCCAGGAGTCATGGGTTTTTCAGACTTAGTATCTAACAATATTTTTTTCTTATTACTACTCCTGTAATTTTTTGCTTAAGTCTTGGTCTCCAGAGCTGTGGCTGTAAACTTCTGGATCTCTCTGTGACAGGAGGTTGTAAAGGCAGACAGTATCATCAGCTTTAAAAATGGATTACGCAAATTCATAGACATCATGCCTGTAAAAAGCTACTCAAAGGATTACACAAGGCTGTACCAGCTGACATCTCTAGTGCCACGCTGAATGCTGGGGAAATTAGAAGAGGTGGCCAGGCTTGTGTGCAGCTCTTCTTGCTGCGGTCAGAGAGAGAATACTGCACTAGATGGATGCATGGCCTGAATCAGTTGAGGATTTATTATGTTCATAAACTTCACGTTAAAAAAAGAAAGCAAGCTAATTCTGCAATAGATGCTGTTGAATGCTATACCCAGCAAATGCCTCTTTTTCCTAATTTCATCATTTTCATGCTGTTCACGTGACTTTCTGGGCATAGTTGCATCTATCCTATACTACTTCATCTACTCAAGAAATTACTTTGTAGTTTCTAGAGGAGAAAAAAGAATACACTTTAGAATGCTCCATGCTTTTTTTCTGTATGTCTAACATGAGTATTGGTGATAGCTGTTCTGCTGATTAAGAGGCTGATGAAAGGTGATGAATAGTTAATGCATGAATTGTCAGCTTGGCTGGCGTTTGTCTTTTTAAATTCCCTGGGCCACTAACAGATCTGACCCAACTTTAGTTGTCATAAATAAATAGATATAAATGTAAAGTTCTTCTGGAACTTCTTTTAAAGGATTCTAAGCAGCGCTTGGAGAAATGAATTTTGTCTGGAATCTGAGACTTCCTGGGTGCCTGCCAGGCCCGTGAATATCTTCACATTTCTGATAAGGAGCTGATGGGCTGCTCTGTTATGAGGAGCAATAGCTCAGAAGAAAGGTGCCCTTTCCTTGCCCTCTTCTCAGTACGAGCGGTGCTGCACACATGTGTTGGCGGTAGGGGGACAGAGTCGTGCGGCTGAGCGAACCCATGGCACTTTCAGGAGAGCTGGGACAAAGCAGGGGGAAAGAATTAGTGCTTTGTGCTTAGCTGCTTGGCTAAGCTTGGGCAAATGCTCTCCTCCGTCACTCTGGCTGTACGGATCAGTTGTTTCTACCTGTTACAGTATAAACACGTGCTGCTTTGGAGGCAGCCTGGAAGTACGGTAAATCACATGAAAACATGGTTTTTAAACTTAGAGAAGAACTAACCGGGATAGAGAAGTACTGAATCCAGATACTCAACTTGGGAATCTGACAACCCTCTTACTAGAAATGGGACATGCAGCTACCTTTCCTTAGCATCTTGAAAATTAGGGAGTTTGGGTTTGAGCTGGGTACCGTTGTGCACACTTGCAAACCCAAACCACTTCCAAGTGCTCTGGTGTGCCTCACCGTCCCACCGCTCCCTGCCTTGGTCTGGGAGTGCTCCCAGGTAGAAACTAGTTACTAATCATAAAGAAATTAAATGTCACTCTGTTACAGTTGCTCTATTCCTGCTTGTGCCTTCCCTATCATTTTGGGCCTTTTCACTAGGTGTTATGTTTAGAGTAGCCTCTGACCAGGATACAGTTGTCTTTGCAATTCTTTCAGTTCAGATGTTGACAACAGCTCCCAGGTGGGCACCCTGCCCAATTTTCCCTTCTTTCTTTGGTTATAAAATAAAATAAAACTTCCCCTTTAATTTAGTTTGAAATACTTTCTTGTTACAGTGCATTTGAATAGTAGAAATATTTGCTCCTAAGCAAAAAGGCATCCGTGCCGTAACCTGGGATCAGGAACATATTCAGGGTTTTTCTCTAAATGCAATTGGGACAGAGTCAAGGAGTTTTCGTGTACTTTTTCACTGTGCAGTTTTTGCTGCCTTGTGGGTTTTTTTGGGTGGCTGGTTTGATTTTTTTTTTTAAAGAGGAAATTGCTTCTCTCCTATAAACTCTTTTGAATTACTAGCTGTCTTTCCTTTTGACAGCAATATTATCTTCTTTCCTAAAATAGTGCCTTTTTAATAACCAAGACAAGTAGAGGTCTTAATCCAAGCAGGGAGTTGGTTAACTGCTTTATTCCCTGCTCTACCGTGTATACTGAGCTTGATCTTTATCTCTATGTCATTTTCGGTTAGGAATTACAAGTTTTAGGCCTAAATATGGGGAATTTACTTGCAGGTAGCATCCTCTACTATACGTTTGCCAAATTCCTGCCTAAATGAAATGAATTAATTTTCTTCTTCAGCTTTCATGCTCAAAAATGGTGGTTTTTAACACTTTAATTTGAAGTGTTTTCACCTTAATTAGTCTGTATAGCTGCTTGAAGATGTAGAAGGCAAATGTTTTCAGAATTACCAAGATCATAAGATACCCATAACACAAATACTACATGAACAGTGACCAGAAAATTAGTCCCCCCCCAGAAAAAAGTTTGGTTTTTAGAATTGATTGGAATACTGATTAGAAAACCTAATCTTCTCTAAAGCACATTTCCTGTTAATTAATTAGAAGGGAGAGATACCTACATGAAGGTTGCCCTCACAAAGTCTATTAGAACTAAATTTCTCTTACTATATCATTATTGCTTTGTGTCTTAAGGGCCTTTCTCTGTAAATGAAACTGGATTGTAAAAACAAATCCAGGAGTAGAGAAGTATCTGTGTTACGTGCAGCTTATGGGAAGATAAACCAACCAGTCAGTACAAATGATCTTGGGGCAGAGGGAATCACTTGAGAACATAGGCTGCAGCAAGTAATAACACAGCATGTAGTCCAGTTAATTTCTACTTGTGAATATTATTGTGCCAATGAATATTCCTGTCCGTCAAGGGCTTAGATACTGTTCGCTTTAGAGAACAATGCAAAGTTTGGATTGTTGTGCAATTTTATTTGTGCAGCGTTTACCGCAAGCATCTATAAACCAGTATTGTCTGTTGGACATCGGTTGTTCATGTGAGCTGTTTAATCTCAGTCAAAGATTTCTTTGCCTCACTCTCTGCATTTTCTAAAACGCATCTGCTGCAGATACAGTGGGAGATTTTATTTATCTCCTGAGACTATTTGCAGGCTTGCTGAATGAGCCTGTTACTTTAAACAGATTGACCCTTTGACTAATGAGTCATGATTTTTCCGGTGCTTAAATACTAATCCAAAATGAAAAGCCAATTGCCTGCTGGAGCTGTGGACTGTTGGTTCCAAGTATTTAATTTCACTTTACTGTACCTATGAGACTATGGTTGCTGAAGCTGTCTGGAAAGTGAGTCACCTCAGTCTTCTAGGGGTTCATATGTGACTGCTAGAAATGTCTCCCTGTGTGTTTTGTGCTTTTATGTATGTAGTTCTGCGCTTTTTGGGGGGGAAGAGGGCGTTGGTTTTTTATGGTTGGTTTTTTGGTTTGTTTGGGGTTTTTTTATGGAAACCAATGTAACAAAGCATACTCTTAACAGCTGGAAATTGTATTGATTTATCTGTAGGATAGCATTTTCTACCGAATGAGTTACTTCTAGATGCAGTTACTTGGGTTACATTATCTTTTTTTGACCCATCTTATCCACACGAGTGACGAAAAAATTAAAGACCCGTCTCTGTTAGTTACAGGATGAAGAACGCAGACGGCAGCAGCAGTTGGAAGAAATGCGCAAGCGAGAAGCAGAAGACAGGGCCAGGCAGGAAGAAGAGCGCCGACAGCAAGAGGAGGAGCGGACCAGAAGAGAGGCTGAAGAAAAGGTTGTGGTCTTCCGAGTGCTGCAGGGGTTCTTACAGACCTCTCCTCTTAGCCTGGCCAGTAACAGCTCAGTGTTGGGTCCGTAGGGGTTAAACACGCTAGCCCTGGTGATAACACTCATGGCCTAAGGCTTCGGTTTATCCAGTATAACACAGAAAGTATTTAAACAAATATCCCAGATATGGTGCTATTGCAGAACTCGTACTGTAAGCTTACCAGCTGAAGGTTTTTAGCCGTGGCAAGGGCTTGCCTTCAGAGCCTTTCCTGAAAGTTATGGCAGAAATCAATTACCTCCTGGTTTCCTTCACCCCCCAACATGACTTGCCTAAGATCTTTATTATAATGGCTGAGTTAGTGGTGTTGGGTTTTGCTGTGTCTCAGAGATGGCATTTAAATATTTTTGCAGTAATTGTTTTATATAAATACAGAGGGAGAGAGAGAAATATGAAATACAGTGGAGTGGAGATGAGTACTCCATGTTGTCTTTTGTGTTTGGACTATGGGAGGAAAACGAATTGGTTTGTAGAAAGGAAGTAAATAATTTTAACAGATAAGTCACTGTGCAATGAAACAGATTCTGAAAATTCAGGCTCCTAGGTTCCTTCAGAACATTATACGTGAATTTGAGAAGCTTTATTGTTCAAAACTGGAAGACAAAGCACCTCATTTGACTCTTAGTGTGTTTAAGAACCTCTTCCTAGAGAAAGAACACTTCAGGCTGAAGACTTGCCTGTTAGTAACGCTGACTTCAGAATGAAGAAAGAGGGCTAGCCTTTACTGTTACGAGAAATTCCATCTTGGAAGATTGAGCAAATATATTTAAGAAGAACCCCACGTAGATATATCCACTTTGTTAATTTGTTTAGTTAGATTGTTTTCAAGCTTTGTTAGACTGTTTTCCATAGGCAGTATGGGTTGATGAGTAGAAGAAAGCTAAGCTGGGGTGGTAAAAGGTGAGAATTGACGAAGGTGTATCTGGACTGAGAAAAGTATTTAAAAATAAACCAACTCAGGCTTTCTTATTTTCTGACAATGATGCAGCCAGATGACATTTGGATCACGGGGTTTTCACTGGCAGATCTTGACTGAGACACTCGTACATCTACCAGCTCAGAACTCGGTACCATCTGACCACCACAGTGGTTTTAGGGAGTAGTACAAGGAGTTGAGTTTCATGTCTTTGCTCTAGATGAAAGAAATCAGACTTATTTAATTTTTTTTAGGATAACTGACTCATGGTGTTGAGCAGATAGATAAGCAGATAAAGTGGTTTTTTTGAACACATGGATTAAAACCAGAAAAGGTGGTGGTTCAAAATGTCAGGTATTCCCAGCAGAAGTTATACCATGCTTAGACAAAAGGTTTTTTGTAACATATGGTTTCCAAATACATGTTTTAATTAGTTATCAAGATACTGAATAGACCTTTGTATTAATTTACAATGTGGCTTAGACAAGAGCTGAGCAGAATTAAATGCTATTTAGTTTAAAACAGTAAAAACCTTTTCAACTGGAAAAATACATAGAAGATATTTCATGGCCTTTTAAATGGTCAGTAGCCTCATATAAATATCATTAGCATAGTTTTTTAAAAAACAGTTATTTGATATCTGTTTCACAAAAGTTCTTTGTAATTTGATTTCTATGTGAAAGTAGTTTTCCTGGTATTTATACTAGAAGCGTTGTTCGGAGTCATCTAGTCCAAGGCTCTGTTGATGAATTTACATTGTATGAGCACGCAGCAAAATTACAAAGTTCCTTTTTTAAGATGGTAGTTAATTTTAGTTATTTCCCTCTCCCACAGATTCTTTACAGCTGTAGTAACTCTACCCCTTATTACCTTAGTTAAGTTTTGAGTAATAAATGCTGGAATCACCCTTAGTTCAGGCAGGCAGCTGCCGTGGTTACCAGAGGCAGTGGTAAATCTGGAAATAACAGCAACGCTGTGTTACAGGACGGCTGCTGGTTTTTTCACAGTAGTAAATATTCTTTGTATGAGTCCATACAGATGCCCTGCTTACTGCCAGAAAAGGAGACACAAAAAAAAATGATGTTTGTAGCTCAGTGACGGAAAACTTAAACCTCTCTTGAAACGTCTTGTCTTTCTGACCACTGTGTTTCTGTTTCCTCTGGCCTTACAGAGGCGACAGGAAGAGGAGTATTACAGTCGCTTAGAGGCTGAAAGGCGCAGGCAGCACGATGAAGCAGAACGAAGATTACTGGAACCTGACGAGCCTGGTCTGTACAGACCTCCGCTTCCACGGGAATATGAACTCCCATCCCCAACCCCTTCATCTAACGCTCCTCCTCCCCCACCTCAGCGAAACACCTCTTACCTCAAAACACAGGTCCTCTCCCCTGACACGATTTATACTGCCAAGTTTGTTGCATACAATGATGATGATGAGGAGGAGGAGGATTCCAGTCTAGCAGGTCAGGATAAGTACTCCAGCACAAGAAAATCTTATGGTGACTTTCCTCCTGCCACCCTTAAGCCACAGCAGCCCTCCCGCCAGCCTCGCCCAGTTTCAGATGGCCTCTTTCTTTCCAACTCATTCCAGCCATCTCCGGTCAATGCCAACAGTACTACTGCCAAAAAAAGCCAGCCCCAGCCCCCACCAAACAAACCGAGTGTCATCCATGCCAGCAGCTCTAAAGGTAGACACCAGGAAATCAATCGTCTCTACAGAACTCTCCTCACGTTTTCAACTCTGGTGCTGTAGATTGAATCGCTTACTTCGTGATTTATTTTTTTCCCCACTTCAATCACTATTTTCACTATGGTGATCTAACTTAAATCCTGATATTAATATAAATCCTCCAATTTGTGATTGTCTTGATCTCTCAAATTTCCCTGTTCCTTACCCAAACTCTTCAAAAGCAAAAATTCCATCTTTCACACAATGAATCAGCAATGATTTTAACTGTTACTCAACCAATTCAAAGTACTGTTGGTTTTGGCTTCCATCCTGTATCTTTCAGTGATTTGTGTTGTATGACTGACCGCTGGTTACTCAGGGCATCTGGAAGTGCACCATTCTTGAACACAGGAAACCTTTTCTAATGGGTTCACGGACAGAGCTTATCTTCTCCTTTCGTTATTGGTACCAGGGTTCTCTTCTTTAATAATATGTGCAAATGGCTTTAAAAACGACCTTGGTAGACGTAGTTCTTAAATATACAAGCACCAAGAGACATTTAGGACATGCAGTCGGTTCGTGTATTAGCCCCCATTCCTGTACTTCTGATTTGTACAGTGCCATTTTCTTGTGAAGAGAGACAAAAATGTAAATTTCATCATGGTGCTTTTTGCCTTAATCCATCCCTCCCCTTCTGCACCCCAGTATTTCTTTGTCTCCTCATCTTGTTTCTTTTATAACTGCAAGTGGGCAACTATAATGGAGTTTAACTTCAAGTAGAGCTCTAGCTGCTAGTAACTTCAGCACCGTATTTTATCTGCAGAGTTCTAATTTAGCTATACTCATGGATTCAAAGGTAATTCAGTCCAAAGTTCCGTGCTAAAATTTTTTTAAACAGCTGCCTGTGTAGATACCACTAATAAATTCGCAGTTTATTAATATTTGTCTTTAAATAGCAGCATCTGCCAGTGCTTCCCCTGCATTTGTTTTCTTCTGTATTCTTCTGAAGGGAATGCTGGCCGTGACATTCCCCTAGTTCGTTCTTTTCACTTGTGCTGGAAGTCAACAAATGCCTGACAACCAAATCCAGCCGATCAGATCATCCTTCGGAAATGCAGAGGGTAGCAAGTCACCTGAGATAGCAAGGGAAAAAGTGTTTATGCTGGCTTCTAGCCAAATGGTGATTCAAGTCTCGGTGACCAATGTGGAAGCCTACGATATGGTATATCCCTGATCACCTTTTTGTCCACCTAACTAGTTAGGAAAATCACTTTCTTTAATCAGAGGTGTGGTGTGCCCTGGTCATAGGGAGCATACGAGAGCCTCGGAATAGGTTCCGTCTATCAGAAGCACTTCTAATCCAGCTGCAGTGGTGTATGAATCTGATTTAGGATGCGTGTGAAGTCATTCAGGTATGTGATGCTCCGAGCTTCCTGTCGTTCACTTAAGGCTCAAGTCATCATTTTCCAGCAAGGCATCCTTCCCTTTGCAGGACAAATTGGCTTCTGCTACAGCTGGGCTGATTCCAGTGCCGAAGCGAAGCTCTGCACAGCATTGTGCAGTTTCAGTATTGCTGAAGGGACAGCATTTTAGCTCAGTTATAATTACTGTCCAGCTGCTACAGTTGGTGCTTAGCAGCCTCACTGTTTGGGGTCAGTGCAGCACCCAAACTGCATAAAAAGTATCCACACTGATACTTGTTTAAAGGAAAAAAAAAAACCAACACAACCCTGTTTGTTTATCCTGGTGTTGCCTGTGAGATCTCGTCACGTAGTAGTCCCTATGGATCCTGCAAGCCTGTCTGTCACTCCCTGTCTGGCTCTGTCATACGTTCCAAATCTTAAAGGAAGGTGAGGGAAGGGTTTAGCTCAGTGTGTTGTCATTAGACTGGAATATAAGTAGACACACTGTACGCTACCTGCTATGTGCTACCATTGCAATGCAAATAATTCCATTATGCCTACCTGCCATGCATGCGAGCCCACCAATAAACCCACAACCAGTGATCCCAAATCAAAGTTTTGTATCAGGAGGAGTCTAGCTTCTGAGCACCTTATATCATGCAGAATTAATGAGTTAAAATAAGGTGAAAGTGAGGAAATATGCAGAAAAGATTCTTTTTAAGCACTGTGACTGACGATGTTGTTAGTTTGCTCTTAGGAACATTCTGAAACAGCGGGCATATGCCATGGAACTTTCGTACTTTGTGTACTGAATTTTTGTTCTTTGAAAGGACTTTCTTTTTCTAGGCATTCTTACTTGAAACTGAACATAATAGAGTGTAAAATGTGCTTTCCATCACAACACGCAGGCTTCCAAAGGCCCTGGCTTCCCTTCTTTATTTGGCACTTTGAAGGCTGCACATGTAGTGAATTAAGTAACTCTAGAACCATCAGTTGCTGGTTGTCACCACCACTCTTCCTGCCTCCCATCGTCCACAGCCCAGAATGCCATTTCATATGTAATTGCATTTCCCAGTCCTGCTTTCTGTTAATTTTAATGGAAAAATGAATCTCAGGGAAGTGAAATGTTCAGTGATATTTTTTGTGTGTGCGCGTTTGTTTTTCCTGGAAAACAATCAGAACGACAAGCTACAAAGATTGGCTTAGGGTTTTGGTAACCGTTAAGGAGTATTGTAGTATGATGCTTCGCCTTTAATAACCTAATTCATAAACCATACAACTAATTCTGAATACTCTTTATCTCATAATTTTTAAAATAGCCATGAGAACAGGTTAACTTCACCTGATTGCTCAAGCTTCTATGAAGACTGCCTGCGTAACGTACAAAGCCGTTTGCACAAAATGCAGAATTCACCGTGCAGTTTACCATCTCCCATCTCGCTGACTCTCTTACATTACTGTCCTTCACAGCTCTTCTCTGTTCTGAATGTTAACTCTAGTAAACCACGCTTCTGCAAATTTTGCTCTCGTACCTTCTTCCACTGGGTCTGTCAACTAACCAAAAAAAAAAAGCCTAACACCCAAATCAAAGCCACTGTCCTGAAGCAGGTGGAAGTGTGAACCACAGCATGTGGATCCAGACTTTTCAAAGTCGGGAAGGTGCTACTTGTACTTGTGTTAAGACTCAATGTCTGGAAGGGAAAAAAAACCTTCGTGTGCCTGGCGTACCTAGTATGATTTGGTCAGCCACAAATTTTTGGCGGAAAAAACTTTAGCCTACAACACGCTAGCTAAATTTGCTTGTGTGTGCCAGCCTCCTGTATCTCTCTCATTGAATATTTATGAGAAGTTACGTATACCAGTGGAAGAAGCAAACATTTCCTTCTGTACCAAAGAAGGTTCACAAGACATAACACGTACAATATTGAGACCAGAACTGTCTGAAGACAAATCTGAGTATCGTGCTGATGCTTGTTTTTACTCCTTTCCTGACAGCTCTTAAGAGAACATGGTCTTAAATATAGATTAAATTATTACACTTTTTTTGATTGGAAAGAAAAGGTTTTGTCTTGTGGCCTTTAGAAAGAATTAATACAATGTGTAAAACCTGTGTGTTTTATCAACTTCAAGTGAAGGTGCAGTGCTGCAAGGTTCTTGCTTGAAATTTAAATTTAAGGGGAGGAAGGGGGCATTTTCTGAGTGATCCAGCTTCCTTAATCAGACTAAAGAGAGACAGAAATTCTGACTCTGCTGAATTGCGACGATGGTGTATAGTAATCCTAGCTTACCTGTAGGCTCCTAAAGAACGTAGCTGCAGCTAACTCGCTTCCTGTGGAGCTTGTTACAGGACAACGAAGTGTGGTGTTGCTCTTCCCGTCAGTCTCCTCGAACAACTTCTGTCTTACAGTAAACCATAATAAGATAAAGACCATGATTTGAAATGTGCTGGATAATCTAAACAAAGTGTGTTCCGACTCAAAATTAGGAATAGAAAAAACACAGCTGTTTTGAGGAGGCTAGAATTTAGTAGTACTGGTTTTAAGTCTCCTACAGGTCAGGTGACCCTCTAAATTTATTTCTAAATTTATTTCTGATTCGAGCTTGAGATTATTTCTTGAAAGAAGCACTGCACCTTTTACAGAAATACATTATAAAACGTCTGTGTTATAACTGCAGTCCTTCAACTTACTTTTTCTTTTGCACAAGGAATAAATTCGTACACTGGATCTACAGGAGCAGCTGTCGGGGCCCATGAAGTTTATCGGGATCCAAGAGACAAAAGATCTAAAAGGTGACATGCGGGAGGCCATTAACTTTTATACACCTGGCTTGGCTAACTTCTGCAGTACTTTCTGTTACTATTGTTGTTGTTGTAGCCCATCTCTCTGGGCTATTCACGAGTTCTGCAGTTGGCCCTGGAGTATCATGGGTTACTCCCTAAAATACAAGTAGGTTCTCCCCAAGTCTTCAGGTGATCTGAAGTACTGCTTCACAGCAGCAAATTTCAGTGCCACAATGGAGTAAATTCAAAAAAATGTTGTAAATTAACAACTTCAACTCTTCTAGGTGTATTTATAAATCTTGAACGTACCTCTCAAGTGGGATTCGTACCAAATTTTTAATAAACATAATAATATGGGATTTAGCATATATGTGAGTGGCAAGCTTTACTGTGTAGCGAACTGAAGACGCGGCTGGGCTTGGCCGGGATGCTGTAGAAGCTCTCAGGCCAGTTCCCGCATTTTAAAATGGCATGTTTCAGTGGAGTGTGCGGAGCAGAGACCTCTCGCAGCTGAAGTGAAACCTCTTCTGATCAAGAAACAGAAGTGTATATTAAAGCTGTATTATATGAGAGTTAATTACATATGTAAAGTATCGTTACAACTCAGAATGATTTGAGATCTTCACTGCGGTGGTCAGAAACATGTCATAGAAAAAGTGGTTTGCCACAAGGCTAAGAAATAAGCGCACGAGCTTAGGCAACGATTGCACTTGGAAGCTTTGCCAGGAGAGAATGAAATCGAGAGGTGTCGCAGCCACTACAGCATGCCTCGGTGCTAGTCGCTTTGCTTACCGAGACATCAAAGCTTTGTATTCCAGTGCTTTTTCCTAGACAGGTGCCAGCACAGACAGGCTTGCTGATTTTAGCCCTAGCAGCAGTGCTGTGCCAATACAGACAGAGCCTGAGTTTACGCCCGCGCTTCGCTTTGAAGGCCAACGAGCAGTTCTGTTCATGTTGGTGTGCCAGGGATGGCTCACGAGCCATTCATTTGTCTAAGTGATAGCACGGTATCAGGATTAAAGGTATGTGGGGAACAAAACCTTGCAGAACGCTAAACGGAGAATCTTTTGCTGTAGTCTAAAAAGCTACCAGTCAGTACGCGTCACTAAGAATTACTGTATTTAAGGATATTGTAGATAAGAATTCTAACAAAGACTTTATTTATTTTTTTTCTTCCTTTCCAGTCAAGAGGCAGATTTACCTGGAGCACCAGAAAACTTGACGTTCAGGGAACGCCAGCGACTTTTTTCACAGGGTCAGGATGTATCCAATAAAGTAAAAGCTTCTAGGAAATTAATGGAACTGGAAAATGAGTTGAACACAAAGTAAGATTAAAGCACCTTATCAGATGTAACTGAAGATCTCTAAATTGAGGGATTGAGATGGGGGGCACACTACTAATGAACAGAAAATGAATGTTTTCTGAAAGGAGTGACTTTGATTCCTCTATATCTAAGACTGTTAATTAAGATTTAGAGATGTTGCAGTAGCAAGAAAACTGATTACTTTGCCAGGAGCTTGTGGTTTATACAATGAAAGCACTGTAAAATTTTAACGATATGAAATCACGTGAAGGTAACTTTTTTTTTTTTTCTCCTTTCTGTTTTGGGGGTTAAGTTCTTGTGCACCAGACCAAGTAGCACTTGTCAAAGATAAGTTCTGTTTCCTGGTGTTTTACAGACACACTTTTGTTTTAGCTGCTGAGCAGAGAGAGTGAGAATAGCTTGAACTGCCTAAACTAAACTGTGCACTAGAAATGAGTGTTTTAGTTTGTTTGATAAGACGCCAATATCTGGGCCACCTTAAATAAGACTTTATATGCAAGTTTGATGTACTGTATGGTGTTCATCCAATGATCAGCATATCAATACAGATCTTAACCATTACTTAGTCCTGGAGTAACACGCATCCTGTAGGTAGAACCTTGGAATAAAAACATTTCTAGTCCTACGTATTTGTTGGGTCTAAAATGGTTGCGTAAGAATTTATCTGTAGTTACGGAATAGTCTGTATGTTGATGCATCCCCACTACATGTGCTTCGGACTTTCAAAAATGTGAAGATAAAACCTTTGGATAATTGTTTTGCTGCAAATTACATAAGCAATAGATAGTAGGCTACACGAGTGGCCCTTCAGCAGTGAGGACCAAAACGTTAGTATCGCGTTAAAGGCGAGGAGTAACGGTTCCGGTTCCAAGGTGAGCAGAACAGATACATATGTCTTCTGGGAAAGGTAGATTAGAAGTGTCATTGGGCAATTAGGCAAGGAACAGTATTGATAAGTCTGCTACTATCAGTTCAGCAATATCTATGTTTTGGTTTGGTTTTTTTTCCTGAGAAATGAACCGGCATATTGGTGTGAAGCACCAAATAGAGCACTGCTGGCTGGGAGCCGGAGTGTCGGTAAGGTGGCTGACAGGCTCCCTGTGCTGGCGACCAGCCGCCTCCGCTCACCCTGAGGAGGCAGCGCTCGCCGGCTCTTCTTTAGCCTAGCTGGCTTCGCTGGCGTCCCATCACTGTTGTACCGAGCATCTTTTGGGCAGTTCAAGCTATTTGTTCACACTGTAATAGCCTTATTTAATTTTAAATTGTTAATCTTTTTCCTCCCGCTGTTTCTTCAGCTATGCATATGTGGCTGATGATGCTGGGAATAAGGACCTCATCAGATTTTTTTCTCATTGTGTGATGTTAAGACAATATATATTGTGATTCCAAACAAATTTTCTATTTGACAAAGCCCTTTACTGGCTTTAGATGATGATTTTTTTTTTCCTGTACCATATTGTTCTCCTATAAATATATATTTAGGGAATTGTGCACACTTCCAAATACAAAGGGGTAGACTTTCACTGCCTTAGGAAAGAAATCACTTTTAATAAGAGTTGTATGATAAATAAATGCAAGTTAATGAAAATTGGAGTGTAAATATTTTTTACGTATTTCAGGTTTCTTATTTGAAAGTGTGCTTTTACCGTTTCACCTGTTAAATATGAAGTAGAAGATTAAACTGGTTCAAAGTGTTAATGAAGGATCTGCATGCTTGCTATGTCTGTTAATCAGGAAAAGCAAGCCTCTCCCAACTTATCTTGAGAACACTAGCAGCCTTACAGTGACAAATTTTTCTTGAGGAAAAAAACTTATGCTGTGGCTGAATTACTGTTGCTGCTAGAATCTGAAAAAGGCTTAGCAAAAAAAATACCTATAACCTTCAGTCGAGTGGATTTGGCCGCTATTGGGCATTCGGGTCAAGTGTGAATATGTGTAAAAGTGCTTTTCATATTTGTCTGTGCATTATTATGAAAAACATCAAAACTGCTGTAGTTTCCCATTTCTACTGTATTTCACTTGCAACCTATTTTTAATAAAGTTTGTATTGTATTTAACTTTGCATTAAATGTTTTTTGTACTGTTTGTTATTTGATTCTGCATTCATAACAGCATCATCATAAACCAGAGGGGCTCTCATTCATATGTTTTTGCCTTACCTGTCCTTTTAAAATAAATTTACAAGCAAAGTCAGTGTATTTGAGGTGAAAACCTCGAATTAATTTTACATGGAGAATCAACAAAGGAGGCTGATGCGTGTTGATCAGAGAGGAGGATTTCTTGGCCTAACGTTGTTTAGTATCTGTAGCAGTGACTTGAAAGAAGAAACAATTTTTACAGCTTAACCAGCAACTTAGGAAATACTGGTGGGGTCAGTTCCGCAGGCCGGTCATACCGTGTTTGTATCCTCCTCAGGTGCAAAGTTGTACTTCTGCAGCGAAGAGGAACCTGGAACGCAGCCGCTTCTGGAAAAGGAAATAGTACTGCAACCAAAGTCTCCATTGTGCTTGCTGTGGTTAAAAAGTCCTGTGATCTCTTTATCTGGAACACAAAGACAGGATAACTTTTTGTCAAATATCTGGAAAAAAAAAAAAATCAGGTTGGCTGACCTGGAAGTTTGGGGGGAGCGGGAGGGGGTGTGTGGACACAAATTCTGTGTGTAGTTTTGAATGGAGGTTGAGTTGTAGGACTTAGGAATGTTGCTGCTCCTCTTCTGTCGGTGGCTCGATGCGGTTCGGTGACTTGCCTCTCAACAGGAGACAGCAGTTCAGGTCCTGGCTGGGGAGGGAACTGGGCCCCAGTGAAGTGCGGCAGATGCCTTCTGCTGTAGCTGAAGGTCTGCTGGAGCTGCGACTGAGAGCCGCCTACGTCGCTTCCCAGGCGAGTACCTTAATCTCTGGAGTTGTGGGGTGGGTCTATGCTCCGGAATTTTCAAAATCACTAATGAGGACATTGTGGATTTTCGTATGAGAGGTGTGCGTATAGGCAGGGAAGAAGCTAAAGGAACCACGGAAAGCCAGAACTGCTGTGTAGCACGTTGCAAGGACATGACTGCCAGGACCTCAGGGGGGAAGTTTTTATCCATGTTTTGAGTCTGTAGCTTTTGACTGTGAGAACAGAACTTTTAATTTTGAATACAGAATGTGTAGTCTAGGAAGAAAAAGGAAACCATCTATTGTCCTTCTGTATGGCAGGCCCTCAGCATAAGCAAGAGCAAAGAACCGGTGCAAGCAGAAAGTGATTTATTTGATGAGACTACAGTTGTCACAGCTGTGAACTGTGTCGTAGAAACATCTATTTCCAGACTACAGTGGTCCAGGGGTTGTGGGGAAGGAACTGCGTGATAAGCAACAGTGGGAACGCTTTTTCAGTGGGGAAACAAGTTTTGAGCTATTCCTTGCACAGCTTGGGTCGGGTTTGCTAAGCGAGCGCACTGGTGCTCACTGCTTTGCTCTAGGGACGTGCGTTGTCATCCCGAGCAGCATAGCGCTTGGCATTTTAATTGACAATGACCCTCGTGGTGATAACCGTGTGAAACTGCATTTGCATATGCAGCCAGGTCTGCCCCTCCCGCCCAGCAAGGGCTCTTTATTTTAAACCTCTCCCACATTCTCCCTTCTGCACCCATCATCCACACACGCTGCTTTTCAACTGCTTTTGCGTGCAGTCTGTACTACGGTCCTGCTGGTAACTGAGGAGAAGGCGGGGAAATCAAGAAATTGACAAAGTCCGTGGTGTATGTCCTGTTTACTGCAATAACAAACTATATACCTGATCACACAAATGGCTCTTTGTAGGTCGAGCAATGAGTACACAAGCAGCAGAATCAACGAGACCGTTCTCTGCCTCCTAATTTAGTTGGATAACATGAGAAATCGTAACAAAAACAGCGACGGTAAAAAATGAGCCTCACCAAGAATAGTCTTAAAACACACGTAGTAACTCGTGTGTGTGATGGCAAGAATGGGAAAACATTCGGCTCTTCCTCCTGTTTTGTCAAATGATGCTGCTGTCTCACATGGTCAGTTAGTGGCTGTGTGGCACAGTAAAAATCCGGGGTCAGCCGACTTCTCTCCCAGCCGGAACGGCAGGCAAACTCCTTCAGGAGGCCAGGGTGCAATACACCTGCTGGGAGAACCCCCGTTAATTATTCTCAGTAACAGATGGATGTTCAGAACTGACCCACAGTCACCGAAGCAGATGTCTTGCTAAAAGGTGTGGAATGAAATATTTACAGCTTCACAGGCTTGATGTTTTGGGAGGTTTGAACGATGGGCTGCATGCAGTGCAGCAGTCCCAAGTTACCGGCTGCTGAGCGTGGCGAACGCGCTCCCCTACGGGCAGCAGAAGATCTGAAGGCACACCGCAGTGAGTCTCCCGGTGTCTGGCGCGAGAGGGATGGCAACCTCCTCTCTTTGGCGTTTTTCCCCGGTGCTTTTCTACCCATTTTATTCCCAGTAACTGCATTTTGGGAGTGCTGCAACGGACGACTGATCAGAAGGCTGAAGCTGGGACCTCGTCAGTCTCATTGGTTCCCCTGCCGGGGTTCATGTGAAATGCGTGGGAAGTGTTCAAACCAATGCTTCCTTAGTAGCATCTTAAGACTTACAGTCCACCACGGTGGTATTTCACTAATGCCAAAGACTGAAATTAGGATTTAGGCAATTTTGTTAAATTTCTGGCCCTCCAGTTCCCCAGAAGGATCTGTAATAAAGCAGGGCTCTGCCTCTGCAGGGGGAAGACAAGACCAAGTTGGTACAAGTTTTGGGGGAAAAAAACCCCCGGCGATTCTTCAAAGCAGAGAATCGGTGCAGAAAGGCGTGCTGGAATACAGCCTTGCAGCATTTCCAGAAGACAGCTGGACTTTATGTTTGTTTCTTTCCCAGATCACACTGACAGACTGTTTTGCTCCCTGCCCATCAAGCAGCTCCTCCTGAGCTTTGGAAATAGAAGGAAGTTCCCAAAAGAGAATTGCTGCTGTTATGGTGAGACATAGATCATACTGTGATTTTTTGGGTTTGGTTTTTTTTTTGTTTTTTTTTTTTTTTGATACAGCTTTCAGTACTATCCAACTTTCAGGTGTGCATAGAGAAATGGCTAAATACCACTCCAGGGATGTTTGGGTTTAGGTTACTAGTTCAGAGTCAGAGCAATAGCAAATTATGTCGTTTCTGCTATGGCCTATAGCAACCAGATTATTAATCTCACTCATAGTGGGTAAAACCCCCAATAGGGGAGAGATCAACCCTTACACTTCAGAGATAGTCCTTCTGAGATGAAGTTATGTTGGAAAATAACATTGTTCTGACTTGATGGCTGCTGCAGGATAAACATTACATATAAAAATCACAGCTCAGTGTCAAGAATTGAATCACACACCCCCAAGCTACTAAAATATTCTCCCCAAAATAGCTGATGGTGATAAAATCCTGTCTGCCTTCCTTAGTGCCAACATCTCTTGACATCCTCGGTATTGCTGTACTTTGGAACTCTTTTTTTTTTTTTTTAGCCTAAATCCATTTGTCAGTTTTCATTTTTCCACCAATGCAGAACTAGTTGCAAGGATAAACTGCTGAGGGGCTTCTAGTCGGTTTGTTGTTGGCTTTGGTTTTGTGTTTTGTTTTTTTTTTTCCCCAAACTGAGGCTAGAGTTTATGTGAGGAAGTTGCAGCATCATGGAAGACAGCTGACAGAGCTGCACAGAGATGGTCGGTTTGGCCAGTGAGAGATGGGCTGCACCTGGGTGCCTCTGCAAAGGACTGCTATCCCTCTTGTGCCAAACATGGAGCGATTCACTGTGGTATGCCTTTGGATTTCCCACTGCCTGCATGACAGCACATTCACCACGTTCAGTAGACAGTAACTTGAGACTGCTGGTTTGCAGAACTGGATTCCTCTGTAATTATGATGTTGGCTTCAGTGTCTCAAAAAAAAAAAAAATAGTGCAAAAATAGTGTTATTTCCCACTTCCAAGAAGCTGACATGTTTCTATCTGGCATACTGTCACATTTAGTGGCCAAACAGGATTTAGACTGCTTTCAATGTAACGCTGATCTTTCTGCACAGTACAGCATTGAGTACTATTACCACCCTATGCCGCGTACTGGCCTCGGAAACCTTGGTGTGAGACCCCCAGCCACAGCCTGAACGAATAGCTCCTGTCTTGGGCAGCCTCTTAGGACTCCACTCGCCAAGGATGGAGACTCCACAGCCACTCTGGGCAACCTGTGCCGGTGTTTGCCCACCCTCCCTTCACAAAAATATTTTTTTTTTTCTAGGTTTAGAGGGAGTTTCGTGTGTCTCACTTTGTGCCTTTTCCCTCTTGTCCTGCCACTGGGCACCACGGAGGAGAGCCTGCTGCTGTCTTCTCGGTACTCTCCCGTCAGGTATTTACTCCTACTGATCAGATGCTCCCCCTCAGCCTGCCGCCCGCCCTGCT
>NW_009258886.1:500537-509393 GCF_000687185.1 Egretta garzetta
GGGCGGCGGTCTCGCCGCGTTAGATCTCCCTACCGGTGCAGCCTTGGAAATGGAAACTGCTGTGGTTACGTACAAATGAGTAGATGGTGCTTCCCTGACGACCCGGGAGGCGTCAGGAGGCGGCTTTCATAAAGCAAAAACGGTTAAAGTTTTGTGCGTATGCATTTCCACATAGGCAGTCAAACTGACGGAAAATACGGGTGATAGTGGAATATTAAGAGTTTGTGCTAATTTCTATGTGCTTGTAGACAAATACTGTGCTGAGGGGTTTGGGGGGAGGTAGTCCTTCGGTTCTGGAGGGCAGAGAAACAGAAGAATGTAATAAAACTATTGTAATGAAATAACGTTCGTCAGACTTGTATTGATTTCATTCTGACTTTTGTGGTTTCGGGTGGCTTTTTTCCTTAGACCAAAGATGAAAGGATAGTTGCCCTGGAAACTGAAAATGCTGCTCTTCATCTAAAACTTGCAAAGGTAACTGTTCTTTCCCTTTCCAAAATAATTCTTAAGAAAATAGAAAAAAAAAAAAAAAGACGCCAAAATCTGCCTTCCTATTTTTAAGTTTTGCACTCTACCTGTTGAGGAAATCTGTGAAGGGATTAAGGCTCAGCACTTCTTTTATTTTTTTTGTCTTTTAATTAATCAGCAATAATGATTGACTGATTAAGTAACTAGAAGTTGACATGCACTTAAATAATTGCCATTGTGTTAAATGTACAGAAGTGAACTGAGGGAATGACTCTGCAAGCATTAAATATGGAATATTGCTTTCTGCTTGCAGGGAAAATGTTTGCCTAAAGGGCAAGGGTAGATTTTGAAGGAATACTTTTTAGACATAATTAGGATGATCTTTTGAAAAGGACTATTCATAGAGTACAGGAAAGACATTTCATTATTGCATGACTTCATAGCACCAGTGGTAGACTTGTCTAGAAAAGGCAAGGTAACGTTGCAGAAGTCAGTTGCAGAACACACGGCAACACCTGGATGCCCTCATTTCCTTATGTCCTTCTACAGAAGGAGATGTTGTTCCTAGACCATTACAGAAACAAGGAGCAGCCTGTGGGGCTGTTTGGGGTCTTCAAAGGTAGGATTTCAGAGATTTACAGCATTTTGAATATTGATCTACACCACTAGACCAGGGCCAGCTGTGAGTACTAGTTGTGATAGAGACTGTTGGCCAAGAGTTTCTAATCTGGGCTGAAACATTCAAATGGTTGGGTGACCTCAGGAACCCCATTTGCCCTCCCTGTGGGTTTGTTAACACCTGTGGATAAAAGTGGGTTTAACATTTTTCAAAGCCTGACTGGAAGCAGATGATGTATCTGAAGTGAGTGTTGCTAGGTATACACAGGAATACTGTAACTGATTCTGAAAAAAAAAGTTTCTATTGTTCTGCCTTATAATATTTACCAAAAATCTTAAGTATTTTAGCTGGTTGGGTTTTCTTTAACTCTCACAGAAACAAGAAATTATTTTAGTCAGTAAGGTGCATCAGATGTAGGAAGTAGTTATCTGAGTATTAGATAATCATAGAATCGTTAAGGTTGGAAAAGACCTCCAAGATCATAAAGTCCAAGGGCCAACCCAACACCACCATGCCTACTAAACCATGTTCTGAAGTACCACATCTACACGTTATTTGAATACCTCCAGGGATGTGGACTCGACCACGTCTCTGGGCAGCCTGTTCCAATGCTTGACCACTCTTTCAGTAAAGAGATTTTTCCTAATATCCAATCCAAACCTCCCCTGAGGCCATTTTCTCTCATCCTATTGCTTGTTACTTGAGAGAAGAGGCCGACCCCCACCTCGCTACAGCCTCCTGTCAGGCAGTTGTAGAGGGCGATCAGGTCTCCCCTCAGCCTCCTCTTCTCCAGGCTAAACAACCCCAGTTCCCTCAGCTGCTCCTCATCAGACTTGTGCTCCAGACCCCTGACAAGCTTTGTTGCCCTTCTCTGGACATGTTCCAGCACCTCAATGCCCTTCTTGTAGTGAGGAGGCCAAAACTGAACACAGGATTCCGAGGTGCGGCCTCACCAGTGCCGAGTACAGGGGAAGGGTGACTTCCCTGCTCCTGCTGGCCACACTATTTTTGATGCAAGCCAGGATGCTATGGGCCGCCTTCGCCACCTGGGCACACTGCTGGCTCATATTCAGCTGGCTATCGACCAACACCCCCAGCTCCTTTTCTGCCGGGCAGCTTTCCAGCCACTTTTCCCCAAGCCTGTAGTGTTGCATGGGGTTGTTGTGACCCAAGTGCAGACACTTGGCCTTGTGGAACTTCATACAGCTGACCTTGACCCACTGATCCAGCCTGTCCAGATCCCTCTGTAGAACCTCCCTACCCTCAAGCAGATCAACACTCGTGCCCAATTTGCTGTCATCTGCAAACTTACTGAGGGTGCACTCAATCCCATCATCCAGATCATTGATAAAGATGTTAAACAGAACTGGCCCCAGAACTGAGCCTTGGGCAACACTGCTTGTGACCGGCCACCAACTGGATTTAACTCCATTCACCACAACTCTCTGGGCTCGGCCATCCAGCCAGTTTTTAACCCAGTGAAGAGCACACCTGCCTAGACCATGAACCGCCAGCTTCTCTAGGAGAATGCTGTGGGAAACTCTGTCAAAGGCTTTGCTGAAGTCCAGGTAGACAACATCCACAGCCTTTCCCTCATCCACTAGGTGGGTCACCTGGTTACAGAAGGAGATCGGGTTGGTCAGGCAGGACCTGCCTTTCATGGACCCATGCTGGATGGGCCTGATCCCCTGGTTGTACTGCATGTGCCTGGTGAGTGCACTCAGGATGAACCAGTCCATAATCGTCCCTGGTACTGAGGTTAGGCTGACAGGCCTGTAGCTCCCCAGATCCTCCTTCTTGCCCCTCTTGAAGACAAGCTCCTCCACCAGCTCCCTCAGTACTCTCAGGTGGATCCCATCTGGGCCCATAGACTTGTGAGTGTCCAGGTGGCACAGAAGGTCGCTAACTGCTTCTTCCTGGATTATGAGGGGTTTATTCTTCTCTCTGTCCCTATCTTCCAGCTCATGGATAATGAAGCCTTGCTTTCCAAATACAGCACTCTTTCAGTTTATTGCAAAATGTCCTGGAAGATACGCATACCTACAGGCACATGAGGAGCGTGGCAATGGTACCACCATCAGTCAGAAACAATGTCAAACTATTTGTGGAAATACTGTGCAATTAACCTTGTGCTGATGTTTCTATTCAGGTGGTTATTTAAATGTACTTAAAAGACTTCTGCTTCTCCTTGGTTAATTGGCCCCACCAATCTGAAAACGTGAGCTAAACTGACATGAAATAGTTTTACCTTAATTGAAGAATCTCTATTAAAAAGAATACTAATTTTATTTAGGTTAATTTAAGGTTGCGCGATGTTGCACCATATATCCCAATACTTCACCAGCTATGCTGGTGAAAAAAGCGACTGCCCTCAGCTATCAGTCACCAACCCTTCAGGTCTGCTGGTGGAGCCACCAGAATGATTCAGCTGTAACAAGTTCAGCCACAGTCACCAGGGTTAACAGAGGTCTCATTCTTAACTTGTAAAAGCTAATTGGATTCGTTTTGGCTGAAGTGTGTGAGAGACCTTTGGAGACAAACTTATGAGGATAGCCATAAATTAGGATTTTCAGTGTAAATGTTTCTCTATAGGTTGCATCAGTCTAATAAAAATGTTATCTCTTGCTGTCGACCTTCCCTCGCTTATAGCCTTAAGACAATCTCGATAATCAGCACTGCTGCTGTTTTCTGCAGCCCGGTACATTATTATCCTAGCAACATATTGTAAGGGTTGTAACTGAACATAAGAAGGCAGATTCTTTCTCTGGAGACTTGCTTTTGCCTGTTTGGAAATGTGTTTATCTACCTGCACACCCCTTGCTTTCGTTCGCAGTCCTCCAGGTCCTGATCCTGCTGCCTTCCATACGCAAAGCCAAGTCTGCCAGAATGGATCTGATGGCAGAACTGAGGTTTCACTCTGGAGAGCTCTATTATAAAGTAATTTGGTTTCACTTCTGTTTATAATAAAGCTGAGTATAAAAAATTTTGTAGTCAGGTTTTTGCTTATCATAGCATGAGGATGAGTTCTGGTATACAAAAAATTCTGATGAATGCTAAAACTATTTTAATGGAGAAAACCTCAAAACAAGGGCAGCCTTTGCAATAAAGATAAACTTGGTAGTGGAAGTGATGAGAGGTTGACTGCAATGAAAGGAGAATTGACCATTCTGCTCTTATTGCCCATGGCAAGAAAAAATGGGGGGAGGTCAGGGGGAACCTGTGCAGATGGTGGAAAATGCATTAGATGTTAAAAGTAGGCTTTAACTAGCTTAAGCTAATTTAACAATAAGGCTTGAGTACTGCAATTGCTTGTATATGTGCTTAACTGTTTACAAGCGATTAGAGATACTAATTCTGGTGCGCCACTTGTACGCATTTTTGTCAAGCATGTTTGTAAATACTGCATCTGAGTTACATGAGTCTTGAAGATCCTCAGAGTAAAAGAACACATGAACACTGTATAGAATTGGTCTCAATTTGGGGGAGCTTAAAGCCTGTAACAAAAAATGAGAGTTCTTCTAAAATAATCTCTTCCTGCTATTTCTTTTCCACGTAAGAACTTTTTATAATAGTGCTAAGGTGCTGTATAGCTGTGCAGGGCCTCCAGTTGCATTCGTAAATGGAAGATGCATGTTTTGTGAAGGTGAAAAAGCCATGTGAAACGGTTGGTTTAGATAAGTGAAGTACGTCTCTTGGAAAATATAATCTATCTTTATTCTAACAGCTATAGGACATTGTATTGTTGTTTTTGCAGATGTCATCTGCAGCTAAACTGCAACAAAATATTTACTTTTTACCTATCATTATCAGATTATTAGAATAAAATCAAATGCATCGCGTGAGTAGATTTAGCTCTTTCATGCCATTGTACTCTTCTATGCTCTGTTAGTTTAAGTAACAGGGAACTGCAGTCACAGGATTTATGGCCTGAATAAAGTAGGGAATAAGCCTGTGCTAGAGACAAGCTCATTCCAAAAATAAAGGAAGAGGCTATTAGTACTGGTTACAGGAATGACAGATATCAACAGGTTGCAGGGGAAAATGGGTGAAGAAGTTGCAGCTCATTGTAAGTACCAGGACTGTCAGTAAATGACGAAAATGCAGTTTTTAATACAATACAGATTCTGTCGTATTGCAGAATTTCAAATGTACTCTACAGAGATGTCTTTTTTTGTGTTCTTGCCTATAAATATTTAAATGTGCACTATTTCTATTTTCCTTCTGATTTCAACAATTTGGCCATAAAAATTGCTTTTGCATAATAGGTAAGATTGTTAGAAAGCATTCCTTTCCACATCCTTTAAAAATTGCTTTGGTTGCTTTGATCTCTGAAGACCCAGTTTAGTGCTTTACTGGTACAGTTTTGCACCACTGGAACTCTCCTGAATGCAACAGAGGTCGTGTTGGCAGGAAGGTCGAGCACTGAGTTGGGGGCTATGTATTACCAGCTCCTTCAGGACTTTAGCCATTAACAGGTGTATGTGTGTCCTCATTCTGCTTCATGTCCTTTTAGAGAGCTTTCTGCATTAAATGTAGTTTAGACTTACACTTAAGACACTTAAACCAGCTATGTAACCAGCCCTTTTCCCTAAATGAAAGCACCTCTTTAGCCATTTAGATCCACCCATTTAGATCCACCTCAAGCATAAGCAAGAGGTTTTAGGTACTGCAAAAGCATTTTAGTAACCTGATGCTGAGGTTTACCATCATAGGGAAGTAGAATATTATGATGTTAGCCAGTTACCTCGAGGTGATCCTTCATGTGACTCAGAAAAAGGTAAAAAGCAAAGAAATGATGTGTTTACAACATCACATGTAATCAGATAGTTGAGTTACAAATGTTTACAGGGGCAAAGGGGACAGAATGCAAGAGAAAGCATGAGTGCTTTAAAGTGATTTTTAGGTGATTTTTTTTTTTAAACAGTATCAAGGGTTGGCTGGAAGAAGCACTAATGAAGTATTGCAGCTGTACTCTGCCCATGGCCAGCAGCAGAAATTGCAGAGGAGTTCTGTTGTAATCCAGCTGCATGGAACAATAAAGGTAAAGACATTCAGTAATAATGTAGGCATAATCTATGCCCTAAACATTTACATGCTTGCCAAAGATAGTAAAACCCAGGAAATGGTCAGATATTAACCTGATCTGGCTTTATTGTATTCACAGCAGTGTTTGCAGAGAAGTGTAGCAATGCCTGAATTAGCTTAAAATTTATAGTGGTTTTGCTGCAATAGGCTGCAGAGTCACCTGAGAAGCCGGTAAAAGTGGATGCTCCTGAGCTCCAGGATCTTGTGTCTAGGCTGCTATCAATATAGCAATATATCAGTTAAAAACAGTAATTGTGATATACTTTAACCAGATACGCAGATCCTTTAAAAAAGCATTGGAGGGCTCCATTGATTTCACGGAGATTTCTGCTCTGGTGGGCTTCACAAGAAGGAGTCATTTGCTGTATGCTCACTCAGGTTGTCTTAATTTTGCATCAGAGACTGGAACTGTTCTCCCAGTATCATAATATTTTCCTTTGTTGAAGTACTTACTCTTTATGTTATTCCATAGAATAGTGAGTTCCTTTTAAGGACACTAACAAATGTCAGCTTGTCTCAGGGCAGCACTGAATGCCTGCATGAAATAACTGAAAAGTATCTCAGGAAAGAAATCTGATTCCTAACAGGCAGAAGGATGTAGCTTAATTATAGCATAGTTGGACTAGATGATTGTTGTAGGTCCCTTCCCAACTGAACTATTCGGTTCTATTCTCATTACAGGGATTCTGCTCAGTAAATTTTGCGGTGGTGTTTTACATTTTAGGTTAACTAAAATGGCAGAACTTCTTGTGATGCAATACCAGTAGAGTGAGATGGTTTACTATCAGAGATCTATGAAGGTTAGGAGAGAGCAAAGCTCTCCAAGTAAAGTCTAGATTAATGGTAATCCTATACCTGTAATAATAAAAAAAAAAAGTTTCTTCCGAGTTATATTCTGTGGCTTTTGAGAGTGAGAAATACAGTGATTTTCTCCCTGTAGTTTAGATTATTGTTTTATCATTGAAACTAGTTGGTTAATTCAAGGTTAGTACCACAGTTGGAAAAATAAAACATCACAGAATATGTGACATTTTGTACCAGGCTGATTAATGAAAATAGCAGGGCTTCTGTGAGATAAGGTGGTGTTAAGTTCATTTTACAGATGGCTTTACATGTTTGTTCCAAGACTTACATGTCAAGATGTCTACTAATCCTAAAATCAGGTCAATTTGGTTTTACTTTATTTGGACTTTTAAGTGAATATAAGCTGCTCTCGTAAACATTTAAAAGCCTCATCATCTATGTTATGCTGAGTTATATCCATAATACAAACACTTTTCTGAACAATAAAGGTTTCTGATCTTTTCAAAATACATCTATTCTCATAGGAAGGCATATTTAAGAAATGACCTAGAGTGAAGCTTAACAAATACCTCCTGATCAAAGTGTGGGTAATGAATGCAGCAGGGAATATACAGATCACAATTTTTCATTGCTAATTCTGGGTATGTCTTATAAGTGGACAGAACACGCACATGCTCACACACACTTACTTTTGTTTGATGCAATAAGAGACTTTGTTATACCTGAAGCTGGGTTATGGTCGAAGTATGTACCATAGGATGGTAAGGATCCATAAAGTCTTGCTGAAGGCTTTAAGAAATGGCATTGATAAATATCTTCCAGGATCCTTCTCTAAATATGCTGAAAGATATACTCCTGACGACTTCCCTTCATCAAGTAGGGGGCTCTTCCTGACTGTGATATCTCACCGTAATTATTTGTGTTGTGATTATACCGATTCTTCCTTAACTGCTGGTTTTGTGTCTTTATAACGTATTTTTTTCTTCTTGCTGAGAAGAGGCTTAAGCAAGACGTGAAGAGCCTCCGTTCATTTGCTCTTCAGCTTTCAAAAGACTTTCAGCATCAAAGCAAGACTTATCTTTACCAAGTTTTGACAGCAGTCCAAGGGATACAGCTGCAGAATGAAGCAATGCAAAGTAAGGCTCGTTGCACTCACATTTCAGGCATGTAACATCAACAGTGTCATTGTTAAATGTTGCTAACATTAAAAGGTTGAGTTTGTTTTTTGAGAAACGTGTCAGTGAAATGGTAGCACTTGTTTTTTGTTTGATGTTAGATCATCAAGGAGTTCCGAAGCGTTAGAAAGCGTACAAATGACTCTGCAGAGGTTATGACAGATAATTTGGGTTTAGCTTTTATGTTGATTGCAGCTGCTACTAGACTGCTGCTGAGTTGGCTCAGCTGTAACATTTTAATCTGAAGTTCTCAGGTTTGACAATTTTAGAATAGCTGAATAAAGAATGTGTTGCTTTAACTGAAATTTGTCTGCTTTTGACTGTACCAGAAAAGGACTCAGGTGATTTCAGAGATTTCTGAAATTACTGTCTGAAATTAGGACAGACAGGATTTTTCATATTTCTATGTATTTGCTGAGAAAATTATACTTCTAAATCAAAACCATTTCCACTTGCTAGACTGTAGATAGTAACACCCTACAGACTACGGCTTCAGAATTCAGGTCCTTCCTTGTTCATATGTACGTATAAAGCAGACCCTGCAGTGAAGAGGCACTTTCTGCCCCCATCACTAAATGGATTGGTCCTACACCTGGATCTCTTGGCATGGATTTCTGCACCTGATTTCAATATCCTTGATTCTGGTGGAGCTCCTACCAGGCCTGAGAAGAACATGGCACATACGGAGCTGAAATTGTTTGAAGC
>NW_009258886.1:509419-525656 GCF_000687185.1 Egretta garzetta
CTGGCTGATACTTTGATATCTATCTGTTGCCGTTTAAAAGGTACCTTTTTCTCCTGCTTTGCTTTTTCCTTGAAATACTTAATTTTGGGACTGATTTGATTCTGATGGGACTACTTGTGCCAATAGCGACAAACAACATTCTCAGTGATGGCTGTTTGCAGAACTTGTCCCTGTATGTTGTGTACTAAGTTATGATTAAAATGGATTTGATTACTGTATTATCCATGTAGAGAAAATACTTAATCAAGTTGCCTTTAAAAAACAGAAGAAATTGAAGTGGAAAATTAATCCTAGATAAGGGTGAATGTTCCCCTTATTGAAGCAGGGGGCTAAATGAACAGATAGGGGGTTGGATTTGGCACTTGAGCTGTTGTGGTGTAAATAAATAGTAAATATTCCCTAAGAGGCCTTGCAGATTCCTGTTGACTGTTCTCATGGTGCATTGTTCTATGAAATCATAACCAGGAGAAGCTTCCTTGCCTATAACAAAGTAGTGTGTTGGTACTTAGGTGGATGACTTATGTTTTTAAATTGGCCATTTTTCAGTTCTCTGTCAAATGTTTTAGATGCAGATTGTATTGTTAAGGTCAAAAATGACAGAATTACCATCCTTAAATTACCTGTAATCTTTTGTAAACAGAAAGCCCCAAGTATATATTCTGGAGATGATATATGTTATCAGTTTAATCCTAAAATAGAGATTGAAAATGAGGGAGAGAATTATAGAAAAAACATTCAAGTCGATTAATTTCAAGGTTGTAGTTGACATGCAGCAAACTATAAAACTTTTCTGTAATAACTGAGTAGTCCTTTGCTTAGAAATATTTATTCACGGTCTGAAAACCAGGCTACTGCCATCTTTCCCACTGAAATTTAAATAGCAGTAATTCTTAAAAGAGAGAAGTGCCCGTTATTCTTTTGTCATAGGCCTGTTTCCCTGATAAACAAAGCTGCTACCATTTTAGCAAAAAAAACTGGCCACCTGAGTGCAAATGATACTATTGCAGCAGATGCAGTAATTCAGATTCCTGAAAGGGTAGGAAGGAATACTGCACAGGTATTATCAGAAAGAGGAAACAACAGTATCTGTGCATGCAGAACATATTTTCAGAGAGGGGAAACCACTGTTCTCACTGCTTGGCAAAGTGACGGGTACTAAGGAGCAAAATCTGTCCAAGTGAATACATGACAGAGGAGTTGCGGCAGGTTACTGACATATTTTGTGAAAGTTGCTGCAGCCCAGTGGCTTAGACATCCTTTGTAGTTCCAGGATGCTTTTTCTCTGGGGTGAAGAGGAAAAATTGGGTAAGGAGCTTATTTCCCACTTTGCCCATATACTGGCACCTACGTGCTGTGTTCCTCTTGGAGAAAGCTGAGCTCTGCACTGTGCTGATGGCTTGTGTTTGTGGAATGTGAACTATCCTCGTCTTTTACTGTCAACTCAACAGCAGTCTCACCAGCTCAGCTGCCTTCGGAAAGTTTTTCCTTTGTAGTGTAGAGTATGGGAGGAGGAAGAGGGACCTTGGATCCAGCAACAGAAATATTTCAGAAGCCCAAAGAATCATGTTGTAGCCCAGGATATAAAACACAGCAGAATTCAAAAGAAGTTTTGGAATTAAGTCCATTACATCATAGCTGCTTATCCTAGAAGGCATGGTCAGATTGACCTCCTTTTTTAAACTGGAATCTGGTGTGGAAAGAAACATTAAAAACCCCAGGGAGCTATGGGGACAGCTACGCATCCATATCTGTGCTAGGCTGTGGCTGTGCTGGGTTACGCTGCTCCTGTCGTTCATGTCCCCATCATGGACCTTTCTGTTACGCTGGTGTAACTCTTTGTGTGACCACACACAAAACAGATAAGGGAACTGATCCAGGACAGAAATTACTCAGCAGGGATTGCTTTTAGACCTCCACGTGACCGTGGAAGCAGTTGTGCGAGCACGGCAGAAGGTCTGGTGCAGCACTGAATAGGAGGGAATAAAAAGCTCCTTAACCAGGACTGTCAGTTAAAGAAACATTACAATCCTGAACGTGTTTGCCCGTGGCTGCCCCTAGGTTATGGATGAAAATGTAATTGTTCAATAGCTTGCAGCTGATGCCAAGCAGAGAACTAGGAAAATGTTAAGGAAGTGTCTATAACTATATAGCTCCACTTTCAGAAAAATTAGAAGTTCAGAAATAATTTATGCATTAGGAAACTTGCTCAATGGAGCTTCTATTCTAGAATTTCTTCTGTGCTGCACATAAAGCTTTACAGAAGAAGGACTTTAAAACTGATGGTTCACTCTTAGAAATACCAAAATATCGTCTGCTAAATGCAATAACTCAACTCATTTTCTACAGATCACAGTCCTTCACCTGTCTGTTCCAAAGCCCTGGTGTCAAATTAGGAAGCCCCAAGGTTGTTTTCCATTTTCAGTCATCTTCACTTTAGGAAGGCCAGTTAGAAGAAAAAAAAATGAGTACTTAGGGCCTAAGTTAACTGAAACTGTCCAGTAGGCTTCTCATAGTTCTCACTAAGAGATAACTTAAATATTGAAACAAGATAGTAATTTTTTTTTCTCTCAAAACTGGAAGAGCACCCTTAGCACTTATTGCTTAACTTTACTGCTTATTCAAGAGACTTCAAGAACTGAAAGTTTGTGTGTACACAAATTTATAAATTGACATGCTTATTACGGAGATTACTTAAATAATCAATGGATTCCAACCTCGTATTTTGAAGAATAGCATATGATTAGTGGTCAGTGAATGTAAGTCACTTTTGACATTGTAACATATTTGCACGTGATTCCCCAAACCAAGACATACCAGCGTTACTCCACACACAGGATGCAAGAAAAGGATTTTTCTTAGTGAGACTCCTAGGCTTTGATTCCCCAACTATTAACGGTGTGTTTCGCCTACACACATGCACTTCTGGAGGAGTGTTATGAGCTGGAGTGAACAGCGTGGGTATTACAAAAATAAGATCTGAGATAACTCTAGTGTGGACAGATGTCCCTTGAAGTCATCTGATCTTTAGACTATACCAGAGAGTGTAAATTATGTGTGTGACCTGCTGAGGTTTTAAGTCTGTTCCTTTCTTTGTAAGGTAGCACGTATTGAGGCTTGTGGCCATCCTGCTACTCAGCTCTCAGACCATGGTTTTGACTGCTTGCTACTCTGCATCTTCAAATCGCTCGCTAATTTTTGGGGAGATTGATATCCCACTGGCATTCCTAAAAGCTTGCTTTGTACACAAGTTTACAGTCGCATTATGTGCCTTCTGGGCTGTGTGTTTGGTTTAGGCCTGCTCAGTGTTAATGTAATTGGGCTGAAATAAAACCATTTGTGAAGTTAAAGGCTTTTGTAATGGCCCATATTGTTCTCCTCAACTTTGTGAAGCAGACTCCCTGGGATTTAAAAGATAAGTCATTTTCACGAAAACCTACCCATGAAGCGAGTGCATCTACCTTAAAGGGGAATCTTATAGCCGTTTTACAGGATTAGGGGCACTGTAAATGTGGCTGAGGATAAATGGTAGGTTAACTTCTTGTGAAGTTAGCTGGCATGAATCCAATAATCTGCAAATACGGCATGAGCCTTGCAAGTGACAGCTAGAAGCAGGCTGGTTCAAGTTTAGGTTCCAGGCTTCACTGACAGATAACATTGACTAAACTGACACATTTGAACTGCCTTTAAATATCTTGTCTTTTTGCTTGTTTTTCAAGATTTCACATTTATACCTGTGGTAATTATCCATAACTTTGCCTAGCCGCTTCATAGCAACAAGAATGATGGATTTTTCAGAGGTGTCTAGTAAATCAGGAACTAACCCTCCTCATTTAAGCTTGGTAGAAGTTAAATGGTTTATGTTTATATTTCATGAGGTGCTACTGGAAAATTAATTTTGCAAAGTCACAGAATTTAGTTCTTGAAACAGCTTTCTTCTTGCAGTGTTTCAGTTAAAAGCTTTTGATCTTGAGCAGTCTCTACAAGAGGTGTCAGAGAGATATGAGAAAGAAAAGCAAAAGAGGAGAGCTCTACATAACAGCTTAGTTGTGAGTATCTTTAATGACAGAACATTTTCTTATTTTGTTGTAATTATGCCTATAAGTTCCCCACCAATAAAGCTAATGAATATGCTTGTCGTGGGTATATCTCTTCCCCCAGCTGTCTGCTGATGCATTTCTTTACAAGGGCACATTTGTCTTAGAATGAGCCCCAGTCCATTCTTTTTACACAAGCATCTTCCAAATGCACTTCTGGAGCATATTGCTCTAAGGAGTATTGTCCATTTTGAACAGTGAATACAGCTTGAGTTTCTTTATCCTCTTCTCTGAACTTGCAGCCTCTGAAATAATTTTAGTATTCTTAAAATTATTAACTTGAGATTGCAAAGTGGTGGTCCTTTATTTTTCCAAATATATCTAGCTGTATCCTGCTCAGCCATTAGTGATCGGGATTAATTTTTTCCTTTTTGTACTTTAACTTTACTCTTCCTGCTCGCCGCCTCACAAATGACTAGTTTTGGGTTGCCTGATTAAGGACCTGATTTTTAGAAACACAAGCCACCTTCAGACAAAATTCGTCTAAGTTTTTCTACATTGGAAAATGAAGCTCTTTGGCAGGTTAAGTACTTTTTAAGAAACTCTGACTTGCCTTGCATTTTACTGAAAAGATGTTCCCCAGGTCAGCAGGGAGTTAATAGCAGTGTTCACTAGCCATCGCAGGCAAGCTCTTTTCACTAATACAAAATGAGAAGAACTGATCACCAATAAAGAGGAAGGAAAAAGACCAGGTTAGATAAGCTTAAGTCTGAAACAGCCCACAGAGAAAAATCAGTTACTGGCTTTTTAGTTGTGTATGAACACACAGTGGAGAGGAAAAGGTACAAAATATTTTATATTCCACATCTTCCTCAGGGCTGGTGGAAGAGAAATGGAATGTGTAACCTTGTCTGTTGAGTTAATACAGGTGTCTGAAGAGGCTCAAGTAGAGAGGAAGGAGGCTGAAGAGGGGAAAATGGCTCAGACTGAAAGCCCTTTTTTTTTTTTTTTTCCCCATATGGACTGGATAGGGCTACACCTTTCCAGAGCTCTGAAGAGCTCATACTTCCTCAATTACTTTCTCCTAACTTCTCAAGGCAAATGATACTGATACTATTTTTCCCTCTGTAGAGTCTAAGGCTGTGATGTTGTAAACACTTGCCTTAAACACATCCATGTCTGCTTCACAAATTCCAGTGTATTTGTCCTCTCCAGTAGTTTGTGTTAAATACGTGTTAATATTCTAATCCTAGGAACTGAGAGGAAACATCAGAGTCCACTGCAGGATCCGACCATTACTGCCTTTCGATACTGCTGCTGGACATTCAATATCACAAGATAGGTAATTCGTTTTGGCTGTTTTAGATCTTAGCTGACTTATAATTAATATACAGAGAAAACAATAGCTATATGTATGTGAGAAAAACTGTGTTCTTGATTTATTTTTTTCTGTTTTTATACATGTGGGGAGACAATGATGAGATCATAAAAATTAATTGCTGTTTTCTTTTCTTTCTCCTGCTAAATTGGCTTTAGCCAATCTCATCCCCTTGTCTAAAAGTATGTCCACCTGAACAGAAAGCTATAGCTGTTCTGCCAAGCCAGGATTATGTTACACAGCTGCAATCAGTTTAGAGTATATTCACTACCCTATACAAATTCTGGGATACAGTAACGTAATAACTGTCAGAAGTCGTGGGTAGAGAAACACGCTCAGCATTACAGTTGTTTTGTAATACTATAGAACAGATCTGCTGTCAGCACGCTGGTAATTCTATTTCAGTATAATTTGGCTCTGCATCCCTAGTTTATAATACACTTACTGTAACTGAAGTGTCAAAACATTCCAAGATCCAAAAGGAAAAGAGGGATTAGATGCAAGTATGTGCTATAACAAGCTGAATTCTGCATAGATGACTGACATGAAAGAAGGTAGGGATTGAAACACACACAAAGAAAGAAAGGAGGGGAAACCTACGTGGGTGGCTAGAAACCAGTAACATTATCATTTGCCCTGTCAGTAAATAACTGATTTGGGGCTTTATTTTACTTTTGCTGGCTGGTAATTCTAAAAGAGTACATTCAGTGCTTTAAAGTTTATTAATTTTTGGCAAATCTTTAAAAAAATAGAATTGTTTTAGTTAAAATAACATCAAAAATAGCAGACAAGAAATCTCAAGGAGCCTGAAGGGAAACTTGCATTAACCTGTGCTTGATATACCTGGGAAGGAACCCACTCCCTGTTTTTGTTGCTGTACGGAATAGCAAAATCAGGTGCTGAACTGCAGTGTAAACCAAGATGGACTGGGCCAAACAAACAAGCATTCGTTAAGACTAACTTTTCTTAATATATCAAAAATAATTTAAATAAAACTTAGTTGTAAAACTAAGGACTGATCCTCAAAACGCTTGCACACATGAATGGGATTGCTGAGATGTAGAAATTCAGTCAGTTTTTGGACTAGTAATGGATGCAAGATCAGGGACAAATGCCTAAAAAGAGGGTGTTTTTCACTTTAACGTTCTAAAGTGAAAGCCTCTTGTTACAATCTCAAAATAATAGAATGGCTTGCATGTGAATTAGTCTTAATTGAGTTTGTTTTAAATTTCTTTTTTTGAGCAGGTTAACTTGCTTGATTGCATTTTAAGTTTTTTTTATTCACAATTAACTGTGGTGTTAGTAAGTATATGGGGTACAGTAACAGTGGCAATTCTGAAAGGCACTCTTCAGACAATGTGTAGTTCACAAACATTTTGAGCGTTGACTTTGCTGAGCTAAATCGAACATTTATGGCTTGAAAGGTACCTTTTTCCCTATTGGCTTTTTTTTTTTTTCTTACAGGCAAAGAAACTTTTCAGAAAGAGTGGCATATGCAGCTGATGATGTGAGTATTGATGGTGAGATTCAAAAGCACATTCACAGATACTAGGAAGGAGAAACAAGAAGGGCATGTGAACCATGGGTTTTAAAAAAACAAATGAGGTGCTTTCTTGTCAATCAGTGCCCAGCTTTGATCACCCATGGGTGCAATAGCAGGTGATTTGTGCTATTTTCATCCTGACTCTTCGTAGTAGTAATAGCTTGGAGCTTCTGCTGGTGCAGTCATCCGTGAAACGGAGGTTGTGTGTTTGCAGTAGTCAAACCGCTGCAGACTTCCTGCAATCAGTCCCTTTGAGCCACTTGTTACTCTATTTCTAAAATTGTCAGGCTTTTTTCATTTTATTATTGCCACACAACTAATGCATTAGGAGAGAAATACGGTATCTCCTGAGCCACAACAGCCTATGCAGTACTGAAGTCAAGCATGTTGAAGTGTCCTGGCTTCGATCCATCAGTGGAAGGAGAATGAGCATTGAGGTTGCAAATCCAGATGACATTCCAGCATTTAATTGAGGCCATTACCAAGATATAAAATTTAAAAAGGCACAGTAGTGTAAGCTAAGGTCAAAGTATTAACTTGGGTTTTAATTTTCTTAGCTGCCATAGTTCTTAGTTGACTGCTCACTGTTACTTACATGGTGATTAGCCGAATTATCTTCTATAGTATAGTGCTTAAAATATTGCTGAAATGACCTACAGTATGTTATGCATTTAAATCTCCCACATTATAGCTTCATTAGGTAGATCTCAGTTGCATAAAGTGGATACTTAGAGATATATATATGCAATTAGGAAACTAATGGAGCACATGAAGAGTCAGCTAAGAGAGTAAATATGTCAGGAGATAAAAACCAGGGATCTGTAATGGTAGATGTAGTACTCTGGATGCCATGACCCATTTATTGTACTATAAAACACCATGACCATTTCTGACCTGTTAAATCTTATTGCATGAAGATGAAATTAAATAACATTTAAGTTTTGGAATATTTCATAGAGATATCTGATATATTACAGTATCTGTATGTTTACAGGCAAAGCAATGTCTGCTTGCTTACGCCAATTTATGAGTTTTAGTTTGTATGAAACAGTGTCCTGGTAAGCTTCAATATGCTAACATGTTCCGCTTAGAAGCCCTCATGAAATATTCCAGGAAAATAAATGTATGCATGGACTTAATTGTAAAATGAAGTTTGTAAGATACTAACTTCCTGGCTTTGGAAAACACAATATTGCCTTCAAATGTTTTATTGGTTTGCCTTGACATTTATTTCGTTAAAATGCTTTCAAGTTTTGATCAAACATCTTAAGTCGTTGTGTTAGTTTCTTAGTAAGAATTTTTTTTTAAGAAAAAAATAAATATTTTTGTTCAAATTATCCAAGTTCATGAGGGAGGATAAAAGTACAACTGACTTTTTACAAAAAGCAGTCAATTTAGACTAATCTAATAAAAGTAAAGGAAAACAATGTTTATTGCCTGCTTATTTTGCTTTTAACAACTGAACGTATTATGCTTGTGGCTAGGATAAATATGCAATTTTCAGATAAATTTATGGGGCTTGATTTGTTATTGAGGTTTTAGTTGCAACACAGTCAAAGCTCCTATTTCTGGAAACAGGTTAACCATTTTCCAGGCAAGTATTTATCATTTAAAGGAAACTTTAGATCGAGGTAACTGAAGACTGACTGTGATAGAGGTGGAGTTTTAGTTTTGCGTTTTCATGGCTGTCTTCACAGATTTTTTTTCCCTGAAAATACTTTACATATGTAATATAACCCGGCAATTTTCTGCCATGATCATTTTAGAGCTAATGTGCATTAGAAAGCAGAGCTGCATTGAGAACCATAGTCACAACACCATCCAGCATACATATCAGAAACTATGGTTGGATCTTCTGGACAGGCTTCAGCTTGATGTTGTTCCTGGATTGGACTGGAGCTCTAGTCATATGATCTGTCTCATCTATGCTACACCTTTGTCATGTTATTACTAGAATAGGGAAAATACCTCTCTCGTAATGAAAGACCACAACAGAAATTGCAGTATGAAGTAGCTCTGCTTCCGTTCTGCCAGTCTTCCTTCAACCTGTCTGTAGGTGGGCAGAACTGACGCTTGGACAGAATGGTTGTGTATCTTTTTGTGAGATGGAGACTACATGAATTCCATTTAGTCTTTGAGAGTTTTTTTCTTTTGTTTATTTAGAGATTCATCTCATTCTTCTAAAGACATGATCTTTTCTATAATCTTGCTCATCTTGTCTAGAGAATCATTATTCTGATTCTAAGTCTTAAAAAGGCTTAGGATTTTACTGGATGTACAGAAGAGTATTTAATTTCAGTTTTTGAGCTCCTTTAAGATTTTTGAAGTTTTCTTTTTGCTTTCCCATATATGTCCAGCTCCTCAGCATAACAGTAACAATTGTTGGAAACTTTCTCCTGAGGCTTGTTGTGCAATAACGGTGCAGGGTGAGGTCACGCCATGCATCAGGTTGAACTGCTCCACGTTAGGACGCTGAGCAGTGCTGGTATTGTCGCTACCTGAGAAAATGAGTGGATGAGGTACTGGCTGCTCAGTATCTTCTTGGTGGTGACAGGACAAGGAGGAATGGGTGCAAATTGAAATCCAGGAAATTCAGCTTAAACATGAGAAGCTGTGAGGGTAGTCAAACACAGGAACAGATTGCCCAGAGAGGGTATGGAGTCTCCGTCTTTGGAGATACTCAAAACCTGGCTGGACATGGTCCTGGGAAACCTGCTGTAGCTGATCCTGCTCTGAGCAAGGGGTTGGCCTTGACAATCTCTGTAATTCTCTTTCCTCCTCAACCATTCTGTAATTCTGGTTTAGGATCCCACTTGCTGCTTTTCTGTAATTTCATCCATCTCTGGCAAGGTGTGCTGTGTGCACTAGTGAATATAGGTGTCATGTTTGAACGAGTAGCTATGTTTTCACCTGGATTCACAACACCAAATGTAGATGCTTAAATGAGGCGCCTAGTCACTCCAGACTCGCTTGTGGTTGCTGAAGAAAAGTAGCCGCCTCCAGAGGGAAAGTAATTCACCTAAGATCTGAATTAAACTTCAGATATGTTTTTCTCTCTCTATGACTATATAGGCAGCTGAGGCACCTGCCCTAGCCTAATGCCTGAAGTCGTGTTTGAATCCAACTTCCTTTGTCACAGAGAAAAGAAACTGGCTGCCTCTATATGGTTATTCCTTTCAAATCATTTTAAGAAGGTTTTCTCTTGTGAGTAGTTGAGAAAAAGGAGATGGCAAAGAGGCTGCTCTGAATATCAGGGATGGTGCAAGATTCTGCTGTTTTGTCAAGAATAGGACTGGGAAAACATGAATTAGCACAGCCAAGGCCCTCCTTTTCTTGGGAGCTAATTTTGTCATAGATCAAAGGGATGTAGCTATAGCAGTTGGAGATATTATCGCTCCCCAGTTGATTATCACCATTCCCAGCTAGAGGTTTCTTCCCCTCGTGCTTGCCCAGTGCAGGGAATCATTTAAGCTGTCCGTGTCAGCCTCAGTGCTCCATCAGCTGGTTGCACTGAAGTTGACAGTGAAACCTGAGGAGCAGTTGCAGTCTCCCTTACATTGGCTCTGCTGTGGAGCAGTAGTCTTGGGAAAGGCAGCATAGCCTTCAGCAGATATGCAGTAACAAGTGATAAGAAACGATAATTATTGCAGCTGGATCTGTAATCATGTCTATATCCACTGTTCCATATAACTCATTTAAAATTATTTCTCTGCCTTACTGAATTTCACTTGCTGAACTGCTCCCCAGGCTTTGGGAGTCAGGCTTGGGTGCCAGGACAGATTGTGAATATTTATGAAGTATCCTTTTGTCATTTCCATGATTCACTTTGCCCTGAAACAACTCAGACTGGGAGTATTCCATGACTCTGGGATGAAAAAAAGGTTCTTCAGTGTTCATGTGAGACAGCTGTATGGATTTCATAAGAACTACTGACAGGGAAACCTGATGAAATCAGGCCAGCAGCTGTGGTGGATACGTTAGGCCATGCTGATCTCCTGAGAAAGGAGGGTCATTACCAATGCTCTTATGAAACTTCTGCCTATTAATCATTCTTTTGTTTCTATATTATGCAAATAGTTTTTTCTGTCCCATTTTTCACCCTAGGGAAAACGGTAAATTTGATATCTCAATCAGAAATGTCCATAACTCTGTATCCTTTTCCTTTTTTTAATTTTTTTTTTCTTTTCCCCCCCAAGCCTGTTGGTGACTGACCCTATTAGAATTGCTTTGTCAGGCCATTTTGCAGCAAAGTGTTGTACTCGCATCTGTCCTGCTGCTAGATTAGCCAGAACTGGGATGGGTAACATAGCTCATTCTGTAGAGTGAGTGTTGTCATCACGAGGCTGATAATGATACATTGGCCTCCTCCAAAGAGGAAGAAATAATTGTAAACCCAAACCAAAAAAAATCATTTTTTATTAGCCATTTGCATGCTAGACATACTGTTATGCAATCATTATTTGCTCAGCTCTTTACGACTTCATTCTGTGGCAATAGTCATTTGAAGGCCCTTAGTTCAGCACTCCAAGCTACTTGTCTGAAGCACAGTAGGAATTTCAAGCACTCCCATCAAATGCAGTAATGTAACCGCAGGTTAGCAAGCTAGGAAACCTCCTTGAATTAGACAAAGTATTTTGTGTGCTGGTGAGCTTCCGCCCAAATTGTTGTAAACCAGCACATTTTTTTGTCTTTATTTTCTCTGCAATTAAGCAACATATGCCATGAGGAGCAGAAGGGCACAGAAGTTGCTAGAAGCTGCTGTGATTGCACTCTGGTAATAGTTAAAAGAGCTGCTTCCATATCTGTCAGATTTACAAAGCTACTATATAATCCATCTGGAAAGTGGATTCCACAAAAAACTTGTGTAATTCTACCAATTGTGCTAGTGCAGTTCTTTCTCACAGTTGTGGACCAGCATGCTATTCTATGAAATATGCATCTTCTGCTCAGTTCTAGGCACAAATATATATGAAATCAATCTGAAATGGCACTGTGAAAACTGGCCCTATAATAAAAAAGGGCTCTCTTTGCCATTTGTCTACCTGTGGTGGCAGTTAGAGGTTGGGTTTACTTGCCTGTGGCTTTCTAGGCACATAGGAAGTTCAGCTAAGGGTTTGGATCTTTCTTGTGAACTTAAATGCACATATTTTGTGTTAGTTGTTCTTTAATAATGTAAATGTGGTTTGAGAACCTTTCTTGTGGTCTTGCTAGTTCACTGCAGTATACAGGCCTTAAAGCCTTGTGTGTTGGTAACTGCTGGAGCAGGGCCTTGGACTTCATGATCCTTAATTACTGCTGTCACCTGCAATGTTCAAAATGATAAATATTTCTTTGTGTGTGCGCCTATGATATTAACTATAAGTATTTTGTTTTTCTCTTAGGAAACTGTCCTTGTAAAGTGTAGCCGTCCTGGTCATGCATCAATAAACAAGACTTTTCAATTTGAGAGGTGGGTTAGTCTTGCATAGCAATCTGGATTGCTGGAAATTTTGTATAGTTAAGGCTAATTTTTTAGTAGGCATTGGTTAGAAGGTAATGTTTGTTTGGGGTTTTTTTTATTTATTTATGTGGTATTCCTGTTCTTCCCAGGACAGAATAATGCACTTCAGGATATAGATGACACACTTAGTCTTCCCTCTCAGTGAAGACTACTGCTATGCCTAAGTTTGAAACCTGTGTAGAGACTTATTTGACCCTCTTCACAGTCTGAGTAGCTCTCATGATCTTTGCAACATGTGAGATAGCAAAATGTTACCCACATTTTAAAGGTAAGGACTTGAGGTGGATTGCTTGACTTCAGTATTAGGCATACAGCGTGACTGAGCCAGAAGCTGGACTGACTTGTAAGACTTGATGTTCATCCATGCTACTTTTAACTTAGAGTTAAAATGGCCTGAACACAGAGAGCAGGGTAGAATAGTGGTGTGTAAATCAGCACACCCCAAGGGAAAGGCTGTAGCGTGACCACTTTCCTTATTAAATACGCAAGAATCCACACAGATGAGAGAAATTTTGAATGCACCAGCTGTGATAAGGGTTTTAACTAGTGTTTGTGCCTTACGAGACACCAGAGAGTCAGTCTGCAAGACAGAAAACTGCAGGGAGTCAGGCTGAAAAGTGCCTTATGCTCTTTCAGAATGGAGTTGACCTGAACCTCTGGAAACAGGAACGAAGAGTTAAATTAATACAAATGAGATCTCTGTAAATGAAGAAATACAAAATTTTTCCCCGTGTCTTTTTTCTAATGCAAACTCTGCATCTATACATTGCAGTGACTCATACAGTAGGCTCTCAACCCTGAACCATGCTTCAAAACTGTCTGGAAACAGAACACCTGAGGAAAATTTCATGCTTCCTTGCTTGAAGGCAAAACTTGATTTAAAGTCAGATGTATCCAACATGAATTATCTGCCTTGGTTTGAACTTAAGGTCTGAGCCTGTTCAGCCTGAACTGCTGTGGGTTTGCTAAACATTGCCAGTCATTCACCCTTTCCTTGAGGCACCCTCCTCAGATGCTGCCTCTTTCTACTCATGAAGACTGGGGACTGCTGTTGCATAGGCCGCCAAACAACTGAAAATTTCCAAGATAATGCAAATCTTGGGGAAGCTTTACTGACCCCATAGGTTACAGGAACCCTTTGATACAAGGCATATGTGATCTCTCAAGGTACATGGCCGCCTTGCATGTCTGCTAAGCTACTCGAAGAAATTCCTTTCATCCTCCAGCTATACCCAACAGCCATACCAGCTGAAGTAAATGCAGAATAATGCTGGATTTCAGCTCTGTAGAACAACACAGTAATGGCATTGACACTGGACTGCAGAGGTGCTGTGACTCTGGACATGTGGTGAAGATCCTCATAATCAGGAAAAGGGTTAAAAAAATGTAAATCCCCCAAAGAATGCAGTTCTTGGGGAATGTTTTTTCAGCGTCCCAGCACAGCTCTTTTTTACAAACAGAAGAGCATATGGTTCTTATGAACTCAAAAATGTTTATTTTTTTAGCAGAGTTTTATGGAACTAATAAATGTCAAAATATTTTATTTCAGCTCAGGAAGAAAATTCCAGCTTTCAGCATGCTATGCTTTTATAATTTTATTGGCAAATCAGTTAGCAAAACAAAAAAGAAGCTCAGAATTTTCAAGGTGAAATTAACATTAATTGCTACACAGGGACAAATCTGTCATCATTCCGGTAAAAATACATGGGCTTATAGAAAGAGATTCACTGGATTTGCTGCATCTTTCATGGCCTCAGGCAGCTCATTAAGCGGGTGTCCATGCTGCAGCCAGTGCTACCATTACAGTGCAGCATAAAGCAGTTCAAGCCAACTTCAAACTACTTCATTTGGGTACTGGTAGCACTTGAACTGCAGCAGCTAAGTAGTGGCAGTAAAACCCCTTTAAGGAAGTTGAGTAAATATTTGGAGTAGTTACTGTAACATGGAGCCCCGTGCCTTTCCCCTGAAGGGCTACCAGAACCTGACATAGTTAGCTACGGCTTTACTACTTTGCAGTGCAAACAGACTACTAAGAGTGGTTGATTCTAGCCCTGGCTGTGGTCGGTAGCAATCTGTTGGCTTTATTAGACAGCAAACCCCATCAAAACCCAGCAAGTGAAGACAGTATGAATGTTCTCATCTCTAAAACACCTTTTTAAGTTGGGTTTTTTTTTAATGTAGTAGCTCTGAGATGTTTTGATGTGTTAAGAAAAAAATATCATTTCAGCACATATTGAGCTAGAGGCCTAGTTGGTTAAGATGGAGGACTTGGTGCTAATGAATATTTCATCGACTGCAGATGATAAATGAAGCAGAGAAAAGTGTTTGGAAGTGCTTTTGCGCTCTCATATTGACCTTGCAGATTTGACGTGCAAAGTTTACTGAAGCATATGCGTGTCTGCATGCAAAGCAAGGATGGAGTATTGCTATTCCGCCTCTGCATCCTCCCAGTACAAGCTGTGACACATCTCTGCATATTTGTTGGTTTCTCAGTGTAGTATGACAGCACATCAGTGGAATGGCAAGACAAGCAGTATTTGTCCATCAAGCCAGACAAGTGCTCCTTTCCTGAGTAAGGAGAGTACATTTCCATGCAACTTACAATTAGACTGTGGAACACATTGCCACAGGATGTTACTCCAGGCCAAGAATTCAGCAAGATGCAAAAAGAAACCGAATACTAATTCTAATAATATTTTTTTTTAAACAGAGATTCAACTCATATTTCAGTTTTGAGGCAAGTTTACAGCTTTTAAGGATTAGGATGAGACACAGAGATGAATTATTGTGTCTCCAGCCACCATAGCGCTTCTTGCTCTTTCCTCTGGCTATTGTCAGGCACAAAATACTGGCCTACTTGGGTTGGCTCTAATTCTGTACCTGTTAATCAGTCATCCCTCTGTACAGTCTTATTTATGGAGAACATGAATTCAAAAATCTACATTTGCGCAGGCTATAGACTGTAGCACCAGATCCTCGTCAAATATACAAAGAGGCTCGAGTAAACGCTAAAGAGCACATGATGTCTTAATTCAGTTAAACTTGTGTCATATACAAGCTGTGGAATACTGCTAAGTGAAGCGTACTAGTTTAGAATATCCACAGGGAAGGAACTATGCTTTGTAATGTTTGCTGCTACCAAAATTCCTGTTTCTAATTAGACGTTTTGCTATAAGCTATAGAGAACGCACATCACTCATTGGAAAAGAGAGCTAAACAACAACAACAACAGAGAATCACAACGGAAAGATATCCGAAAAGGAAGCTTTTTCCAAAGATAACCATTTATACCTCAGATACTTAAGTGTGGCTAATGACTTTCATGCTTTAGCTTCTGTTCATCTTGTATAAACAGTACTTGCTGCAGGCTGTAATCTTGGGGAGGGTATGTTTTTGGTGTGCTAGAGAAGAAATGAATGAGTTGGGATGTCCATGTTTTATGGTCAGAATTTCCTCCCTTTGATGATTTCCTATTTTCAGGTCTTGATTTTATGTTGTACAAACTTGATAGTTGAAAGGGTTGGAGGAAAAATTTCTTTGAAGAGCCCTGTGTTGGCTTCTTTTTTCCTTGAATTTGAAAAAAATGCATGCAGTTGTTTTTAGTCATCACTGTTGCGGCCCAAAGATTGTACTGTCATTGCTCTTTTCTAAGAGGTGCAATAACTCATTCAATTTAAATGTCTTTCATTCTGTTTAAAAATTAGTCTTAAATCCACATCACAATGTAAAAAGAAAGTGTTCCCTCAAGAAAGAAGTGTTTATTTCAGAGCAGATAGTTCAGC